>NC_066635.1:21946258-22298424 GCF_025201925.1 Gopherus flavomarginatus | reverse complement strand
AAGGGAATATATATTTAAGATACTTGAACATAATTTTTTTTATCTAAAAGAAACTTACTTTCTGCCTGGCTTGGTTTGGGTGCCTCTAGTTGATAGGACTGTAGTTTTTCTTGGGGAGGTACAGGTGAATTTGCAGGGCTAATGACCTCAATGGCATCTCCAGGTGCTTCATATCGGTGGGAAGATACTATGAGTTCAAACAGCAGAGATGTTTTTAAATAAAATGCAAATTTGTATAAGTGTGAAACCTTAATATTAAAGAGTTAATATTAAGAGCCAATAAGTCTTGCCAAAAATTTTAATGCAGGGAATCTATTTTATTTTCATGACTGGGACAAATCTATTAGAGCATTTAAATAAGCATTTTCTCCTCATTTTCATAATGCATTTACTACTACAAATGGAAAGCTATTATTTTTAGGAAGTATCTTGTGATCTTTAGTGTGTTTAGTTTTGTTTTTCTGTGATTCAAGATAGCCATTCCCTTCTACATCTAAGACTTCCATAGGTATATATAGTCTGAACGTTCACTATACAGGTGACTGTGAGTTTTGCACTGATCATCATAAGATTCTTAGGAAAAACTGTGTTTGCCTGAAAAGTGCTATGCATAGCTACAGCATTGTATAAATGAGTACTGTTTTATTTCCTGTCAAGCAGCTATCAATTATATATAAAAAGGGAAGACAGTACAGGGCCTGCACTGCATTAGTAGCAACAGGATAAAACAAATCCATTCAGATGTGCCATCTCCTTAATGGCCAATGTAGCAAGTGAAATGAAAAGAGCATATGAGGGAATAGTAATTAAGAGTGAAGACACGTACAACTGCTAGAAGAATCTGAACTTTGTGAGCCCCGATCCCGTGCATCCTTGTCCGAAGCAATCTGCCGAGTGATGATCACATCTATGAAGTTAGCAGCAGTAATGGTGGTCTTCCCACGAGTCCTTAACTCTTCCTCGTACCGGGATTTAGGAGGAGGACCTTTGTCTTTACCAGCCTCTGAATAAACTACTGATGAAGATGGACCCTGGGACTTGCCACTGGAAAAAGCTGCCGATGTGTATGGGCACTGAACAGACCTCTTTTCTGTTTCCGGTGTTTTCTGCTCCATCTGTTGCTGCTGTTCACTAACCACTGTTGACCTGCGCCCCATGTTCTCTTCTATTCTGGTTCCTTCATGCTTGTGTTCTTTTGCTTTGACAACTTCCATCTGAGGAGCAGAGGCTGCAGCATCCACCAATGCAGCGAGGGCATCAGCAGCAGTGTTGTAACGGGAAGCAGGTAATCCTGGAGTTATGGAGGGGGCTCCAGGCGTGAGCTGCCTGTTAGCAAATATCAAAAATCACTTGCATTAGATCATACAACAGCAATTCAATGATTTCAGCTGGTTCTTCCAGGCTTCCCACAAAGTACAATTTTTGTGATGTTAACACCTATCCCTTAAGTCAGAGGTGGGCAAACTACGGTCCACATCTGGCCCCTGAGACCATCCTGCCCCGCCCTCGAGCTCCTGGACCAGGAGGCTCGCCCTCGGCCTCTCCTCTGCTGTTTTCCCTCTCCCGCAGCCTCAGCTCGTTCACTCCACCGCCAGCACAATGCTCTGGGCGGCGGGGCTGAGAGCTCCTGGGGCAGTGCAGCTGCAGAGCCCAGATTCCCAGGCCAGTCAGAGGACAGGAAGAAGGGGCAGCAGTCTCCAGGGGGCAGTCAGGAAGAGTGTATGAGGGTTGGATGGGCTGATGGGGGTCTGGGAGCAGTCAGAGAACAGGGCAGGGGACTGTGGATGGGGCAGGGGTCCCAGAGGGGCCATCAGGGAACAGAGTGGGTTGGATGGGGCAGGAGTCCGGGGCGAGAAAGGGTATGACGACAGATAGGAGGTGGAGGCCAGGCCATGACCCCCTCCCCTAACCGACCCTCCATACAAATTTATGAAACCCGATGCAGCCCTCAGGCCAAAGAGTTTGCCCGCCCCTGCCTTAAGTCATTTCCCATAGGCCAAAGACCTAGCAGATGGTGGTAACTTTTAGTCTCTACTATTTTTCATGCAAAGTAAATACATTTAGTAATGAGCTTAATCCCAGAACGTATTTCTTTGTAACAGGAGTTTAAGAAACGTACATGATGCGTAGCTGAGCAGCAGGATCCAGAGGTGTAATTACACTTGTCCCGTTGGTTCCTTGGAAAATACTGGGCCTTTGTTGCAGCATGTTCTCTTGGGTTCTAACAGAAGGAGAAGGTGAGCGAACGTATCCATGACTGCCAGGTCTACCAGGCTGCTCTGTACCTTAAGTGTGTGAAGAAAGTTAGTGAGAGGGGAAAAAATATACAGCCTATTATAACATGTAATAAGCGTGTATATAACAATGCACAAACAAGTATCATAATGCTATTGCCTCCTCCACACCCTTTTTCGTATGTCTATGCTGCTGTCAGGCACAGATAATATTTAAAGCTTTCTGAAGAACAGCATCCTCCAATCTGCATCACACAGAGTGAAATGCCAACTGGGACAGGACTGATTCCATCCTCCAGATTCTGCATCATTACAACTGAACAAAGAACATACTACCTACCACTGTCAATTACAGCAAAACCTCCATATCTTAGGAATCGCCCATTTAGATCATGCTAACAATAGGTTACACAGCACTGTTTATGTTTTAGAAATCAAAACAAAAGTGCTAATGGTGGTTGTGGAAATTGATTAATTACATTTTGTATATAAGACTGGTCCAAATGTGGCAATGTACACTCACCAGGCCGAAGGTAGTGCTCAGCGGGAACTGCAGTGATTCTTTCCCTCTCTCTTTCTCTCTCCCGCTCCCTTTCACGTTCCCTCTCCCGCTCCTTCTCCCGTTCCCTCTCCCGCTCCCTCTCAGCATTGGCAGCTGCAGAAGCCAGATGCGAAGGGTGTCCTATAAGATGCACAGGAGATGGAAGTGCTTCACACAGCAATGAAACGTGTAAGGCAAACCGTGAAAAGCTCAGCAGTGTGTACTACTTGACACACACTTGATGTAAGTTGAAGCCAGAAAAGAATATTTATGAATGCCCAAAACCACTTTGATTCCATTGAGAATTACATACTGGACTGTGATGGTTGAACCCTAAAATCCACTGTGAGAGGAGGGGCTGGGAAACATTCCCAAGTCACTGCATTGCTTTAATATACGGTGATAAGAGCTATCCAGCTGGCAGATAACACGATTTTATCCTATTCCAGATTCCTATCCAAATTCCACCCTCTAACAGAAATTAATGGGTTCATGTATCAGACGACAGAATTTTGCCCACTATATTTAATAAAAACACTAAACTTTTTGTTTTTCTAATTATTTTCTCTTCAGGGCTTCCAGCAGATATATATAAAACCTATCACAATGGGGCCCTGATCCTGTCTTGAGTACCTCTGGCTGCTACTGAAGCAACAAAGTTAACAAGCATCTCTCCCATCACCCAAAGTGAATGGCACGGGGGTTAGCTATTGGAACAGCAGCAAGACACTTATCCAGTGACTAGTGGATAGAGAGGGTCACTATTCTAGAATGTCAATGGATTAGGGATAATACAGAACAATGAAACTCTTACCTGGTGACATAGATGCAGGGTTGTAAGGCCTCGGAGGGAACGTGAGCTGGGTGCCAGGGATATAAGTGATTCTCTCCATTGGAGGGGTACTTGTTCCTCCTGGATGAGGGACTAAGATAGTGGGAGCCATATTGTTCAGGTCAATAATTCCTGTTCAAAAGTTATAATGGAGTTAGGATATAATCGCTAATCTCAACAATTTACAATTACTAAAAAAAAAAAAAAAAGGGGGGGGGGGGGGGATAGGCATCTAGGCTCTCTAGTAGTGTTATACAGAGTTTTGCTTTGCATATGCAGAGACCAGTTTTAAAACGCACCCATTTATATATCAAACACCACCCTCCAAAACATATTCCAAAGAAAGCCTGGAGGAGGCAGACATACCTCTGGCTCCTGCATATGGGAGAGCTAAAGTTTGCTCTCTAGGAGACAGTCCTCTGGTTACATCAGGACGTAAATTAACCTGCATCTGCTGGGAGGTAATATAGTCATTTAGGATTGTCTGCCGTGTGTTCTCCATTGCATAAAGTTGATACTGACTTGGGTAACCCGGGGTAGGTGAAAGCTGCCTTTGGAACAGGTATGCAGCAGCAGCTGAGAATGAGAAAAAAAATAAAGGAAAGTTTAGTATGCAGTAGGGGGAAGAGTTTGGAATTTGTAGTTATTAAAGCTTAAGAAATATTTTAAGAAAGTGTTGCCAATCCTCCAGGGCCAGCTCTGACAGAATCAAAACTAGTCTTTTCAATGCCGATGTTCCATTGAGAACATACATTCTCATACTTAGCTAGGAAAGGTTAAGCAATCCAGACTGAAGAAACCTGCTTTATGGAAAAAGCCATGAGAGGAAACTGTGAATGTAAATACTAATGTTCTTTAGAGGTGAAGCACTGAAATATCCACATAGGATAATGAGAAATACAGGATAATAGAAGGAAAAATACAGGATAAAAGATGATCAGTGGAAATGGATTCATCTTTGAGTTACAAATCAATTTCTTGTTTTCAATACCATCAGAGCGGATTCTAAGGTCAAAACAACGTACAATCTGGTAATCTCTAAATAAGAGAGTGTTTCACTCACAAAACCCTAAAGGAAGGTGGTCCTCACCATGCTTTTGTTTAATCTCCCAGGGTATGTTTTCCTTGGATGCCTGTCATTCTTTTAACAAATACTTTACTTAAAAATATCCTCTGAACATATCCAATTTTTGATAAACACAAAGGAGATAATTTGACAGCTTCTTCTATAAGGTCTTTGAAATGGAAAGGGGAAAATATTTTGTTCTAATGGAGAGAAAATGTAGTATTAACCTAGGAATACTTTAAGAATATTTTGATTAAAAAAAGAGAAAAGGCCTCTTAGCGGAGTGTTGGGAAGAAGGTATAGCACATAGTAAAGAACTTTTTAATTGTGGCTACATTGACCTTTGCTTTTAATACACAATCTTTTCTGTACATTACTGAAGACCACAGGACTGAAAAGGAAAAACAATGCATTTACCAGGATCCAGAGCCCTGTGAAATTGCATGGCTGAATCTAAATGAGGAGGGAGATGGCTCCTGTAGACTTCTGGAGTAGAGCCTCTATGATGGGAGTCAAACGGACTGTGAGTTACTACAGGATCAACCCCTGGGACTGGAGATTTCGCTGGTACGCTCTCTCTCTGCGTTGGGGTAAGTGTGGTTTTCCTTTCATGATTAGCAGGCTTCCCAGAAGATATTCCAGCTAGAAAAAAAATACTTGTAAGAAACACACTCCTGACAGTTGGTGAAGCCACAAATGTGAATTAGCTCAAAAAGGGATCAGAGATGACTGACATACTTCAGACTCCCGCACAATAGTACACTAGTCAGAAAACACACCTTACACACCTAGAACAATTTGTGGAAACAGAATTTAGTGACTAAATTAGTTCAAAATGATGCTATTAGGTAGCCTTTCAGATTAACATACCAGCTCCATCATCCAGATATTTTAGTGCCTTAAGCGAGTAGCAGTTTATATTCAAAAAATCCACACTCCCTGAAAAAACACCTTTGAAGTGACCCAGTATAAAGTACGAGTTGAGACTGAATTACCTCCTACCTCTATAAAAGTATGTTTGCCTTGGGCGAAAGTTTAGTGGTAGAAATTTGAACAGAGGTGGAACGCTGAACAGTCCACCCTGCACAGTCCTGATCTGTTTGATGCCTGTAGATAAACGAAAGGCCTCAGGCTCTCATCCTAAGAGTCACCAAAATTCAATTTACATAGAAAGAATGAACTGTCTTGACAAAAACACACAGATTGGCTGGTGTAATGACTTGATACAACTGCCCTTTTTTTTGTTTTGGATGTGTGAGTGGTGGTGGTGGTATTTTTTGATAATCTGAGGCTCTCGTGGGTATAGCTCTGGGAACCTGAAAAGGAAAACTTCAACAAAAGCCAGTGAAATTGCTCAACTATGTCAAAAAGAAAAGACAGCTAAACTTCTTCTGAGGAAACATAACATTTACTTTAATTGAAGAGAAGTGATATGTCCCAAACAGAATGAGACTAACAATTTGCCCAAAAGAATAAATATTTTAAAACGTAGCCGTGGTAAAAAATTGGAAAACTCAATTCCAAAACTAAGTTGGCATTTTCAGACAGAACAGAGTAATACAAAACTGTACTGGATTTACATAGGTCTTATCTTACCAAGTGCCAAGGCATTAAGTAGTGGGGCTATAGTGTCTCTCTCCCCCTCCCCCCCCCCCCCACCTCCAATAAATAATTTTCTTTAAAATATTGAAATATTCTACTAGATGCTTGAAAATATTTCCACTGGACAAAACCCATTCCTCCCCGCTTGTATTTTAGGAACAAAATGGGATATACCTCAGACTGATTTGGTGACATATGCATAGAAATGTCACCAAACATCTAACAATATGGCTCAACCTGTTTCTACAAAGCAGTAGTCCTGAAGATTTTTTTTAAAAAAACCTTAATGATTTGAAAGAGGTATTATAAAACATGTAATCCTAAAGGCATTTCCTAAAATGTACTTCTGTGGAACTGCCAAAAAACTCATTGGTAAGAATGAGTATGTGAAGTAATATGAAAAACTAAATTATTAGGCAGTGTACATGACGTACCTATGTTATTACATAATCTATTTATGTAACCTTGTCCAACTACACTCATGAAAAATAAAGATAATAGTTTTACCATTGATTTCAGTGGGGCTAGGATTCCACCCTAGGAGTCAGAACTCCTGTGGCTTTAACTCCCTGCCTTATCACAAATTTATTGTGTGGTCTTGGACAAATCACTATCTTTACGTTTTATCTTACCTCTGTAAAATAGCTATAACGCTTACCTTACAGAGGTAGTGTTAAGTTAAATGAAACATTTTCAGTTCCTTGAGATTAACAGCATTAAAACAAAAAGAAGGGTCACGGAGGGAAAGACTGAACCTTTAGTGTAGTGAATGTACACCTATATCAACATTGCTAAGAACAGAAAGAATGAGGCACATTCTAAGGTATTGAAGCCCAAGATTAACACTGTGGGAGGGTTAGAAAACCCAGTGTGAACAGAAAGTTTTCATTATTTAATTTAAATTAATGTTGGTTTTTTTAAAAACATTCCTCTTCTTGGCTTGCAACCCAAATCGAACAGAACTGTGACAGTACCTAAGAACAGAGTGAAATGTTCTACAGATAAATTCAATAACCTATTTTTAAAAAAGCAAGTGTCCTTGTATGCTTTACCCAAATGGTGCTCAATCTACAGAAATAAGAAACTTTAAGAACTGTTATGATTTTCAATGGCCAGCTTACATTGGGCAAGAAAGGATAACATACCTTCAGTAACTCTGTTCATCATAGGTGAGCTCCTGGACATAGGGCTTTGATAGTTCACAGGTGTCCTCCTTGCATTGGTGTCATCATAAATCCCAGGGCTCAATTGTGATTTTGGAGTTTCATGAAGAGTTGACCTGAGGACAGAGGTGCCAGAGCTGACCACCGATGTATGACGGGAACGTACAGCCTCCACAGTCTTCACATCTTCATATTTTGCTCGTTCTACTGCCTTCACGTTTTCCGGTACCATTTCCAGCTGAGACATTCCACGGGGCAGTTTACTTGGTCCAGTGATTAAAGATTTTACATTGTGTTTGATGGCAGACTGGCCGGAGTTGCTTTCATATTTTATGGGTGTACCCTAGAGAGGAGCAAAAGACCATCAGCAGCCAAGGTCATCCTGCCAACTTTCCACTGATGCTATAAGATCAGCGTATAATTTGTTTTTAATCTTTTGTGTTACATACTTGCATGAATTTTATGGCATGTGATGCAACTGGATCTCAAACAGAGCTACAGTACTTGCTATATCTTATATAAACTGCACAGCACTCTTGTCAAAATGATACATAATCCCAAGATTTTTACCAACACATGGAGAAAATATTTTCAAACTTAATTAAAAACACACAACCCTCTGTTTTTGCATAAGGAGACATGTATTTCTTAAATGCAACAAGTACCCGGAATGGAATTACCATTGAGTACCAAGGTAGCTGTAAGAGTCCAGTACTGGTTTGCAAAGTTACCTGAGAAATGGAGCCTTCCATAATTGGCCTTGCACTTTGTACTATTTCAGGAGTCTTGCGACTTTCTTGGCTTAAAAGGTCCTGTCTTGGGATTTCGTGGATAGAACGGCCCATTTCTTTAATGGTAGTGACTCCATCATACGGCTTTCCCTTGGTTATGGCTCCTTCAAATGTCCGTATGGGAGGAGACTCTCTCTTAATCTGTTTAGGATACTTCAGGCCTTCTTCAAAACTCTCAGTTGTTGCTCTTGGTGTACCTTGCATGGAAGGAAAATAAATTAAGCAAGTCTTTAGGATGTTAACAGCCACTGAAAGATTTTTTTGCAAGTTTAACAAACTGCAAATGCCAATCACAAACTGGAACTCTAACCTGCCATCACAAATGGGTCTAATATAAAGAACAGAGAAGACTAATATAGAATGACACATAGGAAGTACTTTTTTTTAAAAATGAACTAATTTTACCACTAACAGCCGTAAGGGAACACTACTGAACAATTTTTTAGGACACTGGATGGGTCAAGCATGCTCTGATATGCTAAAAGCAAAGGCAGCAATACACCTCCTCAAATGCTTCCTGAAGATGCAAAATGCTAAATATACGTTTTTCGATTTTACAAATTTCCTCATGTAAAATAGCTCCCCATTTACCAATTCTTGCACAAAAACTTAATGTACAAAATGTATCAGTAGTCTACTAACAGGAAGCTTATGTGTGGAAAACACACATCTCTCTACTAAAAGGTTTTAACTTTAGCATGGCCACCACTGTCAGCAACTGGGTAGGATTCAGAAAGATAGACTTCTAGGATCAGTACGTTAATGTAAGCCTCTATACTACTAAAAACTTTACCTTGCATTATAGAGCCAGACAGCACAGTCCTCTCCTTCAGTTCTGCATGAGGGCTGCCCCTTGGCAGTGTACGGCATATTAACCCTAAAAAACGTTATTTGGCAGAGTTAGAGAATTAAATACAAGAATGATAAAGTACATGCTACCTACTCACATAATTTACTATCTGCACTGCACTTGTGCCTAGAGGCCTCAGCCCCATTCTGCTAGGCACTGTATAAATATAAGAGACAGTCTCTGCCCTAACAAATTTACACGAAGCATATGCCCCACCCCATTATTGTAGTATTTAAACATACACAAGACACCAGTCTTGGAGGAAAAAAGAAGTGTAACACTTCCCAAACTACCATAGTTGCTTTTTCTGCACTCACTCTATTTCAGTCTCCTCACCTGATGATACATAACATTTCGGAAAAATGTGAAACAGAACAATGATTGGTTAAAACCTCCATTCTCTCTTTAAAGACTTAACATGGGGACCATCTAAAAGAAGCTTAACTGAAGAGCCAAAGAGAATTTTAACTTAAAAAACAACATCCCTAAAGCACAATTCTGCACAGCTACGGAGAAGAAGTGGATCAGAGTGGTGTAAGACTGGCATTCGGTACCTCTCTTAGGTTCTCCCACTCCAAAGAAGTCAGGAGTACACATCAGAAAGTTAAAAGCTAGCAATTAAATCTTTTGAGCTATAATCTGTAATCCTCTTTAAACTGCATTTCTCCATCTCACCAAGAGGTACTCAGATGTTCCCTACAGGTTAAATGAAGAGGGAACAAAGAGTTCATGTGACTGGTAGGGAGTCTCTTCCACTTGGCTCTACAGTGCTTAGAGGAATGTTTCCTTGCCCCTTGCACTCCCAAAAGGCACATAGGAAAGTTAAAGACACTTCACCATTACTATCATGGTTGGGTCATGGTTTAGGAAATTAGTTATTTCGTGACAAACCAAAAATATCCAGTGATGCTCTGTTATAGGTATTGGCAGCTGCACAAGTCTTTATTAATAAAGTGTCAGGCAAAACAGAAAGTAATACAAGAAGTATTAGTAGTATTGCTGCTCCTATCTATTTCACTACTATGCTGTTAGTAGATACTAGCTATATCTTCTCCAATAACAGCAGCTCTAAAATGCTTTTATGTCTCTGTTAGTATCAAGTTACAGTGATTTGATTTCTCCTTTCGAAGTCTCCTTTCTCTTCCAGTTTACTGTACACATATCCTCTTTTGATTTAGATCTACCCCAATGTGATTGTTATTAAGGCACATGGTATATTTAAAATAGTCACTTACCCTCTAATGGTGCAGACACTGGAGACTCCCTCATTGACATTCCTTGTTTTATATTTCCTTCCATCGTATCATAACTTCTCTTTAAACTGATTTCATGAGCAGCCCTTGGACTCCTGGTTCCTTCTCGGACGTTCTTAATAGCTGCTGAATTATACAGACGTGTAATAAGGAAAAGGTGAAAACGTAACAAATCTAAGCAATCCATTACACAGTAGAACCTCTTGATACAGGATACCAAAAACTTATTCTAACAATGTTTACCTTTTCAATACTGTACTCAAATGTATTTAAATGCCTTTTTAACACTTACCTTTTACAACTTAAATCTTGTAGCATTACTTTAGCAAATAAGTATTTTTGTCTATAATATTTTGACCTGAAATTTGAATTTTAATGTTAAAAGGATAACTTATTTCCTCTAACTCTCCAGTCTGTAATACTCTCTATTCTTTAAAGAAAGTATTATTTTGACATTTTCACATTTGTCAACTAATTCTTTAAAACTAATGTAGAAATTAAATACTAGTATCAGTTTTTAACTACTTCAGTTATATACTGTGTAAGACCCATCACACAAAGGTCACCCTTCCAACATCCCCCACCCTGCCCTCCGACACACATACAATGTTAAGATGTAGGTTTGAAAAGGTATCTGCATTTTAAAGATAAAAATCCTTTCAAGAATATTGTAATCATTTAAAAAAATAAGAAGCCTGGAAATTCAAAGTTTAGAGTAATCTTAATTTAAGGGTTTGGATAGTGTGCAATAAATAATGCATGGGGGGGTTATATATCGAATGATGAGGACAAAACAAATTTTGAACTGCTCAGTCAATGAGGCACCTCTGTCCATCCTGTGGGGAAAAAACACGATCTCATAACGTACCACTATCATAATATACATGCACAATGGGGCAGAATTAAGGTTGCATAGGCAACCTTCATCGACATTTCCTAACTTTCAAGTGCTTGACTTTGCAATCTTAGCATTCGTTTTAGCTGAGTGGTTTTTAGAAGAGGAAACTCAGTTGCAATCTTAACTATGGACCACTTATACTACTCAGATATATAAATACTTACTATCATATGATAAGATATGCCCACTCTTGCCTTCATAAATAACATGGCCTTTGGCTGCAGCTTCCTCTCGGCACTTCTCAGGGCTGCTGTCTTCGGTAGCCAGTCGGGTGATGGTTCCTTTCAGCAATGCATCAGCAGCAATGCCAGACTGGGACAAAGCTGGGGTACCCTGCAATCAAATAAAATCAATTAAGTATAATTCTGAACATACATATGCAAGATACTGAAAAGCTGGCACTAGAGAACAAAAAGTGTAGCTTCAGGCCTATAATCCTGATTCCTTTAATCAAGAATTACAGTTACAGTTCCTGGTATCTCAAGTATTAGTATCAGTGCAGATTAGTATATTTTTCATTGCCACTTAAAAAAAAATTCATAAAATGGCAATGGGGAACGCTATATTAAACAGCATTCTTTTGTGACCTGGAGCTTTTTTTGGACACATTACAACAACTGTTTTGGGGAAAATGGACCATCTACTTAGCTATACTATTATCCAAGATCATTAGGCTGTACTTTATCTTCAAACAACACTGCATGCTAATGTAGCGTCAGACTTTCTGTGAATATAAAAATCAAGAAAGGAAGTTACCAACTCAGAGGGTGTTCTGTTTGCTCATTAACTGCTTCTACTCCCTTCCTATGCATAAGCCATCATAAAACTAAGAATAGAATGTTACTTGTATCTTCGCATTAGAAAGACAAAGGATTTAAAAATCAGCTATGTTGTTCCTGAGCTTTTATAACAGCATCTGTGCAAAGCTGGATTACCAAGATTTCTTAATTCTTGCACTGCAAGGATTTTACTCAGATGTGAAGATACAGCTAACAAGTCTTCATTTAGAACTACTAAAAAACCTGTGTTATTTAGCTAAAAGTTAGACATGCATGATAATCCTTTGTCAGAGGTGATATCCTGGCACTATTGACTTCAGTGCTGTTGGAATGTCATTCTTCGAGTGTTTATATTTGCCTATACAAAGATGTTAAGAATTATTTTTAAAAATAAGTACTTCTGTGTTAGTACCACACAATAGAAGGTAAAGGGGAAAAAAACCTGAGTAATGGAGCCTCGCAGAGAAGGAATGGTTTCAACAGGAACTTTGTTGGCTGGAGTTCCTCGTGTTATACTTCCTTCTTGTATGGTTGTTGTGGTACCTGATTCAAAATTAAGTGAAAAACCAATAAATAAGGTCCCCGTGAATTCATCTGGCAGCTAAAAACAAATTACTTGCTTAAAATAATTGAAAGTTCTCTCCAAGGTGACAACTTAAAGTCAAACTATTTGAATTTTTAAAAAAAATTATTCCTATTGGTCTATATATAATAGATGAGAAATAAAATTACAGTTTCCTTACAGCGTGTCTTTGTCAGCGTTTTTATATATAGTCAGTTTCACTGCTTTATGTAGCTATTTTAAACAAAATGGGAGAGCTAGTGGCAGGCTTATTCCTGAAACATATTTTAACCTTTGGTTTTTATTTTTTACTATTAATTGACTACATTTCAAACTAACAGTCCCCTTTTACTTGTTATTTGTTAATTTCACATGCATGCTGATACACCAGATATTTCAGAGAACATTTGCAAGGCAAAAAGATTCAAAATTTAAATTTTTTAATACTACTCAATATATATGCATTTTGTAAGACATATGCACTTATAGAGAACAGTATATAGGAAAGCTGGAATAGCACTTGGATCGTCTGGCTTTAAAAAGAATATTCAGTAAATCATGAGAGAGATTTTATGGCAAGTCAAGTAGTGAGGACTATAAAAATTAACTGACTCATTTTCATCATCCTTGACAAATTAAAATTCATTACTCAACACATGACTATTTCTTTACCTCGAACCACACCTTCATGCTGTGCTCTGACCAAGAGGCCCTCAGGCTGGGAATTCTGGCTTCTGGGAGAGAACTCTTCTTGCTTGATATAGGGTATGGAAGCTAGTTAGAAAAAAAGACCAAATTAATTTTGCAACTATTAATGCGCAAAACTTGCGTATAATGTTTATGTTGGCTTTGGTTTTCCTACCAGGTTTGGCAGACTCCTGTTGCCTCGGCAGGCCAAGAGATATGGATCCCACGGATGGCTTCGCGGGTTCTTGACTATAAGAAGCTTGAGTATGGGATGTCAAGTAAGTGCCAGGTGTTCCCTAGAAGAATAAGTCACTTTGATAAATTTTATTTTTCGGTAATGAAAAATATTAAATTACTACTGGCATATTAATATTACAGACTGTGCTTTAATTTTTCATTATTTAAATGGAAATAAATGATGAACTGACCAAAATATCTTGTATTGCTACACAATTATAACAGGAACTCTAGACACCCTAACACAATGTCTCCTGCTGTATTAAGAACAAATATTGAACAGGAATAAACAAGGCAACTCAGCTAGTGAGCAGCTATAAAAAGTTCTTTCCACTCCAATAGGTTGCCCATGTGGCTCCTGTTTGATAGAGGTTTGGGACGGGTTCAGTTTCAATACTGGAGTAAATATAACACTGATTGGACACCATTAGCTTCATTGCCAACTGTTACTCTATAGACAGTATAAAAGCAAATGGCATTTAATGCCATTCTGCTGATAGAAGTCACTCATTTTTAGTTCTGTACTGCTCAGATAGTAAACAATTTTTAGCACTGGTTTACTTATAAATGATCTAGTGCCTTCATTTTCTATGTGGAAAGATGCTTATCTTAAGAAGTTAGAGCAAGGGTGGCCAGTCTGCAAAGTTCTACTGTGCAGACTACCACGGCTCTCATCTTTAGTTCTTAGATGCAACCCTGGGAGACTATAGGTCCTAGCCAACTCTATTTAATATGAAGGCTACAATCTGCTCCATTTTATGAAAGGTAACTGCAGTTCTTAGGTTTCTGGTAGGCTGTCCATGTGGCTTTTAGTTGAGAAAAGAATAAACATCATGCTGGTGATATGAAGTTGGGAGCTAGTAAGTAACAGCAGAAGAATATATTAACTTAGAAGTTGCTGCTGAGTAATGTTCTCTTACTTGTGAGATTGAGCCTCCCATAATGAATGATGGTTTTTCTGATGGCATAGTAGTTTTGGAGGATGGAATGAGTGGAGGTGGTGGTCTGGTCGGCCGGGTTGTTGGGAGCCGGACTCCTTCAGGTATATTTGCTATTACTTGATGAGGAGCAGGCTGGAGAACTTTTAAAGAAAAAGTTTTGTTAAACAATACAGCCTATTTCTAGCTCTACCATTCACTACATAAACAACCTGAAAAATAGAAACAAGTGTAATTCTTCATCTTACTGCGTACAAGAACTATTTAATGGTATGTCCTACAATGTTTTCAGAGGGATTTTTCCTCTGCAATTCTTCATGGCATATATAGTTAAATTTAGTGGAAATTAAACTTGGCATCAAAGTATAAAAATAAGTGACAATATCTGCATTTTAAACTTTAAAATTTAAATTTTCAAGCAAGGTGGACCAAGTTTTCATCCTGCAGGGTTTTTTTTCCCCACAACTATTTTTGTTCTTAATGCTTGATTAGATTGGGTTTAATTTAATTTAGTCTTTCCTTAATTTGTCCTCTGTTATGGTCTAACATGGCACTCTGGGGAAAAAACTATGATAACAAAAGTTATACATTTCTGGATTGTGGGTTATTTTTCCGTAGTTGATATAAGAGCTAGAGCTTATTAAAAATCACTTCTAACCAGGTACTAATGTATATAACAACAACAGGTTCTACTTTACTTTTTCCTTCCCCCATTCATGTCATATTGGAGAATTCTTTTTTGCAAGTTAAATTAAAATTTTCGTGTGCCATTTTGGCTCTGTGCTGGAGCTCTGATAAATTTCAAAACCCCAATACTGTAAGATTTCACATTTGGTTAAGAAAATACACATTAGAAAAGAGAACCTGCTGATGCAAAATGAAAACATGAGGGTACATGTTCCCCATGACTGGAGACTCACAAAGGAAGGTCTATTTACAAAAAAGTCAGTCATCTTTCATTACTGTAGATAAACCTTTAAAGAAAGTTTAATACTACATTAAATCATGGAAGTCTAACCTATGAAGGCAGACTGCCAAAACAGATAATATTTACCTGGTGGGACACTATAGCGAGCTGCATTCATATCAGGCTGTGGCGAGGCTTTACTGATTTCTCTTGGAGATAGCCTGTATGGCGATGCCGACCTTCCTGCTGTGTTTTGCACCTGTGCTTCCTGTTCTATTGCTCGTTTGACCTCAACATAAGGCATATAAGCAACTGATTTTCCTATAAAATTTAAGGTTATCATAATGAGAGAACTACCCTGTATTAAAATATTTCGTGTGAAAAGAATTGGATCACAACAGCCAAGTGACAAGACTTCTAAAGCCAAGTGCATTCCTGTCAGATGTTTAAATGCTTTCATTCCAAAAGCTCTTTTTAGACCACATAAGTAAAGAGTTCATACACAATACCACTTAATCAGAGCACTGATGCAAATGAAAGACTTCACAGCTAACAATGAGACTTTTTCCCTTCCTGGAATAAAGGGAGCTTCCACATCAGTTTCCCTCCCACACAAAATGTCTTTAAGGGTTCAAGATAAATAAGTGTCTTTGGATCAGAAATTACTGAGACTTCTAACAGTTTTGCATATTAAACCAAAAGTGCACTGATTCTTGTACCAGCTTTTTGGCATTTAATTTTATTCAAGTGCTATCCCTAGAAACTGAGTGTATTTAGCCTTGTTAGTCTTTTTGGGTCTTCCAGATTCAGACACGTTTAAAAGTTGAAGGTATATAAACAGAGCTGAATATCACTGAACTACTGACTGTGGCAAATATCATAATTTAAAATTATTACATAAGTTTATTACTGAAGAAAAAAAGCTGGTGAAATTTTTTTCCCAATGTTATGCACATTTTTTCAATGGGAGAAGTTAAAAAAAACTCAATCTCTTCCCTGCTTCAATTTGTATCAAAGTTATTTACTCTGTATTTTATAATGCAAAATGTTCATAGATGTAGACAAAAAAAACTTTCAAGTATAATTATATTAAAAACAAACAGCACTAGTGTAACTCAAGCCATGTGAGAAGGTTCAGTAGAGAAGTGCTGTTTTTGGTTTAAACAATATTTACTTCTAAATCCTGCCAGCAAGATTTTAGGGTAAATATTGTTTTAGACTGAAGAAGACTAATTACTATTGATCTCCATACTCCTGTCCACCAGTTAAGGGCTGCTCCTAGTCAATTTAAGAGTAATACATCTATATGGTGAATGTCTTTGGGGTTTCATAATGAAAACAATGATTAGGAAAAGGGAAGAAAATTTTGCTCTAAAAATAAGGGAATTAAGAACAAGATTTGTCTGGATTTTAGAACTTCAATTTTGTTTCGCAAATATAAGAAGGGGAATGTGAAAGTATCATTCAGGAATACCTGATTATGAATCAGAACCAGCGTACTGTAGCTGAGAAAGTACACCTTTAACCTCATCAGTTAAACAGTACTAATCATGCTGCAAAATAAATAATTAAAGGTCTCTACCATTGTACATCACAGATAAGTGCACTGTAGATTCTCAATAAGTCTGTGCTATTACATGGCCTTTCACTTATGCATCCTGTGTAAATATCCTAAAACCTATACTATAAAGTTTAAAATAGAATCTATGGGTTGTCTCCAATGCACTGAATACAGTGGAGAAATCCCAGCTGCAGAATAGACTTCACGGAACAGAAACTCTTAAAGAGTTGTAGACATCCCAAACTATTCTAATGTTCAGAATTTAAATATTAAATTCTTTAGGACTCAAGAAACATTTTATCAAATTCTTCCCATTTTTTGCTGGCACCCACAGAAATCTTGAATTTTGCTGGCAGAGAACTTCATCCTCAAACTTTCCAACACTTCATAATAAACTACGGACAATGCCAACTATTATTCAAAGAAATGGTATTTTGGCTAGGTAGAATTTGTAATGGCAACCACAAGTTCCTCCAAAAACAGTTCTCTACGAGCTCTCTCCTCACTATTGTGATTGGAAGACAACAGGTACACCACTGTTCAAAACACCTGCCATTCTCAAACATACCAATGATTCTTTTTGCTTTGGCAAAAATTAATATGGAGGTTTCCAATAAAATGTAATTTAAAACTGCAGTGTATGCTGAAAACAAAACTGTTTTCCAAAAATCAAAATGTTTAAGATGTTTCATGTTACTAGTGCTGGTTACGTCACTGTAGGAGTCAGACATTACACAACATTTGTTCTTAAAAAGTAGAAGGAGGATGTACATTCCAAGGTATTCTAAATCAGTGGCTCTCAACCTTTTCAGAGTACTATACACTTGCAGGAGTCTGATTTGTTTTGCATACCCCCAAGTTTCAACTCATTTAAAAACTACTTGCTTACAAAATCAGACATAAAAATACAAAAAAGCGTCACAGAACACTGTTACTGAAAAAAAATTGCTTACATTCTCATTTTTACCATATAATTATAAAATAAATCAATTGGATTATAAATATTGTACTTACATTTCAGTGTATGGTATATAGAGCAGTATAAACAAGTCAATGTGTGTATGAAATTTTGATTATCACTGACTTTGCTAATGCTTTTCACTTAGCTGTTGTAAAACTAGGCAAATATCTAGATGAGTTGATGTACCCTCAACATGACCTCTAGGTATCCCAGGGGTACACGTACCCCTGGTTGAGAACCACTGTCCTAAAAAACAGTTCTCTGTTTATTAACATTCTGAAGACCTCTTTGTTCAAGAACTCAGTGGAGCTGAAAAGCGTCTCTCTTTCTTCAGCAGAAATTGGGGTACAATAAGAGATGTTACCTCACTCACCTTGCCTCTCTTTTGTTCTCAATAGGTTAACCTGAGAAGTTTGATTTAAGGATTCAAGTTGGTCCACCCAAGGATGTACAACATTGGAAGAGATTTTATCATTGACTCTCAAAACATTCGGGGTCCAGACAACAGCACCTATAGCATCACTACATCCACCACATTAATTCTAGACTAGTTTATTGCCTTGCCACAGTACCAGGTACTTGGTACACTCTTTCCTAATGAAAGAAGGGCTTACAGTAGGATGCATTTTTCTCTTCACACAACTATATGTAAGGCACTATAGTGCAGTTTGTAATTTGCCTGCTAGTTATGGTACGAAACCTATTCCATGAAATTGGTTATCAACATACACAGAGACAAAACATTAGCAAAGGATCTAGTAGATTCCAGTAATTGATTCTTACAGTTTATAATCCAGAAGATGACCCATGTTTCAATATCTAGAGTTGCTTAGTTCTTGAGTTTTCAAAAGAAGTGTCACCTACCTTCCCACTCAACATTAGGGCTCTTGGAGGTGCCACATGGGCTTGCAGAACTTCTGTACTCCATATCTAGATGCTCCTGCCTCTGGCGCTGTTCCTCCAGCAAAGCTGACTCATGCATAGCTTTAATGTGCCGCTGATAGAGAGCATAACCACTAATGGGTGTTCCAATAGATACATTACATGGGCTACAAGAGACCTAAAAGGAAAGAAAATAAGTACACAACATCTGTATATTACATATTGAACATTTACCAAAGTAGTTCTCTTTTGCCGACAATAACTCGTGTACTTGCTCCATGTCAGAGGATGTAATCTACTTCTATACAATTCAAAGGCAGCCATCAGAACTTTTCTGGGTGTTTTTAAAACTAACTGTTCTGCATTAATATTATAATTTAAACTCAATCACAAATGTACTGTGATAAGACAAAGAAACAAGTTCTCACTATTTTTCATAACAAAATGTTACATAAAACGAATTATGGATACCACAGATTCCCCTTCAAATGACATTAAGAACATACCATAGGTGGTATTACAGCAGCTCGATGGTGAAGTTGTTGCAAGTCCATCTGCCCTTGTTTTATTGTGGAGGATACTAGTATAGATCCAGTAGGGTTTAACAGTGAAGGCTTTGAATCCATAGTGAAGATTCTGGAGGAGGAGAGAGCAGAAGATTAAAACTAGATAAAGTACAAGATCTTGATAGGATTATAAACAAAAGTACTCCCGTACTGAATTAAATAACTGAAAAGCAAAGAGCAAGTAAAAGCAAAAAAGTTGCATGAATACCCACAAGACCAAACCTGAGTGGAATACACGCTGCAGCCACTTGAAAAAGAACATAACCTTTTGTACATCAAAATAGCACACAGTACAATGCACACCAGAGACAAGAACAAGTGGATGGCAATATTTCAATAAATCTGCTTATGTTCTAATTTTAAATTCCTTAATTCTGCAGCAGTAATAAGAATTTGGCTGTTAATTTCTTTAGTTGATGAGTGAAATAAAATGATGACAGTTAAGACAGAAGTCATGTTATATATTTTTTTTCCTCTACATTACATTTTTCCAATTGTTTATCCAGGTTAGTTTTAAATATTTCCAGGGATAAAGCCTCCTTCAACTCAGAAGACTATGAACTCTTGCCCTACATTTTGAAATTCTGGGAACTTACAGGTCTTTTCTACTGAGAAATTAACAAAATGAAGAGAAAAATCCTATTTAACATGGTAGAGCTTCCACTATAAAATGCATCAAGAAATTATAAAATTTAGAAGTTTGATCATAACTGTAGCAGACTACCTACATTCTCCAAGGAATAAAAAACTTCTAATATATTCTTTGCTCAAATCTGAGAGGAAGATGTGGTTTATCATCACTTGTACACAATTAGTACGAACTACTGCCTAAGTGTAGGACGACTCCTGTGCAAATTAAGATTACTTACAGTTTCACAGAATGTGGGAAGCAATAGAATTGCCCTATAAATTATGACAATAGCTATTGGAAATCCCATTTTGTAGATTCTTCTCAACTTTACCATGTTAGGAATTATTATGCTAATTAAAACCTGTCTAGTGCATCTGTAAAGCACTCTTCACCACAGTTTTTACACAATTCCTAGAGTTCAACAAACCTATTGTCACCATTTTACCCGTAAGAGATCAAGTAGTCACTGTCACTCACAGTATGCCTGAGAAAGGCGGCAGGAGTCCAAGGAAATGCGTTAAAATGGTTTCAGTCTTTCTTGGGAGGGACACACCAACAACAGTGATTGGAAACTTCACCTTCACCACTAGACACCCTCAAATGTGGAGTCCCACAAAGATCAGTTCTCTCTCCAGTCCCATTCAACACCTACATGCAGCCAGTAGGTGAACTGGTCAGATGACATGTACTCAAATGCCAGCAATATGCAGGTGACACACATCTTTACCTATCCTTCACAACATGAGACCACACTACTACCACCAAAGCAGACCCAGGCTTGGACAAGATCAGCTCACAGATGAGGCTGAACCTGAGCAAGACATCGATGATGCTGGCAGGTAAAGGAAAGCAGTTAAGGGTTTGCAGTCACAGTGCAGTTTCCTTTGGTTGAAAGTACATAACCACAATTGGTCAACTTGGTCCATAGTCCAGGTCTGAGTATGCTGATTCCTCACTAACACTAAGCTTCCACATAGCAGTATCCATGAGTAATGCTTTCTATCATCTCCAGTTGACTAAGAGACTCTGTCCCACCCTGGTGGGCAAAGAAATGGGCTCAGTTATTCAAACCTTTATCACTTCTTCACTGGACTACAGTAATGCAATACACCTGGGCATGAAGACTGCAGCATTTAGGAAACTCCAACTAATACAGAACCCTGCAATGTGTCTCCTCAGCAACACAGGTAACCTCAGGAACATCAGACAGGCCCTCCACTCCCTACGCTGGCTTCCCATAGAATTTTTTTAACCAAGTTCAAGGTCTCAGTCCTTATTTTCAAGGGATTCAGTGGCCTCAGCTCAGGACACCTAGAAGACTGTTGTCAACATCATCAATCCTCTGGCATCATAGAACTCTCCACAATAAAGCCTAAAGCTTGTCTGTGCAGAGACAGAGTTTTCTTGATGACCAGTACAAGACTCTGGAACTAAGACCAATCACCATCTTCCACTCCAAGTGCATGGTACATTTCCTAAAGAAGGCAGGATTAAATGTAATACACAGCAACAAGTATATTTAATAAAACCCTACAAAAACAAGACACTCCCTGAACACACTTCTCCCCCTGGGGAGAGGATATGAGAACAAACATGTGACAGACGTTGCATGTCACAGTTGCTTAATGCACTACTGGAATGTGCTCAGATACTCGAGCGATGAGTGTGGTATAGGAACCTATACACTTAGAAAGAAGAGGGGAAATTCTGGGTCTCTGCTTCTTCAGGTACAGTAACATACTAGCATAACTCAGAATAATCTCTTCTATGAATGAGGAATCATCACGACTTTCCACATAAAGCAGATGAACTTTCCATTACATCACACTCTCAAACTAATTAAAGTTATAATAAAGGACATTCAAAATATATTTTTCTGGATTTGTGTCATTGTACATAATGCATTGTGTCAAAATCACTTTACAGTTTAACTAAAATAAGAATTCTCTCCAATTTTCTTAGAAGATAGCCGTGGGAAAGATTTTTCAAATTACCACTTTAGTTTTGGGGTAGATCATTGCCTGCCTTAACTGATTTTTGAACAACAATTATGTTGTGTGCCAGAAAATCTTGAAGCAACAACAGTTTCTCCCCAACCCTCAGAAGAGAAACACAGGATTACATATTATGGAGACTCTTGACAGGAGTATCTAGCCTTTTGTTATGCTTTGGAAAGTTTCTCTCATTGTTTTCAATAAGGTGCTATCCTTTCCAAAAAACTGCTTAACATGTACATGTAACCTACTCTCGGCACAGACTCCAGATGGCTTAATTTCCCTCCTCCTTTAGCTTTCCAGGCAGGAGTGTGGTTTTTGATGGCTGGCCATCCACCAGACTATCACAGAGAATTCAGACTATAATTTTCCTTGCTGAAGGCAAATATTTTGTCTGGGTTTTGGGCATACTGTTAGATCAACATTGTCCCTCACTGCTCTTAAGTATTAAAACTCTCCTTTCTGAAAGAGCATATACCTTTCTTTCTGAAACGCCCTTTTCCCAGTAGGAGTGGATACCGCTTGTAGAACCAAGCAGCAGCATCACACATGACACTTGTCCACATTCTGGAAAGCAGAATTCAGAACATGGTGCCAAATAAGCCATTTGAAAAATGGCTTACTGTTTAAACTACAAAATATTTTTACTGTACACACGTGCACGTGCACACACACTAAAAATCTAAAAGTTCGAACCAGGGAGTTGAGTGAGTGTTAGTGGTAAAATGAAGAACGCACAAACATAGGAAAGTGTTCCATATTTTGCTTTAACAATGCGTCTTTCAGTTACATAAAAGGATTTTTAAAAAGAATGTTTTCTGTGTGTGTATATATACAGAGAAAGAGCAGAGAGAGAGAGAGAGATCTAGTAGTTTAAATGTAACTGAATATCCTTTGTCACAGACATCCCAAGTAGGATTTGGGTTGTCTCTCTCAGCAACAGAAATTGGTCCAATAAAAGATATTACCTCACCCACCTTCTCTAAGGTTAAATTAATGTCTCTCTCATAATTGAATAATTAAACTCACCTTTGTCTTTCAGGTTCCCCATCAACATCTTCATCAGCACTACAAGTAGCACTAGAATCATTGTCTGAATTGGGCTCTGGTCTTGCTGTATTACTCTGCTGTGACAGGCTAAAGTCCATTTCTTCAGGTTCTGACTTTTCCTTGGGTTTCTCCAAATCCCTCTCTTTGGTATCACTCTCTATTTTCACTTGAATATTCTCTGGTAACCTCATTTCAGCATCTACAGGTTCTGCTTTGGTATGCACTGGAAGGCTGAGCACAGGCTTAGCTTCAGCTGGGTGGCTTCTACTGTCCATCTCCATTGGCTCCTCTGCCTCATTACTTATTTCTTCCTTAACTTGGAGCTTAATATTCTGATTTTCAGCTGTTTGTGTACTTGGGGCTGCCGAGGAGGGGGATGTGCTAGGTACAGTTTTAATGGCAGATTCCTGTTCTGCTGTTGTCTCAGTGGTTATCCTAGAAGCAGAGCTTTCAGACATAGAGTCTTCACTGGGTTTGGAAGCTTCCACTGGTGAAGGAGATGGAGCACTCTCTGTATCTGAACTATTTTCAGCACCTGAAAGACATTCTTGCATAAGCACTCAAAATATAATTAACAAGCTCTAACAGACAGCGAACAATTCCTCTCATTTTACAGCACCCACAAATATACCAGGTATCCCACAGTACAAATACAACTACAAGCCCCTGCCCCAAGAAATCATTCACCACTTAATTTCACACCTAATGCAAGTGATGACTTTACATGGGTAGCTTTTCATCATTTGTGAACAATCCAAGCAACTCATTTTCAAACATGAATTACACAGATTTATTGCATATCGCAGAAATCTCTTTCAAAACTTCTTTTAGCTTTAGGTATTAGCCACAGACTATACAGGCTAGAATTGGAATCCAGCCACTGAAACACAGGATGCAACATGAGAAGTCTGCTATTGGCTTTCACACAGCAGAGTTGACACATTTTCAGAAAACAATGCTGTGCACCACAGCTAGTGACAAACTAGGGCTTTCAATCTATAGCAAAAATTGTAAAATAATATTAACAGCAACATTCTGTACCATTTTAAAATAAATGGTAACTTTTATTCATCTTTCATTCTAGTCATTGTCCCACAGAAATAACTTCAGTAAACTGGAACCTTAAGGCAAAATTGCCTAACAAAAATGTAATAAAGTTTAATATAAACCACAAATGCTAAGGGAGAACCATGGCTGCATAATATAGCACAACGTATTCTATTCAGAAGTCTTATTTTAATATATCAATACTCATTGCTTTAAAAAACATTTTTACAGGAAATATTTAGTTCAAATATAACATCCTCACAAGCTTTTGGTATTTTTAGAAAGAGCATCTACATGCCCTTCCCATTGAACTGATGTCTACTGCAAAGTAGATAGAACACTGTACAACCTACATGTTAATTGAAAGGTTCAGGTTCTCTCAACTGTCATTTAACGTACGTAACCTTTTATAGACAAAGTACATGCCTGATAAAAATGACAGTGGTTCTGTTTAAACAGAACCACAAAGCAAAGGAACTTCACAGGTTTTAATGGACAAATTCACCAAAAGGGTTTTTAATCTTCTATGTTCAAACACATAGATGTGATAAAATTTATAGACTCATCGATTCTAACTTGTTAAAGCTTCTCCATGATTTGAAAAACCTCATTGCTAATTATTGGCTTTTATAAAGATGGACAATTTTCTGAACCACATGCAGACATCAGCGTCATGAGACATTAAGTCAAATACTCTGATTCACAGTTTATGAATGTTACTGAATACAGTTCTACATAAGGATGGTCAAAATACAGATTTGATGGTGAGTCTGCAATTATGAATAGTTGCAGCCAACATAAAAAGCTGGTAAGCATTTGCCTGCCTGAAACTTTTCAGAGGCTAGTTACTAGCTAAAGACTATAAATTAATGATTCACCATGGTTTATTTATTTTATTTTTTTTAAACAAGGGCAGTTTTATGCTGCCATTTGCTGTCATACGATCAAGTTACAAACACTGGGTCAGACCAGTAGTCCACAGAGACCAATATCCTGTCTTCCAACAGTGGCCTGTATCAGATGTTTCAGAGGGAAGGAACAGAACACGGCAATTTATAGGGTGAACCATCCGCCTCTTGTTCAGTCCCAGCTCCTGGCAGTCAGAGGTTTAGGGACACCCAGAGCATGGTGTTTTGTCCCTGACTATCACAGCTAATAGTCATTGACAAACCTATCCTCGATGAACTTACCTATTTCTTTTTTGAATCAAGTTATAGTTTTGGTCTTCACAACATTTCCTGACAATGAGTTCCATAGAATGACTGTGTGTTGCGTGAAGAAGTACTTCCTTATGTTTGTGTTAAACCTACTGCCTATTAATTTCATTGGGTGACCCCTAATTCTTGTATTATGTGAAGAGGTAAACAACAACTTCCCTATTTATGTACCTCACATCATTCATGATTTTATAGACCTCTATTATACTGCCCCCTAGTCATCTCTTCTCTAGGTTGAACAGTCCCAGTCTTTTTAATCTTTCCTCCTTTGGGAAATGGTCCATACACCTGTTCATTTTTGCTGCCCCTCTCTGTACTTTTCCAATTCTAATATATCTTGTTTGAGATGAGGCAGCCAAAACTGCATGCATGCAGTATTCAAGGCGTGGGCATACCATGGATTTATATACTCGCATTATAATATTTTCTGTTTTATAATCTATCCTCTTTCCTAATGATTCTTAATATTGTTAGCTTTTTTGACTGCTGCTGCACATTGAGCAGATGTTTTCAGAAAACTATCCACAATAACTCCAAGATCTCTTTCTTGAGTGGTGGTAGCTAATTTAGATCCAGTCATTTTGCATGTATAGTTGGGATTATGTTTTCCAACATGCATTACATCGCACTTATCAGTACTGAATTTCAGCTGCCATTTTGTTGCCCTTCACCCAGTTGTGTGAAATCCTTTTGTAACTCTTCACAGTCATCTTTGGGCTTAAGTTTATTCAGACAGATATAGTAATCCCATCTGCTAAACTTCAACCCTACAGAAAGAGTCTGAAAACTCCACTGGACTATTTTAATGAAACAGAGTGCAACTTTTTGATCATTTTAAGTGACAACTTCTGCAGGTGGTCAAACATCACAGGCAACTAAAATGCTGGATCATTTTAGTGCTAGAAGAAGTTTCCTTCCAAACCAATTCTGACATTTCAGTAATTACCCTCACTGTCTTCTGGATTCTCCTCTTCATTGGATGCTTCAATATCTTCATCCTCCTGAGCAGAGACTGTTGACGCCACACTTTCACACTGTGATACATCCCGCTCCTCACGAGGCCTTCGTGAAGACTTAAGGCAGAAAGAATTGAGATTTACTCCATCTTGAAAACCTCCATATATTAACTTTAAATGCATTCTCTCCCCACTTTATATCAGATTTAGAAGTTAAAGATCTCCTAATTAGCAATGATGTTTCTTTCTGCACTGATTTACACCTTGTTTTAACTCAGGCAGTACTGCAGGGGTCCAAAGAGGAATACAGTATTGCCAAATGCACAAAAGCTTTCAGATACCTGCAGAACCAGTAGTTATTTCACATGTTAACATACCTAAGTAATGCCAACCAGTGTCACTGTGCCATAATCCACTCATTTTCCAAGGCTGTACGCACTGGCCTAACTCTGCTCCCACTGAAGTCAAACTACGCCTGCTGATATTGACTTAAGTTAGGCCAGCACTGTGCTTTTCAAAATCCCACCCTTGGTGTTTTACTTCAGCTGTATGTGCAGCAGCATTCAGTTGCTGATCTTTCACTGGCCATCTGTACCTGTTTTGCACTGTTGGTGTTGTTTAATAGCTACATGTTTCAATCCAAAGATGCTCTTGGTGGATGAAGCCCTCTATACAGATAAGTTTGCAAAACACTTTGGAAATCCTCAGGAGAAAATGTATTATACCAAAAATGCAAAATAATATTACTACCTTTACTTTTAAAGTGACCAATACCTCTACACTGTTTATCTACCCGGGCAATGAAAAGCAGCACCAAGTGCTAGAAGGTTTCTGTTGCAGAGCAAACACAGGTGAAATGAAACAAAATGAGAGGCTGAAGTTTCTATTGTGAGCCTCAATGCCTAACGTTAGACCAAACCAAATTCTCTCCAAAAATGGTTTAATCCAGCATGATTTACTCACTTTCTGTTTGTGTTGTTGAAGGAGGTTGTCCAGATTATGTCTCCTTTTATAGTTGAAGTAGAAGTTTTTACACTGAGCTTCACTTTTAGTTCCAACCATTTTGGCTATTGCTGCCCAGTTGCGACCATGTTCCACTAACCCTGTTTAAACAAAATGCACGCTTAATATTTACCATGATAAATAAACAGGCTAACCAGAAATCAAGTAAACCACACTTAAATTCCACTTTAAAAACACAAACACAGATGCAAGAAAATGGGGTAAATCACACTGTCCTTAAAATGACTCCTGTTGCAATAACGAACCCACGCAACAGATGGAAAAGCCCTGCACTTCATAAAGCATAGCAGGATGCCTCTGAAGCGATCCCATTCTAAAGTTTTGCCAATATCTGAAAGAGAACCAGTAAGCACATTCCCTCCCATGTGCTTATTAGCTAGGTTTTCAGACTTACTATAAAAAAGTAAATTAAAAATATATTTAGCAAGAATTAACTAATGCTGTTAGAAAGCTGTCAGCACAGTTGCCTCTCCAGATGACAATGCTCAAAACACAGGGGTTCTCAACCTGGAGGTCGGGACCCTTCAGGGGGTTGCAAGGTTACTGCATGGGGGCGGTCACAAGCTGTTAGCCTCCACACCAAACCTTGCTTTTCCTCTAGCATTTATAATGGTGTTATAAATTAAAAACACATTTTTATATATTTAAAAGGCGGGGGGGAAATTGCACTCAAGAGGTTTGCTATGTGAAAGAGGTCACCAATACAAATGTTTGAGAACCACTGCTCAAACAGCTGTTGTGATGATAAATCCCCAGTAGCAGCACCAATACAATAACAGGAATGGTGCAGCTTAAAGACTTTATTTTTGGTAAGTAGTAATCAATTGGTACATTAAAATTTGCCAAACTCCTTGCCAGGTTACAATGTAAACTCAAATTTCAGATAAAAGAATCCATCTAATGGAAAGGGTATTTATGTGACTTATAAGAGGGTGTTACCTAGAGCAAATTTCAGAATCAAATTTTCATTCATATCAGTTTCGTAATTATACAGAGACTCTTTTGTAAAACCATTTTCTATCAGACTGCCGATGGCCATAGCTGTAAACTGAAACCCAATAGCTTTTCCAACAGATTGGGAAAGCCAACAAAAACATCTAAATCTGTATGTTTGGAAGATTGGTTTGCTTAGTGTGAATATCTGCTTCTAAGAAAAAGCTCCTTTCAGACATAGAACGAAAGAGAGTCCCCTACCTCATTCATTCAAATTAGCACCGCAGAGACTAATTAATAAACAGAAGTGAAACCAAAGCTTTACAAGGATTACCTTTTTTAGCAATTTCCATTTCTTCTTCTGTCCAGCGGGAGGTCTCCACAGGCTCTGCAGAAGCTGAAATAGCAAACGGTGAGACTCATTAGACAGAGAAAAGACCAGGATATGCCCTTTCAGCACCAACCACACATTAATCTATTAATATGTTTACATTAAGGCCTGTCCAAGCTATTTGGGAAAGCCGCCTGGGACTGTGGAGGCAGTCAGTTTCTATTACACTGAACTAGGGGTGGGAAAGGAGTCTTCATGCTCTTATCAGAGCAAGATGTTAAAGACTGGCTTGTCTATAAACCTATGTGATGTCCAAAATGTTTATTCCCAGAAAGGAAAATTCCTATGTAACATGGAAGATGATAGTATTTGGCATATCTTATTTTGCGTTAACATACATGAATGTTACCGGCTTTGTAAACAGCTGCTCAAGTATAGCATGCTCTGGTATCGTGTGTGCTGACTTGCTTCCCAGTTTTCCTAAAAATAATGTAATCCATTTCCTTCTAAATTCAAGTCCAATACTGCATTAGGGAAGACACAGTTCTTAAGCAGTGCAGTTCACACAAATATTGCCAGTTAACTTGCCTAACAGACTAAAATACTTCTTATCTCTCATTAGCAGGCAACAAAGCTTTGAGCTTTGATTTTAAAATACTCAATAAATCAGGCTCCATGGATGTCAAGAGGAAGACAGTTCCAAAGGCACAATTCACATCTGATACAACATCCCTCTGACACAGTTCAGGGTTAAACAACAACCCTCCCAAATTCTGATTTTGTGGGTATCTAAATATACAAGTCTTCATAAACAGTTTCTACCGTACTGAAGCAATTTCAAAATTTAACCAATGCAGAACCCACATTAAAAAAAATAGCTCGTGAGATATGGTTTCTTTCAAGAATAATCTCTCAGGCTGCATGTTGCTACAACCATCCATGTATTCTCAGATGCCATCAATTTCTCTTGTCAGGTAAAGCACAAAGACAATAATCCAATGCAAAGACAAATAATAATAGAGGAATTTTATATATAAAATTATAATCTCTGCACTGAAATTATGATGCTATATTGAACAACCAGAAAAAGTGAAATTTTTAAAAATCTAATTAAACTCAGATTAATTCTACTGACATCAGCATCTGAGCCATTTTTAAATTAAGTTTACTATAAATGTGAACTTGAGGCTTGTTTTTACTGAAAAGTATTCTGGACAATAAATATTCTAAGAAGCCAGGCTATTTCTAAAAGGTTCATCCGTATTCACCCACTGAAACAGTCAACGTTTTTGTTGCAATAAATAACTCTCTGTTCTGCCTGATTGTACAAAAGAGCTAGTCCCCCGACAGGATTTGGGATAAAATGACAGTATCTAAATTCTTGATTCTTAGGGAGTATTTTGGTAGTATACTTTAATCTGAATATTTTCATGGAAAGTAGGAACCCCTTTGTCCTCATACATCTGTAAATGCTGGAGTATTTCACTTCCCATGCCACACATCATAGAATCACTATAATACGTTTATGTAATATTCTCTTCAAAATTACTTCAAACACTGAGCAGTGCTCCCAAAATCCAAATAAATTCTCATCTCCATTTTACAGATGGAGAAACAGATGTTAAATGACATGACCCAAGCCACAGCACAAGTCAGTGCCATGCCAGAACCATCATTAGAAGTTGAGAGTTTCTGATTCCCAGTCCTGTGCTCAAGCCCCTAGGTTAACATTGTTTCTCCACACTCTTGAACTATAAATTGTCCAGCTACACAAAAGGCCATGTTGTAGGGAGGTCTAACAGGAAACTGTCACCTATTAAAGTATCCAGACACAATCTCTGAAATAGCCTTGAAGGCTGAGCTAGTGTTCCTGTGAAATACATGGTACCCAATATACCACTGAAAACTCAGAACCCACACAATTATTTGCTAATGCTTAAAGTTATAAATTAAAACAAAATCATTAGAAAATATTCCAAATTTCAATTTCTGCCAAGTGTCATGTTAATGTTATGTTCAGAGAAAAACCAAGTATGGTCTTGGCACAAGTAGGGTACCAAAAGTCTCAGTCACAGTCAGTCAAAGATAAAATAAATGCAAACCTTTTTTTTTTTTTAAAGCAAGTCATTAATATAAAATACTGAGCTCATACATAGCCCTTATCTGTATAGCTCAAAGTTTTGTTTTTTCGGTTTTTATTTTTATCAAGGAGAACGTAACCAGACCCATTTAATACATGGGAGAAACAGAAGCATATGAAGGAGAAGCTACTAGTCCAGAATTATACAGCAGGTCAGTAGATGAACCAGATATAGAACACACTTCTCTTGACCCCCAGGCACTAGAGCACACGGCTTGCCTTAAAAGACTACAGAGAGTTGCAAGACAGAAATATACAGAAAGGGAAATATAACTGGCACTTCTATACCATCTTACATTTTCAATGTGCTGTAGCAAATGCTAACTAGTCCTTAAATCACCCCTGCAAGATGGTTAGTCCCATTTTACAAGTAAGGAAATAAGGCAGCAAGATTAAGTGATTTGTCTAAGGCTGCACACTGACAGTAGCAGAGCTGAAATTAACTCCAGAGGTTCTGGCTGCCATCTCAGTCATTTCAGTAGACCCTGCTACCTCACTGCTTTCGCAAAATACAAAATCCCACCCTCTGGAAAGCACTCGGAGTCTAAAGGTCTGAAAGCAAAAATTTTCAGCACCACTATTTTATTTTAGTGCCACGTATGTATGATACCCTACAGTTATGCTTGCCACGAATATTTTATAGATGTATATATAGATTTTATAGATGTATACAGAATACTTAAAAACATAGTATGCAAAGTCCCTTCCTTAAGGACTCTTCTACAGTCAGTAGTAAAGCAGTTTCGTGCTAAAACTATACATATTGTAAGGCAAATAACACGTTATATTTCTTTCTGCAATAAAAAAATAGAACTATTCACAGGATCCATATGCTTTGTTCTTCCAATCATAATTTGCACACTTAAGTCATTAGAAAAAGGCACCGGGCTTTAGGACACCATGAGTCTAGCCTTACCTCTACTACTGATTTGCTGTGTGACCTGGGGTAAGTGACAAGAGTTCTGTGCCTCTTTTCCATGTCAAAAGCCATTTTTTAAAGTGCATTGAGATTCAGAGATAAAAGATGCTAATTAAGTCTTACATCTATTGTAATATACTCCACACAACTGATTTGTGGAAAGAGGACAAGTTTAGAGAGAGCAGCTGGGCATTTCTCTTAAAAGGAAATTTTGTACTTATCACACTCTTATTCTGCAACACTACAGGCAGCAAGGATTTATATATAAAATATTGTGAAGGCTCTGAAGGGATTTTGTAGAGCCTATCTCAAACTTCTATTATATATCTATTTGCATGCTATAACAGACACTATTGAACACAAACCAAATAGAGAGAATGAAAGGGGGTGCAAAACACCGCAGCATACTGTGGAAAAAACAGGGAAACTAAGAACAAAAAACACACAGCCCCAAATGCTCTAAAGTATTCAAGGGGTTCTTCTGTGGAGGGAATTATTCCACTGACTCCTCTGAAAGAGAATGGAATAGTTAATTACTTAGCATGCTGAAGCCTCTTCTCCTACATTCATTTCCTGCATATCAATCTCCTACACTCATCTGGGCAACCAATCATAAGCAAAGAAAAAATGAAAGAAAGTTTAAAAAAAATCTATGCTAGTAAAAAAAATGCAAACAACAATTCAGAGGGAAAAATATTCTCCACCTGCTTTATTTCACTGGACTTGGTGTCACTCAGGTTTAATATTGTTCTGAATCATGTTCAGCCACTGCAGACAGCTCAGCTGCCTCTTCACAGACTAGAACCCCTCTTCCCCCAAATTTATCCTTGTTTATCTGCCATTGTGCATAATATAGAAAGCATTAGCAGGAAACAGGAAAACAAAGGTAGGTAACATGGATAGGGCAGAAAGTATTCAATCCATTCAAAAACTTCCAATGTGGAGTACGGTGGCACCTTAAAGACTAATACGGTGGTACCTTAAAGACTGATACATTTATTTGGGCATAAGCTTTCGTGGGTGCATCTAAAGAAGTGGGTTTTTTATCCATGAAAGCTTATGCCCAAATAAATCTGTTAGTCTTTAAGATGCCACCGGACTCCTTATTGTTTTTATGGATACAGACTACCACGGCTACATCCTCTTTCAATGTGAGCTTTCATAAAACTGCAAAAAAAAGTTAAAGATTATACGAAGATATTTATTGTCCTAGTTTAAGAACATGGAAACAAAAGGAGGTCATACTTGCTGAGATAAATCCACAAGCCAATCTTTGATGTTTAAAATTTAATGAGCACTCACTTTCCTCTTTTACAGTGCTCTTTCAGGAGGGTCAGATTCCATGAGCAATAACCAGGGAAAGATTTGCTAAAAACTCTAATAGCACAAACCAGTATAATGCTGGTGTACCCAACAGCCACCAACAGCAGGCAGCTTGCAATGATGGAGGAAAAATCTTATGCTACTGTGGATAGTTATTTATACTTTGAATAACATCTGCAAGTTAGAGCCAAACTCAGCTTGACCTCTGGGTAGAGAAAGCTCAAGTAATAGAATAGTGCCATTTGTTGACAGCTGTCACCTTACTTTAATACTCTTTTTAAAATCCTCTCATTATTAATTTTTCTGTATTTCTAATGCATAAACCAGCATGGCTTGGTTTTGTTTACTTCCTTGTTTCTGCATCATCATCAGATTATGACAGCAGGAATGTGCACTCCTCTAGGAATTCAGCCAGATACAAGAATCTGTACACAGTCTACAGGTATGTGCCACCAAAATAATATTTTACAGAAAATTCCTTAGCTACATAATGGATTAAGAAAACAAGCCAACGAGAGAGCCATTCCAGATAACAAATATTGAGGTAAATCAAATTCTGGGCCGCAATTGCTTGTTAGTAACCATCTAGGGCTAGGTCCTGCAAATGGATCCATGTTAATACAGATCCATTTGCAGGATCTAGCACTAACCCTAAAACTTAGAGAAAAATAGTCTTTGTACAGTAAGAATTACTGGTATTCTCTTATACAGTTTTAACATCTGATCTGATTTTATTTAACATCTGCTCATATCAATACATATTTTTAGAAGCTTGATAAACTTCTTGATGGTCTTGTTTGTCAATAAATGACTAAAATGGGGGGGAAGCACTGTATCCAAAATGGAAATGTGTTGTATGCACAAAGAATGATCTCATTGATAAAATGCCTTTCTGCCAGATGGATCCCAATGTGCTTTACATAAATACTACTCACAGGGCTCTGGAGGTGGAGGAAGAGGCGGTGGTGGCTCTTCGGTAGCAGCAGCAGCAGCATTTGCTGCTGCAGCTTCATTTGTCATAGATCTGGTGATCCTGCCCTTACGACGACCTTGACTGTTGGCAGTTTTTCGTCCCCTGGGAGTAGCCTGCTCCGTTTCCTCTGCTGCAATTTCTGTTTTATCCTTCTCTTTGGTGTTTTCTCTGGAGCGAAGACAAAAAACTTAAAAGAAAAGCTTCAACATAGATATTAATAAAGAGTATACTTCATAGGCAGGTATTGGTGAAACTGAATCATAGATATAAGAACCAAGTGTAAGCTCGCTTTTCAGTACTGATGGAAAGAACACTTGTTTGTAAAGCAATTTAACAGTAAAATAGGCTCCTCATTTCCCACCCCACCCCCAAAATCAGAATTTATTTAAAAACAAATGGAGCTACACTCCATTATTAACTAAAAATCAAAGGGAAAAAAATCTAACATTTCCTTACTGATGGTACCAGGTATGTCCTTTTATTGGTTTTAATAGAATGTCCATTTTCATATAGAAACAAGCACTAGCAGTGTTAGTGGGCCACTTCATCTTGAATGGTCCCTTGAAATGCATTAACTACTTATGCTAAACAATCTGTTCCACCTTGTACCTGTGATACTCTGAGTACATTTCCCAGACCTAAAGAAGAGCTCTGTGTAAAGATAGTACCTCATTGTTTCTCTAATATACTGTAACCTACATAGCTACAAAACCACCACATACACCAGCAGCAAACATTTAAACTGAAACAAAAAACTTCAGAAGGGCAAGAAAAATTCCATCCAAACTTTAGGGATTTTCCATTAATGTGACTGGTCCAAAGAGTCTGAGAGAAACAGATATGCCATAGAACAATTCTTTGTGCAATCAACAATAATTCAACTCTAAATAAGGAAATTCTGTAGTGAAATTATCAGGTTTATTGCTTCCATTTAATACCAATTCCCTAAATAAATAGTAACAAAAAACTAGCAAAGAGCAACTGTATTAGGAAAAAAGTCAAACAAAACAGTTCATTCTCATTACATATACTCACTTAGATTCCTCCTTCTCATCCTTTTCCTCTTCATCTTTCTTTTCTTCCTCTTTTTTCTCTGTTTTTTCTGCTTTCTCCTCTTCTACTTTTTCTTCTACCTTTTCTTCTTGTGAAGGACGTGCAATTTGCTGCTGAAACGAACCATTGACACACTAAAACTATATAAAACACTTAACTGTGTAAAGGAGATGCACTTTTGTCGTAATAGCATTAACACCATCCATAATATTGAAAGAAGTTACTAAGATTTTACATTAGAATCATCACAATTTACACATCAGTTTAGAAGTTGGGCTTGGATTACAGAGGTTTTACAACAACAGGGACATCTGCAAATTAAAAACATAAGGAAATGGTTTGGCAGACCAGTTGGCATGGAACAATCTGCCTGTAGCCTTGAAGTTTGTTTCAACCATCACATTTTGACATGTTTCCTTCAGTCCCCCTCAATAAGTAAATTATTTTCTCTTAAGTGTCTGATTTTCAGTAACCTTTATTTGGGAACTTATTGCATTTTATTTTGTAGGATTCCATGGACGTACTGTCTTCCTCAATAGAATAAGTAGTGATAGTGAAGATACAGTACACAAGTTATTCTTTGTGCTGTCTTCACAAACAAGTCTATACACTATAACATAATATAATATGGAAGAGTTTATGTTAAAAACACCGCTATGGGTCCCCAATGCATGAAACCTGAAAATTAACAGCTGTAACGAACAAGTTTTAAAATAGTATTCAGGAGACGTCTAACCAAAAATCTTGAAAAGTATATTTCAAGAGTAGCAATGTTAACTTGCTCTATTTTAAAATAGTAATACATGATAGTTGACAACTTGGAAACAGAAGATCTACCACCATGAACATTATGTACAGTCCTAACCCTCCTAAGGGTAGTCAGCAGTATCAAGCACTACATTAGGAATTCCATATTTCACTAGATCAGGGGTCGGCAACCTTTCAGAAGTGGTGTGCCGAGTCTTCATTTATTCACTCCGATTTTTGAGGTTTTGAGTGCCAGTAATTCATTTTAACGTTTTTAGAAGGTCTCTTTCTATAAGTCTATAATATATAACTAAGCTATTGTTGTATGTAAAGTAAATAAGGTTTTAAAAATAATGTTTAAGAAGCTTCATTTAAAATTAAATTAAAATGCAGTGGCCAGGACCCGGGCAGTGAGAGTGCCACTGAAAAATTAGCTTGCATGCCGCCTTTGGCAAGTGTGTCATAGGTTGCCTACCCCTGCACTAGATTACTTTAAGCAGTTGGGGAGAAATATAGTAAAGTTCTTTACTATATTTCTCAATGACAACAAAAGATGTAGTTTTACAATCATGTGAGTGTTGACAAAGAAAACCAGTTTGCAAATATCAGAGTAATTACAAACAGGCTCCCTTCCCCTGCATTTATGCAGTCCTAATTAAACTGGCAGTTCTAGCCCTAACTTTGTCTTGAAGCCTGGACAAGTATCTGCTTCCGCCAAGGTAGCATGATGCCATTAGCTTCAACCACCAGTAATACATTTGATATAAACTAGCATCCTGTTTGTTGCCCTTTTCCTATAGCCACACATACAAGAATCTGTTGTGTACTAATTCTTAAATATAGCTATAGTCAACAATTACTGAGCAGAGAAGACAATACCGTTTCAATACTCTCATGCGGTTACTGCCCCTAAAACACTTCACAGAAACAAAATTGTACTTGCTTCTTACTGGCTCAAATCGTATCTACAACTCAAACGCACCTGAATCACTTTTACTGTTCTTCATTTACATGACAACAATGCAAGTTATTTTGTTGTAATGTAAGATATCTACATTCACATTTTACAAGTTTACCTTTGATATCCATGTCCAAATCCCTGTAACCAGCATGGTAGTAGCAAGTGCTGAAATCTATTTATATTTATTATAAGTCAGCACAGGTCCCAATTTGGACTGATGGATTATTCCACTGGTAGCCTGATAGAAGTGAAGATATTTAAAGACACTTTCATTTTTTCCCTCCCTATTGTTTTCAAACATACTATTTTAATGTCTTTATTATATCTCCTATAGCTATTTCCATTGTTAACTGTAAACCTATCAATCTAGAACTGAAAATGGTGGGACGAATTTGTCACCATCCCCACACCTCTTCCCCCCCCTCCAAAAAAAAAAAAAAAAAAAACCATTCAACTTCCTGCCGGGCTTAGTTATTAGGAATAAGCTAAGATTTGCCAACTCAAATCTCTCATGCTGTTTCCAGATGGGCTGAAGAATGTATAAGATGTGTTCACAGGGAAAAATTTTATACAAAATTAAAAGAGATGGACCCTAAAAGGTGGCTGTAAAAATATTTTCTTCACAAGTATAAGCTTTAATGTCCTTATGTTCCCTGCTGTGTTGCTGCCTTTTACAGAGTGCTCTCAGGACTTCCTCAAAAAAAGAGAGCACCAAGAGTCAAGTAAAGCTAAGCAAAATATGAGAGAGGTTTCTTTGCATTTTACTTATGTTACATTTATATACTGCAGCACATAAGTGTATATATTTTATTAAATTTTAGCATTTATATCTACACAATAAATGTAATTATATGAGCAATTAAACTTCACGCTTGAGGATTATAAGCATGTGATGATTAGGAAGAAATTTCCCTGCTCTCAGTGCACAGCACTGTACAATTATTATATTACAATTACTTCTTAGGTGCAGTATGGGGGTGGTTCACCTTCTTCTGAAACAGTGCTTAGTTACTATCCAGACACCTAGCTAGATGAATTGTGCATTCCAGTGTGGCAATTCCTTCTGAATATTATGTATTAGCACTATTACTATAGCACCAAGAGATCCCAATCAGGGTCCCATTGTACTACGTGCTGTACAACTAGTCAACTCCATAAAGACTGTTCCCACCCCCAAGGGCTTGCAATCTAAGTTGTGGTCTGGGCAGTACTCCAGTGTGAGAAACCTGATCTCAGATCCTCAAAGATTCTTCCCTTTGACAACATAAAAATATTTTTAAAACAGTATCAAGAACGTGTGAGATGGCACGTGAGTAACACAGAGCCTACGTACAATTAAGTTACTACGTATGGTATTGTTTGGAAAACATGCTCAAAACTGTTGATTAATGCAGGAAAAATTTCTGTAAGCAAATAGAAAATATGTAAGAATGCTTGCTTTAATCATCCAATTTCTATAAACTAAACATTCCAAAAAAGAAACCATGGGGGTAGCTTGCATATGTAAACCAAAATAAAAGTGCAGGTATTGTAAGTGCGCACATTATATATACACAAACAATAAGAAGTCTGTTAAAAAACCCTGGAAAATTCATTGAAGGCTAAAACCTACTCTCTCTGTTTGCACTTAAATAGTGCACCACACAAATCAAATATTACTGAGAGAGCATTCAAACAAGCATGGCACTATTAAAAAAAACAAAGACTAAATCTTTTCCCCTAAGAGTTTACAATTCTGCAACCATTCACTATTGCATATATGCTTACTCATATGTGTAGTCATATCTAATTAGCGAAACTACAAAGGGAGTAACTCCATGATCTAATTGGGGGTTACACTAGATCAGAGGTTCTCAAACGGGAGTCAGGACCCCTCAGGGGTCACGAGGTTATTACATGGGGTGTCACAAGCTGTCAGCCTCCACCCCAAACCCTGCTTTGCATTCAGCATTTATAATAATGTTAAATATATAAAAAAGTGTTTTTTAATTTGTAAGGGGGGGGTCACACTCAGAGGCTTGCTATTTGAAAGGGGTCACCAGTACAAAAGTTTGAGAACCAATGCACTAGATGACCCTTGCTACTCCTTCTAACCCTATGATTCGGCCCTAAATTCACAAAACAGGAGGAAGTAACAAATGGAAGGTAAATAATATAATATAGGCTTGAGTAATTCATGAGTCTTGAAGGTAATATTGTATTGCATATACATAAGTATAGCTCAAGTGCCTCCTCAAAAGGGTGTACTGAGAAGGGACTTGAGAATGAAGAACAAGGTGAAGTGTCAGAGTCAAGAAGGGGGAAGCAAGCATAGGTGTACACAGAGGAGAAAGACAAAGGGGGTAAACAAGCAGCTTTGGCTAATGTAAGTCATGCACAGTTCAGCGATCACTCTCTCTCTCCTCCCTAGACCCCAAACATCCAGATGCCTATAAAACCCGGTTGTCAGTTCAAAATTCCCTGCTTGTGCAGATTAAAATCAGATTCTCAGATAGACTTTAACGGCAAAATACACTTAAACATCTGCTCAAACAAAAAAAAAGGTTTAGTATTAAACTCTTGGGGGATTTTTCTCTTGAGCACAAGGAACAATTTGCCTATGTTTTGCAGAAGTCTGAATAAAGTCAGTGTGCTGCAATGCGCAGATGCCACAAAGAGTCAGCATGATTTTTGCTAGTGGGATTTTAAGTAAGGGCCTTATTACTAAATCAATGTGTGCTGCTGGATGTCTAAATACAGAGCAAGACAGAAACAAGAATTCTGGTAATTATTAAATGCCTTAACACATCTGAAAATTCACAGAAGGACGAGGAGAGTGTTCTGGGAGTTTTTTTCCTAGGAGCTTAAATGCTGTGTGTTAACAGGATTAAATTTTATATAGTCCATTGAAAAAACTCCTGAAAATAGGCTGGATAAATTCTAAAAGGCTCCTTCGTATAGCAGTGGCAACAGATGTCACTGGTACATACCCAAATTAAGGTTGGAAGTCAGCCTGAATGTATTTTATAAAAATTAAATTGCTTTTGACTTTTTAAAAATGTGAACTGAAATAGATATTAATAGTTAACTTTTATTTATAATCCTCCTGCAAAGTATCAACATCTCAATATTGGTACTAGCTGGTTTTCCCAAGTATTCCTTTAACACAATGTCAGTGAGACATGCTGAGGTAAATGTTTTTCGATTGTGCAAGACAGGACAGTATGAGAAGCAAAGAGTTTAGATGAACCGCAGCTTCAGCAAAAATCTGGATTTTGTATATAACTTGCCTGAAAAAATAGCTGGATCATCAGAACACCCCCAATTGCTTTTATCTGCCTAATTTAACTCTGCACATTGTCAATAACAGGTTTAAATCTGTTTTTTTCACAGTGAATTTTTCTAGCATGCAATGCTCTATAGGGCAAAGGCAGGCTGAAACACAAACCTTAAACAGCTGAAGCCTCAGTCAACGACGTACCTGCACGTTCATCTCTCGATTAAAACTCTTACTATCCACAGCACAGGGGTCGGGCTCTAATGCAAAATAAAACTCAAAAGCACAAAACCCACAGCACCATCAATAGCTCCTTAGCATGGGGTGGCTGACCCAGCAACGCGTTTATTCCAGGAAACTTTGTCATCCTGCCACTTAAGCTGCCTATAGAAGAGTTGCCCATCTCACATGCAAGCTTCTAATCTCACAGGGGTTACTCAAGGTAATCCCCACTGAGCTGTGCTTGATTGGCTGTCACAGAAATAAAGTAAGTTTCTGCCGGGTCAAATCACTGGACTGTACCACCTGCTGCAAAGACATATGGGTTGGCCCACAGACATAAATTTATGCTGACAATGCAGCTATACTATGGAAAAGTACATTTCAAATTACTGACTAATATTTCTCACCAGCCCCCTTTCAAATTTTATTCCAAGAGAGCCTTAAAAATACTGCTAACCACTCAAATTAATCTTCTGCTTTTCTACTAAAACAGACTTTATTCAGTCCATCTAATTTATAGATATACACACTACACCCTTCAATGGCCAATTTGAGGAAGGTTCTGTAATAAAATTATTATTTCCCTCTCAGCTGATCAATAATTTTGCTTCAAAAACTGCTGGAGCAACCAAACCAACAAGATCATAAACCATTGGATGGCGTTCTGAAATACAAGCAACTAGATCCTCTCGTTTCACTTTGAAGTGGTTAATGTAATGCTGCTCTTCCTCTTCGTGTGCAAATCAAACAGAAACTGTTTGTTGCTGTGCCTTGATAGCTGTTACTTCTGTGTTTCCAGTATATATCAGGATTCACATAGCCTGTAATGATCACTTCACAGAAGGTAGTGATAAAGCTGGAAGTTCTCTGGTGAGCATCCTTTTTAAAGAATAGACTAAATTTTGAGACTTAACTATCAGAATATCCCTTCCCACTAGTTGGCAGTTTTCAACTAGACTTTGCATTTGCATCCATGCTACTCCACTTTCTATTCTGAAGTAAAAAACACATTTGCTTTATTTTAAAAAACTCGTGTGTTACAAGGCAGACACTTGTCATGTTACCTCCCCATGCAAGTCTTTCCCCTTCTAGATTTACTTTAACTAAACAAAAACATGTCTCTTATGACACAATAAACTCCACATTTCTTAAGAACTTCATATGCCATAATCCAGTACTCAGGACCTTCAAAATAAACATCCATTTTGAGACCTATGCTGATGTTGGCCAAGTTTAAATGGTTGCAATTGTACTGGCTAAGAAAAGATTTAGGTTTTTAAATCATAACCATGAGTAATAGCTGTGCCAGTGTAATATATTGATGCCCTCTACTGGAGAATTGTATCCTACCTGCACTTGCTATCTGTTTCACTGCATTATCATCTGCCTCGCTTCTAACTTCTATGACCCTATATTCTGGGATGCTTCTTTTGAAGTTACTCTATTGCCAGTGCAAAAAGATCCTGGGGTGCATCCTAAACCCCACTACCTTGCTGGGAAGCTGGAAAGGATAAGGTCAATTAATAGTGGAGAAGAGTCTCCTGTTTGCTCTAATCTTTTAATGGGTACTCATGAGTAGTTTTTCCATTTACAGTGAAAAATATCACCCTCCATTGGACTGAAAAAGTGACGCAAATTAAGGTTTAGTGTATTCATCATGTTGTTTCAGGTATTATAGCCCAATAGTCATTTTTCCCCCAAAAGGTGAAAAATAATTACATTTACACTCATAAAACAAAGGCTCCAGGCAAACAAAATAATGTGATTTCTCAAGGCTTTCAACTGCTAGAAAATACAAGTGTTTACATTGCAGTTAGGGCTAAGGAAATTATATTAATAACCACAATAACTATAAGCATAAGTACAGGTATTTGACAGTTCTAGAACATAATTTTCTGTAATTTACTCTATAAACAGAAATCCTTACTACAAATTGGGTTTACTAACTATTAACACATTCTGAAAGAAAGCAACACAATTCAGAGCTGAGCAAGACAGGATTCAACAGAAAAATCTAAAATATATTTTAGCATTCTTCATATATACCATGATTCAGATACCAATGTGTTCTTGCCACTTCATGTATATACAAGACTCACGAAGAGTTTCTCATAATTCTGATGTTTATAACTTGTCCATTAAATATTTAATCTGGGCTGACAACTGGCAAACTATGGCCCCCATATCTAAGAATTAGGCAGCATTTAACTTGTCTCACACAAGTAGTCCCAGTGCCTTCCATGAAACTACAAGTCAATCGTCACAGAATGAGGGCCAGACTCTGCCAGAGCATAGTTTTGTTTTAACCATATTCAACTTATACTGCTTTTGCTCCTTTAACGTCGTACAAGTAAAATTTCCTAGTTCTGACAGGTTTTGGTTCCTGCATACTTCAAAAACGTCTTAACACTAAAAGTTAAAATTTGACGAACAACTAGGTCTGCAATATGCCTATTTACTTTGACGTTTTTTAATATTACTTTGGTGTATCTACACAAGTTTCCAAACTGACTACTGCACAAAACAGAGTAGTTACTTTTAAGGAGGTAATTTATGTACTTTAATCAGATATTCAAGCAACAGGTCAGAGCTAAAGACATGAAAGTTCATAAACCAGATCTTGTACATTTAATGTTGCCCTCTATACCACAAATTGTTTCACCATATAAAATATTGCTTTTAATTCAAAGCTAGTTACATGTTTGAACACAGAATATGAGTTAAATTGTACAATTATTCAAATCAGTGAGAGTTTAGAAAGGTTACAGTGAGTTATCCTGCAAATAACAGGTCCTGACTATAGTAATAGTGATACATTAACTACTGTACACAAGAACTAAAGCACTACTGACTTTAGGATGAAATAGCATATACCCCACCTTCATGCTCAAATGCAGTTTACTAGTTCTGAAGACTTAAGTGTTATAGAGCAACAAAAAATATGATCAAACTGTACTAGTTTTTTGAATGCAAGTTATGTCTAAATATTAATTATAATCAGCAGCAGACTGTCAGTATAAAGTAGGGGTCTCAAACTCCTAGCCTGTGGGCCATCTGCAGCTGGCGAGCCTCCCCAATGTAGCCCACAGGGCTCCAGCAATTTTAGGGTCCCTCAGGGGCTCCGGCAGCGCAGCAGAGCTGAGCGATGTCTGCCTGTTCGCTTCGGTGGCTGCTGGCCCCTCCCTGTGGCCCAGAGGTGGGGCAGGGCTGTGCCTCCATGCACTGCTCCCACCTTGAGTGCCCCTGCGGCCAATGGGACTCTGCAGGGGCAGTGCAAGGGGGCAGAAATGCAGAGGTCCCCCGGCCTGTCCCGGAGTCCCAGGTAAGCACCGCACCCCCAACCCTCTCCCAGAATCTGACGCCATCATAAAATCACACACTGATAGACTTCAGTACAATTTGTAACAAAATATCCACAATGATTAATGTTTTCAGAGAAGAGCTGGCAAAGTATGTAATGTCTCAACACAATCTCCTGATCTAGTAGTCAATGATTTGTCATAGGGTGCTTAGCTCTGATCAAAGATCTGTTGACGCACACTGAGATGTGTGGCCACTGTGGCAAGGGAGGAAAAAACCTCCTGTGAGATGGCCTTTTTTTATACTAGCAGGAATTTAATTCAAACAGCTTCATCACAATAGTAAGGACAGACCTGTGAAGGGTTGTCTATTTTAATAGGTATGTTGGAGCAGGTTTACAGCTGGCGTGTTCCCATCTGTTTTCATGCGAGAGTATTCTATGCTAATCACTAATTAGATTAACTCTCTCAGCAAGAGAATTCCTTCCCTCTTTCCTTCATTCAAAAAGTTTGTCCAAGTCAATATGCCAATTTAAAATTTAACAGAATTTTACTGCATGGATTTTTACATAAATTTATATGACCCTAAAGTATTTCAATACAAGAATGAATTAGAACACCTCTGGACTAGCCATTAAAGGAATAGTTAAATGCTTTGGGCAGAAGGGCACAGTCCTACAGGATGGTGAGAGGTGGCAGGTTTCTTGCAGTACATCACTACAAGATCTGCCTTAACTAGCAATGATTGGTTAAACTGCTATCAAGAGTTTTCTGTCTCCTATTGGCAGCTAAATCTCCCCGTTTGCTATAGCTAATATGATCAATGCCTTGTACCGTTAAGCCATATTTCTTTGATCTGCATTTGAGGTTCACTCAATTCCCCAACTTACAAATCACCCCAGATCTGTGCAGCCACAATACTTGGAAGTTTCACCAATTCTTCCTTTTCAGTAATGTTACCAGGATGCAACTGATTTCTGCAGACTAGTCATTTCTGAGACAAACTAAAGACGAAGACTTGGGGATCTTCCAACCACAATAGTTCTATAATTTCATCTGTCTAAAAAAGACACTGAGAAACTGACAAAATTAAACTGCAGTTTCCATAAAGCGTTTCATATTCCGTCAAGGAGTTTTGTCCACTATCATTTCTGGTTGTCAGTATCAGTTTAAGGATTCAAAGGTTTCAATCTTTGCCATTCATGTAGTCATTACATACAGTTCTTTGACTATTTATTTTATCTGCAGGCCATGCTTTCTTCATTACTCTGCCTATGCCAACACATTTGCTTCCTCTCTTGACACTTTACAAAATGCTTTTTAGCTGAATGTATTCTCTGCTCTTCTGAAACTGACTTGTCCCACATCCAATATAGTGTTCTCCTCCTCTCTTCCCATTTTCCAACAAAAATTTTAAGTCTCTTCAATTTTCTTTACATTACTTTCCAATTTCCATGTTAACCCTGGCAGCCTACTAAGTATTTCTCATAATACATTATTCTCTTCCTCTTTAAAGAATTCCAATACTTCCAAGTAAATTCTTCCTGAATCAGCAAATTGGTTAATTTACATATATTAACGTAACTGGTCTATTTTTCTTCTTGCTACAAAATGTCAGTTTGACTTTCCTCCTGACCACCAGAAAATGATCGCCATTAATTTCTGCTTTTTGACAGACACTGATGTGTGAAGTGGTTATGTATTTTCCAATGAACATCGTATGTCCGACCTAATTTCCGTTGGCTCCGCCATATGATTTACTAATAAATCTGACCTCAATTTGTATTGTTGGGTGCTCAAACAAAATGAATTGTCAAAATGAAAGCCACAAATGAGCAAAGCAAAGATTTATGAAGACAATACTTTTATAAAAAGTTACTTGAAAACCCAGAATTATGGAATCCATTTCTTATTTCAGAAAGGACTAAAAATGGTAGTTTCTAAAATCCTATGTTTTCCTATTTTTAGTCATTTCTTATGCAATGTGCTTGATCACTCAACAATACACAAAAAGATAGTTATTATTTTACTTGGTTCACATGTGCATTCAAAGAGTCACTGAAACATAAGCAACATACCTGGTTTCTTCCTCTACGTTTGCCATAATTTCTTCGTACAAGGGCTTTATAATTCTCATTTTTCTTGGTCAAATAATAATACAAAACACAGTCTGGAACATTCTAAAATGAAAGAGGAAAAATCAGTTTCTGTAATTCAAAAGTCAAACCCTATTAAATACATTAAATATGATGTCATTCAACTATTCATACTATTCTAGTCACTGGATTCAGAGAAGGTGTTAGAATTTTGCTCAGCAATTAAATTGATTAATGCATACAAACAGAAAAAAACAGCTATCCTACAAGATCAAACCTAAGCACATGTATTTTCATAATACCCTGCAGCTGGTTTATTCTTTATGATTTAACTTACATTATATAATTAACAGTGGGAAAGCCTCCATTTATCATAATAGCTATTAGTATTTGAGATGCTCTGTCAAAAGTATCTTGATTGGTCCTAAATTGGGAATCATTCCTTACATAGGCTGTGCAGAACCTCAGCTCTGACTTAAAAGGCTGACCCTACTCTCAGTGAAATACCACTGACTTTAATAGTGCAGATTCAGGATCTTAGAACAAGCATGCTAGCAGGAAGAGTCAGTTCTGTTGCTAACCAAAAGGTGAGATGCAACTTACCTATTTCAAACAAAACATCTTGCAAAATGCCATTTTCTTTTACTCTTTTATCCATGAAAGTAAACACTATTGAGCTTTGTTAGATGTTTAACATGCAACTTGTTTTGCATCATTGTTTTATTTCTGCTGACATATAATTACTGACTTTGCAGCTAATAGGAGATTTGGTTTTGGAATAATATTTTTTCTGCTTGGGTTAAAAGTTACAGTAAAAGTGACTTACATTAGAAAAGTAAGAGACCACACTTCATGTAGTATTTACGTTCTAAAAATGCCTTACCTTTCTTTCCAGGTAGGAGGCAATTAGACCAAAGTTCTTGGGATGTTGGACAAACCTTTTATAAAATCAGAAATTACTTTTAAATTCTGACAACTATATATAATCACATAGACAAAGAAGTCAAACAATTGTGTTCCATCAAGAACTCATTCATTTCCAAAAAAGAAGCTAGTTTAACCTAAGTGTGTAGTTTTCACATTACTGATTTAAGCATATTCAAATTAAACCACGCTATAGGTTAATATAGTCAAAAACTACAACTACTTGGCTTAATTATTTTAATCTGTTTAGTAAATTAAAACATCTTTTACCAAGTTTCCTGTCTAAAGACAAAGCAAAAAGAAGTAGAAATAAGCAAGTGGTTGATGCCTGACCCAATAGGAAAATGCATGAACAAGTCTAAAGCTACGTAGTATTCCATCCACACAGAGCATTCTGCTGTAGTAATCCGAGAGCCTTGGCTCCCTGATGAAATATCACCACATGAGTTTGTAACAAGAGTGAGCTGAAAATGAATATTGTTATTAATGTTTACTATACACTTAGACATTCACCTGTCACTGACATTCACCTGTCACTTGCAGTGTAATAAAAACAAAGATAAAAGACTAATTACTTTTCCTTAAATATCTCCTTCTCGTGGTCTGTCCAGACATTCATGAACTGTCTGTCTTTATACACCTTCATGGGGTCCTCCATCAGACCATTCATATTAATAAACTTCACTCGTCTTTGTTCTGCATCAAACATCATGGGAGGAATGACAGAGAGCTGACGCATTTGTTTTTCGTTGTTCTATAGGCAAAATAAGACAGTTTCTATGAATGTTTATGGTTCCTATGTTATTTATTAAATGGTTCTCATGGGCAACACAGTACACAGATTCACCCATCTTAATCCTTTCACACAATTTTATTTTCTCTCCTTCAGAAGTTGTGGCCATCCCAATTAATATTCACATAACTGAAGGGGATGAAGGAATAGTACTACACATCATTAACAGCTGTTATAACAAAAAAGCCTTTTAAAAGGAAAGGTTTTCAGGAGTCTCTTACAAGTAGGGAGAAATTAGATGTCAAAGGAAAGTTTCACACCCTAGGTCTACCACAGCAAAGCTGTGATGGCGAAGTCTAGACCCTAAAAGGAAGATACATGAGAGCAAAGATCCAGGTCATGATAAAACTCACAAAGGGTATCTTGAACTAATCTAAAACAAGCTCATAAAGGAAGAAAATCCAAAGTGGATTATCAACATCTGAGTAGAAGGGTGAAATAAATAATTTGCTGCTTTGATAAATTGAAACAAACAATGGCCTCACCTCCTGCTCAGAGAGTCCATCAATGATTTCAGAAATCTCATGTTCACTTCTAGCAATAGTTGCTGAAAGGCCAGCCCCTCTTTGGCCAACCCTAGTTTTTAAAAAAGATCCATATGTTGAGATTTCACATGAGAAAACATTTCAGATAAGTTAAAATATAGCTCATTTGAGAGACAGGTAACTAGAAAAGTAGCATCACGAAATACCCAATGTAGGTTACACATTGCACTTTTAAATGGCTAATGAATTTTAGATGTGGATTTGGGAGGCCTCATGCTCAGCAAAAAGGCACACGGTAGAGTTTCTGGTGTCAATCCTACAAGAATCAGAGGAGTTTTATCATTACTTCAGTGGGAGCAGTTAGGCCAAAGATGAATACTTTTGAAAATCCCACCTTACACACACACTTATAGCTAAGTATTAGAATTGTTATAGCAGTGGTATGGAAATTGTTTTGTCCTTAAACAATGCATTCTGCAAAAAACAGTTTCTATTTCACAAGAGAGACCTGGGAATATGTTCAAATTTGCCTTGCACAGATTTAGTCAATTAATTACCAAAACAAGTTACTACTAATGCTCACTTTACTAAAGAAAAAATATTTAATTTTTAATTTGAAGAGGTGTTATAAATTGCAGACCATCTCCCAGTCAGTTCTCTCTCTCAACTAAAAATCACACTAATCTCACCAGAAAGTGGACTTTTTGATGGTCAATATTTTAAAGTTTAAGTCACTAGAACATGTGCAACAGGGCACAACCTGGCCCCAACAGCAAGATAGACAAAACATCCTAATGGGCCTTTTCCATCACTAAAATATTAATGAAAGCAGTCAAATCTATTACATTGGGTCCAAATACTAATTGGGTCTTAACTGAGGAAGCACTTACAGATCCCAAGCATAGACAAGGATCCCATTATGCTAGACACTAAAACACATAACCAAAAGACAGTCCCTGCACCCAGGAGCTTACAATCCAAGCATAAATAGTATTTCATTTTTTATTTTTTAAAATAGCACTCAAAAATAGAAGCCTCTTATAGGTAATCTTTATTAATGCAATAATTTGCTTTCCCTTGTCCTCTCCTTGATCCACTGGAACACAGAGCAGGGGACCCCAAGAATACACTATAAGATCTGTTGGCTTCTGCAAGCTTTTTCTGAGGTCATGGAAGAAGATTGTTTAGGAGAGAAGATAGGATGAATTCTTTATGGGTCTGGAAGATTTAAGTCTATTCTTCTGAAGTCTAAATTTTAAGTTTTTGAAATTGTTTTAATATACCTAGAGAACCCAGGTGCAATGGAAAATATGAAACAAATTTGGTCTAATTCTATTTTTAAAGCATTTTAAAAAATATTTAAACCCACTGTCTACAAGTACTATATAACGTTAAACTGTCATATTCCCCAAAAAAGTGACTTGTACATAGAAGACAATGGAGGATGAATACAATGCAAGTTTTCTTAATCTTAATCCAAGAGATATCTTAAACAGCAAGGAGTTAAATTACAACACTGTATTTCAGTAACCACAGCTTCCTGACAGATGAAACATGTAAAGCTTGCTATAAGTCACTTAATAAACATAATTTAAGGAAAAATCATGTAACTTTGTCCTTGTGCGCATTAGTCTAGTGAACATCAATTGTCATGAGACACAAAGGAAAGATACAGACATCTGACAGAAAAATATTAGCTATGAATTGACTTCTAGGCCTGAAATTAAATTTCTCCATGCAAAGCTGGAGCTCTGTGCATAACTTATAAAATTAACGTCCACTTCTGCAAATGCTTATGCATGTGAATAGCATTCCTCATGCAAGTTCTCTCACTATTACAATCTATCCTTCAAACTAGCCAATTTCTTACAGGTATCATGGCAGGAGTGAGGTTTGATGAGGGATTTGAAGAGCAGGTGACAGGGAAAAAGGGAAAAGGTGAAAGAAGGTAGAGCAGTCTAAGATACCAATAAACAAACTAATGAGGCTGGCACTGTTGGCAAAACAGAATGGGGAGATGTGGTAAGAGACAAGAGTGGATAAGCAGTAAGGGCAAAATTGTGAAGGTCCTTAAAGGTGAAGGGAAGTTTGAACCTGATGCCATGAAACCTAGGGAACTAATAACGTGATGTGTTCAGTTACATAGAATCATGGATCATTAGGGTTGTAAGGGACTTCAGGAAATCATCTAGTCCAACCCCCTGCTCAAAGCAGGACCAATACCCAAATGGTCCCCTCGAGGACTGAACTCACAACCCTGGGTATAGCAGGCCAGTGCTCAAACCACTGAGCTATTCCTGCCCCCCTGAACAAACTGTCATTTCACTTTGCCCCCTAAACTGAGAATCTGAAAGAGATGTTTTCAAAATATTATACTGGAGACAAATGAAAGACTTACCATTAAGCTGAAACATTCTGTATTTGATAGAATTTAGAAACAAATCATGATGGTATTTTAGAGGAATATTTAGATTGTGTGGTATTACCTTTGAAATCGTTCTTGCTGTTCTCTTTGCTTTCGGATTTCTGGGAACTGTTTCTCATAGTACTCTCTTGTTTTACTTTCTTTAGCTTTCCTGCGGGGATTATTTTCTATCCTATCTACTTTCTTCTCCCATGCCTCCATCAGTTGATCATAACGTTGACAGATTTTCTGTTCCTGTTAAATTCCAAAAATAAAAGTGATGGAATTAAACCCCAATAAACTATCAGCATTTCACTAACCCAACGCTCTGATATGTTGCCTTACAAGAGACGCTGGGTTCAGAAATGCATAAAGGAAATTCCTACCAGCCTGATGGCTCTTTACTTTATAGGTGATGTGCCCAATTTTAAGGAGGTAGGAAGTGGCTTCATCACTGACAAAACAACTCCTGCAGATTTAATTATTTAACTAGGTTCTTATACTGTGCGTCTCTCTGTGGTATTTGAGAAATGTTATTGCTGGTTCTTCAGTAACTGATGTTGTCCATACCAAGGTTTTTTTGTGTTGTCATCTACTAAAGGGATGGGTTTGGAATAAGTGAAATATATCCCTGACCTCAGTGTCAGGAAAGGAATGGCTGCCCCTGGAAAACTAGAGCCATCTGAAGGAAAGAGTACTGTAAACGCAAAGAGATTCCAGGATGGAGATGAAGTGATGTTTAACTTTTCATTTATTTAAAAAGTGCTGTTTCAGACATCATGCAAGGCCAAAAAAGATGTCACTCCCTATAATGGAATTTGTAAAACAGTGCTCTGATAACAACACTGGTATCTAACATACACACACTGGAGTAAAAATGCTTTCAGACTTTAAGACTAAAGTTTTGAATAATGTTTTCTCTCTTCACCAAATAGTTACCATACAGGGAAAGGAGTTTGAGGAGGGACCTGCCATGGCAATTACAATAAGACATTGGAAACTGATCGTAAGCCTTTTTTAAAAGCATTTAAAATTTGCTTGTTTGCTATTTCACAGAAAGTTATCTAAAAATTCTCATTTACTTCAAAATGAATGCTTAAGCTTTATCATACAGTGATGTTATTAACTGGATTCCCAATCAGATAAATAGGAATTTTGATTCACAGCCTTAATTTTCAAGTTCATCTGGATTTGGAGGGTACTAACAAGCAATTTAGGCCTAAAATTTAGGTTTTGGATAAAAATGGGTTTTCATAAAAGAAGCAAAAAATTGTCTGAATTCTCTGCAGTATTTGCAAACCAAAACCTTGCCGAACCTGAGAATGAGAAAGCAAAATTGACTAGTTTATTTTCATCACCCACACAAAATTAAATGCAAAAGAGTAGAGAAACAGCATAAAAGGTAGAGAATGAAATAGAGAAGATTTTTTTTTAAATCATCTCAGATTTTACTAACACCACATGTACAGAAGTTAGTTTTACAAATGTATTTTAACTTGCTTGCACCCCTTTAAGTTTAGGTTAAGCAGGAGAGCATTTAAAAATGAAAACTGGAGTATATCATTCAGTTTGAAAAACTCTGCTGGTGAGGTACAGTAACTATTTTACACTGTTCACCAATGAATTGTCTGGTATTCATCAACTGATGTAACATTATGAAATGAATTTCTAGCAGCAGTATATAGATGCACAGTAACTTGAATAGAAAAACATTTCATTCATGCACAAGTTACCAAGTACAAATGCAGCCCTTCCACTTCAGTCTACATGCACATTCTCGAAGCCACTAGTATTTCTAACATAGCCTACTGCTAAACACAAATATGCAAAGAATACTAATATTAACCTGGAATGTGCAGATTTATACAAAACTGATTTTTGTATATACATGTAAATAAGCATTTGAGTCAACATGCCCAACTGGACACTACCTATCTGTCAATACTCTAACTTCCACAAAAATATTGCAGCATTACCCTTTGTTTCCTTGCATGATTTCTTCTCTTAAAAAACAAAATCAGCTTTTTCCTCATCACTTGGTTTCTAGAAAACAAAAGAATTGGAAAAGAGTTTTAAAAAGTTACATTTTAATCACAGACTTTAGCAACATCAGGGATCTTCAAAATAAGTTACTGAAAATATGGATGGCTGATTCATCTAATGTTTCTTTTTCTTGCTTGCACCTCAGAAGATGTTTGATATTGCAGAAAAAAAGCCATGAAACTAAAATCCTATTATATGCAACACAAGCTATCCCTGAAGAAGGAAGGATTGGCCAAGAGACTGATTAAGAGGACCCCAGCCAACCTATGTAAGCCTAGGAGTCTCCTCGCCACAGATGGACAGGATGGGACTAATCACTGAACGTGGCAAAGTTCTGATGGGCCTTTGCAACTCATTCACTCAAAGGTATAAGTTTACAAGTACATGTAATAATCACCTATGTCATCGCGATTTGGTATTGGTACACAAAGCTAACTAAACTGTGACACTGATATGTATTTTACTTTGTAATATATTATTCCTGAAAATTCAATGTCCCTTGTACAGAGTTCTTTATTATAATGAATCTATCTTTTTTAATTTTGTCTTCTACATTTAAAGATATAAATAAGATGAAAAATTCTAAAAAATTCACCAGCTTACTCATTGTCATATGCATGTACCAGACTCCCTGAATGTTAATTTTTTCGTAACATTTGCACATACACCTCTACCCCAATATAACGCGAATTTGGATATAACGCAGTAAAGCAGCTCTTGCCGGGGGGGGGGGGGGGGGGCCTGCTGTGCGCTCCAGCAGTAAGATTTTTTGGCTCCCGAGGACAGCGTTATATCAGGGTAGAGGTGTATATTCTTGAATTTCCTCCCACAAGTATAAAATAACTTTCTGCTCTGCAAATTCTACTATTATATTTCACTTTCAATACTGTTTTCCACTTTGTATTTCAAGAAAATACAGTATTTAGAAGAGAGTTTTGTGTATTTAAGTTTAAAGTATACTCTTCCAAACCATTCTCAGGGTAATGAGAAATTTTATATTGAAGGAAGAAACATCAGCATGCACACCAAACTGGGAAAGGTTGGTAAGGCTGATTAGGAAATGGGATGGGATTTTTTTTAATTATTAAAATGTAAGGGCTAAACTGTACCAGAGGTGGCTTATTTTTAGAATTCTCCACAGTATCTAGAAAGTAAATAGAGGACCACCGGTTGCATATGCAAAAAAGATCTGCCTTCCAGAGAGTACCTTATGAAGTAGGTATAGTTTATCAACAAGACTTATTCTGGCTTTAATACTGCAGCTAAAGTTAAGGTTGTCTCAAAAACTTCGAGTGATTTTTTTCCAGAGGGCCTATATCTTGGTTATAAAAGCCTGATGCAGGCTACAAATTAAACAAAATCTTAAAAATACATAGCCCAAAAGAGAAGCGCAAATCAATCATCTAGTCTGACCTCCTGAATAGCACGGGCCATAGAACTCCCTCAAAATAATTCCTAGATTAAACATTTATAAAATAGTTCCTGGGAAGCATCCCACTCCTCAATGCAAACAGCACCTTTCCCCAATTCACAAGACACTCAACAATTAACATTTATATACCCAGTATATTGCAAGCCATTATACGTAACCTCAGGATATCCTAGCATCAAATATATTCATTATTATATCAAAGCCACTTATCAGTAAGTGACCTTACAAAAACCATTACTAGAAAAGAGTAATTTTGACTTTAAATAAAAATCTTTATTTTGGGAAAAACTCCTGGCTCATACTAGATAAGTTATCATTGAATAATCTAATAACCCTGGTCAGCACTGTAGATTTCAGCTACATCTGAAACTGCTTAGTCTTAGAGTTACAGATGCCTACTATCCTACAAAAATCATGAAAGATTATTCTCCTTGAGTTTCCTAGGTCATGAGGGGTATCCTGCTAGAAGTATCACAGTATAAAACAATATTTTCCAAACAGTTGTTTGTCCCAGAAAACAGGTATAAATTGAAAGCACTGTACACCCTCTGTGGAATCCCTCATGAACACTACAGGTACATAGCCTGGAGACAGAGGAATTGTATACGAGACTCTTCCTGTATAGGCACAGACTGTTTTGTTGTAAACTCAAAGGCACTCAGATATTCCAAAATGTCACTGGAAACATAGGGCTAAAGCCTTAATCATTTTGATATAACAATGAAAGTTTCTGAAATCCTTCTCTATTTAGTTATGGCATTTTGTAGGGAAAAGGCAATGTTGCCTTCTAGCAGGATGGAAGTACCATTTTAATCAACATTTTCTTTCCTCACAGCCCGCTCACCATAATGTCTGCAGGGTGTTGAGAGAAGGGCTCAATACTGATTGGGCATAAAGCTTAAGATGATTAACCATGCTAAAGAATGATTTAGCCACATAAATGGTACTTCAGTTCCTTACTTGATCATAAAGCATGAGGCTATTACTATTTTGACAAAGAGATAGCAAGAAATCAATGAATGTTAACTTTCAAAATCCACACTTTCTACCAGAAGACAAAGCAGTCAACTTCATGAAGCTGAATTTAGTTTGTCCTAAGTAACAAATAGTGGAGAAGTGTAGCACGCAGTGACACAATTCAGAGCCTGCCACAGAAAACTCTTCCAAAACCTAAGACAAATATAAATGTTTTCATTTTAAAAAATTCCAGTGGAAAAAAAAGTGTTTTTCATTCTCCTGCAGTATCTGCAACCCAGGTGTTGCAGGATTGTTCTAGTACACAAAAATCTGAAAACGGAATGGGCTAGAAATTGTCTATTTTCATTGAGCTAGCTAAAATAATTGAAAAAGGAAAATGTTTCATAAATCATAGAAAGCAAGTGAGATTTTGAAGTTTCAATGTTTTCTTTGTTACAATAAAACGTAGTGACATTGGTATGTAAAAAATAGGATGTTTTGCTCTAGGGCCTTTTAAAAAAGTACCATTACAAGATGTTTGGTACTTACGTTTTGATGTTTTCATGGTACACCTTTGTGTCTGATGGTTGGTTGTAAAGTGGCTACAAAATGGATTGGCATATACATTAAGAACATTACACTTGTGTTTAATTCTACAAATCCACAACATGTTAAAGCAAACAGAATGCCCGACCTGTGAGATGCAATGACCTAAAATGAACAGGAGTTAAAGGGTTTCTCTAGGTCATTGGATTTAGTCTGATACTATAAAGTGATCACTAGACTAAATAATTCATTTTCAAATAAAGTTGACTCAAACATTTTAAAAACACTTGTATTTCAAGTTTATTAAAATTTGCTTACCAAAAATTACAAACTGAGTCAGTCAGATCATTGAGCCCTTGATTCAGCAGTGTACTTATGTATATGCTATATAAGTCCCACTTAAATCAATAGGACTGCTCAGGCTTTTTAAGGGTTACATGCTTACATATTTTGCAGGAATCAGGATGAACATATGCACGTGCTTAAGTTTTTTAGTGAACTGGCCGAACACCTGACAAGTTTTAAAAAAGATGTGTTTTAAGTAATCAGGGGGTTGGGTTGCTAGCCCATTTAAAAAAAAAAGTTATACTACGTCAGCCACTTTAAATTTCTGGTACATTATAACTACATTGTCTCCCCTGGCCTGTGCACATCATTTAATGTTTGGAAACATTCAAAGAATTGTCTTAGGCCATGTCTGCACTTACCGCTAAATCGATGGCAAAGCGCTCTCCAGTCGACTCCACGGGAAGAAGAAGAGTAATGTATGTCAATGGGAGAGTGTCTCTCATTGACGCAGCACGATGTAGACACCGCAGTAAAATTAACCCAAGCTACACCAACTCCAGTTACGTTATTCATGTAGCTGGAGTAGTGTAACTTAGGTTGACTTACCGAGGTAGAGTAGACAAGGCCTTAATTACAGAAATGGACAGACATACAAGCCCTCAAGACCATATATAAAGTAAGTCAATTATATTTAAAAAAAAAAAATCTAGGCTTTTTTTTAAAGCCATAAGTTTAAGTTATGCAATCATACTTTCTTATGTCTGTTCATCTTGGGAGAAGAATCACAGAAAGAAAAGCAAGACAGGCAATAAAAGAACTTACCAGTTCAACTTTTGGACCAAGCCCTTCAAAAATTTTATGAGCTTCTTCTGCTTTTTTCTGTGAAAGATATTTTGTATTGTCTAAATATTAATGCAGTTTTATTCAGTAATAATGCAAATTGGACTGTCGAAACTATCTTTAACACCTTGCCCCAAGGTCATCTGCAAAGAAAAATCCCCCATCCATATTTAAGTCTCTTGTAACTTGCTTCTGCCACATTGCCTATAGTGAATCTGTGTACCTCAAAAGCTTGTCTCTCTCACCAACAGAAGTTGGTCCAATGAAAGTATTACCTCATCCACCCATTCTCTACAGTGAATCAAGTTAACATAAATAAATTGTCTCTGGTTATTCCCTAGACCTCTATCTACTTGTCTGACTTTTAAGCTGTGAGCTCATCTGTGCAGGAACCATCCTTCTTAGGTGTTTGGAAAGCAACTAGCACACAGTGGGTCAGACTGCAAATAATTATTTGAAGGCAGGGAAAATGTGCTCCATAGCCTGAGAAGCATGATTTAGAAAGGCTGAGTTAAGGTAGTCATTATAAGGTAAAGACAAGGAGCAATATACAAAAAATAAAATCAACCCATATGTCCAATATGCCTTTTTTTTAAGCTACATATCACTACAGATTAACTCAACACATCCACCCACAGTGCTTTGTGAAAGGGCAAAAAATACTATCTTGTTCCTAAGGGAACAGAGAGAGTTACTCATCCAGCTTTCACAAGTTCATTTAATCCACCTATCCTTCTAAACCCTTTCTTTAGCAAACAGACTATGAAATACACTTATTTTTAAGCTGCTTCCTCTCTGCAAGTTATCAGTTCTACAAGTTATCCCTGGGGGTTCACATGCCAGCAAAAATTAAACAAAAAAACCCCAGACGTTATTTTTAGAAAGTGTGCTCTACTAAATTCTACTACTTTTCTACATGTACTATTCTGAACTCAGAAAAATGACAAATATTTTGGAACCCACAGCTGTACAAAGTAATTACATATCAGAAGAATGGTATAAAATTACCCTGGTAAAAATGGTTTGTTTGGTCTCAAAACACATCCTGGAACTGAACTTTATCTCTCTTAGTTGAGTTACATTCTTTAAGTACAGCTGAGCATTAAAATCAAGAGTTATACCCTTACAACATCCACCCTCTAACCATGATGCTGCAAAGGGGACTACTTTCTTGCAAAACTGCAGAAAAAGATAACCAAACAAGTATTGCATACACAAATGTCACAATATTTGTGTAGCAGGCAGCAGAAATAACTTGGTTATATCTGCACTTGGCAAAATGCATGCCAAGCTATGCACTATCAATATGCTTAGGATTGTACAAGACATACAATGAAGACAGACCCTGCCCTTGCTGAGTTGAACAAATCTTTGATTTTAGAAATGTTAATATTTCAAATACAGCATTTCCTAAAAAATGTGATTGGGACAGAGGGTGGAAAGGAAAAGAACCTGAATCTTTGAAGAATTAAAACCCTCACCGAAGAGGGCCACTGTTATAAATTAAAACAGTAAGAAAATGTAGAAAAGGTATAAACACCTGTCCAGAGTTCTGAGACTCTCCACAACTATTTTAAAATGCACATGAAGTACCATTAAACCCACTCATATTTTGCCCATGTAACTAACCAAAACAATAAGGCACTCTTAGTTACCCCCTATACTTATAGTCCCCAACCCAAAAATCCCTAGGAAAACCAAGAAATGGACTTCAAGAGCTGTTCAGCAGACTAACAGACCAGGGATCTGGTAGATCAGAGTTGCTGCAGTTTTGGCATCACTGAACTTCTGCTCTTTATTAGCCACTAATGCAGCATAAGCAGCTCTAAAAGTTTGCCCAAATATTTCATCTTTACATTCATCCATTCACCCAAATCCTTAAGTGTCAGAACTCAGACTTTTTTAAAAAGGCATGGAACACCACGTTACACCCCATATTACTCATCTACAAAATTTAAATGAGAATTTACCACTCAGTCAGGCTTGTCAGTATTTATGTGATTAAAGACAAGGCAAGAGATCAAACTCCATGAGGCACTAAAATGTTATCACAGCACCAGTCCAGAGATTGGGGTCACACGGACTCATATTCATTGCTTTTGTTTGTCAAACACCTTCAAGGCTCAAAACATTCTGAGATTCGGAATGAAAATCTCATGCAAGCATTTGTCATTAAAAAAAGAAGTTACTATGTTCTGATTGAAAAATAATCAAAATGATTAAAATATGAAAAGACTGCAGCATATTTAAAAGTCTGAATCAGCACACAATGAGGAATGTAGCACATGGTGTAAGATTATATATAATCATGCTCAGCCAACCAAATCTAAGATGCAAGCTTACCCGATTTTCATCATAAATAATTTGGACAATACTGCGGTGTTTCTGTTCCACTGGAGGAGGGGAGACAGGCCTCTCTGGCTCTGGAGGTTTAGCAGCTTCTTCTTCGAGTTGTTGCTAAGAGACGAGAGAAAGAAAATCAGCCATCCGTACCATGTTACCCTAACCAGTAATTAGTCACCAGAGATAAAATATGCATCTGATCAACAGTTTGCTGTGCCTGTCATTTCATCATTTAATTGGCAAGGTATGAACGAACAGGGGTTAGTGCCAATAGAACTGGCAACAAGACAGTATTTTTCCACTAATATTTGTAAACTAAACCTTTTTGAGGTGCGCCCACATCTGTCAAACTGAAACACGTCTGATTCAACTAAACTACAGCACAGCACTGTGCTTTTATCAATAAAAATATTTAACTTTCAATCAAAAAATTAAAGCCAAGGAACACCAATTGTCTCGAGCTTTCATGCTAAGGCAATACTTCCCCAAAAAGTTTGACAGTATATTAAAATAATATACTTAAAATCTTGGCTGCTGATATGCTTTTGAACTCCTTATTTGAAGTAACTCCTGTCATCATTATTCTAACAATCCACAATGATACTTCATGGCAGAAATAACTTACTGAACACACACACAGAAGTTTAAAAGGTTATAGTAACATCAAACAAATATATACAATATTTGTTTTTCACAGCAATTAACCTCGTGATTTGCCTCTCTCATCAAAACATTCCTTTATATATGAATCAATGTCAGTTTATCTTTGTGCTGTAAATATCCTTCCCTCCTGCAAGCCAGAAATATACAATAAAGAAAAACATACACCTCCAATGTAATGGCTATGTCTACCCCCTTATACGTGATTTGCTGTGTTATCACGTTGTATAAGAAATCAGCTTTTAAGATTTTATAAAATACCACATACCGAGAACAGGATCAAGTCCTAACTTTACAGTTCATTTAAAAGTACCTCAGAACTTACAATACAATTTTTTTTTTTTTTTAGTTTTATGTCAGGAGTTCAATTAATGGTCCTAATTTTATCCATATCCATATCCATATCCAAGCAATCTTCATAACCAGTCACTGATTTTGTACCCAAGGAAGTGACAGAAGCAAATCACAAGTGCTAATGTATCAGTAAATATTGTAAGAGAGCCAGTCAAGTTCTCTTTTGCTGTTCTAATCTAGGGTCTAACAAGCTGGAATAAGAACTCATAAGACCATAATGCAGCATTTAGTTTGAAGTTGTTGCTCTTTTACTATATAGCTACTCATCTAAGCAAATTTACAACAGAACAGTTACAAAAGTCAGTCCTGCATTAAAATATATTGCTTTACTAAAAAAAAGTGTGTAAAAAAAAATTCTTAAGATTAATGAATTCAAGACCTTAAAATTTAATGTTACCAAAATTTTTCTAAGTAAGCAGTTTTACTCTTAACATCTCTACATTTATTTATTTATTTATTTAACTTACAAACAAGATTCATGGAAAAACTGCCTGCATTTATGAAGTACATCAGGAGTTCCCAAACTGTGGTACGTGAGATATCTCTGGGGGGTACATGGAGAAATTACGTAATGGTGGATTTTATTTACTTTTTTATTTGCATTTTCATAATAGGCTACTCAGATGAAACTTTAAAACTCTGTGGGAATTTGTTATATAACATATGGTAGTTAATTTACTTCAAGATGTAACAATGAGAACAAAGATATGCAGAGATGCTGATGTACACAGCCCTCACCTCCAATCACCATACAAAGCGGGTTCAGTTGCCAAGCAACCGTTCAGTCTAACTGAGCTCAGAACTTAGTGACGGTTTTTTTCAGTTGTATGTCACACTATAACTATATCTGTACATAACAGTGAAACATGGACAGATGGCTAAAGACAGATAGCGTTAAGAAGGAAAAGCATCAGTGATGAGAAGGGTAGGGGTATGCAGACAACTGGTAAATCTGGAAGTGGGTACGTGGGTAGCTGTTAAATCTGGATGGGTGTACACAATAAGAAAAGCTTGGGAACCTCTGAACTAGATTATTACATCCAACCCATTTAGAAGTTTATATAGTACACATTGCTTACAGAACAAGAACTTTGACTCTTCAATTGTAATTAAGCAATTTGGTTTATTTATTTTTGCAGACACTAATATTGTGTTCTGCCAACTGAAAACAAAAAGCACTGGTTATGGTGTTCTCTGTAATTGACTTACTTGCTTTTTCTTCAATTTAAGAATCTGCTGTTCCACTTTTGCAATTTCTCGATCTACACGATCCATGCTCTGTATCAACTCTTCTTTTGACAGTTTTGAAGGTGATGCATTCTGGTCCTCTCCACAGGGCTGACCAGAGACTGGAGAAGATGGCCCTTCATGCTTGCCTCCAAAAGCTGGTTCCTTAAATAAACAAGGAACAATTTTATCATGTTCTCTTACATAATACTTAAAGACAGATAAATTAGTTATGTTACAATCTCCAGACGTAGTCTCAAATCTTAATACATAAAGTTGTCCAACTATAAATAAAGATAAAATTGACCAAAGCTTTCAGCCACCTACACTACTGCCTAGAATCATTTTAACACTGATAATTCTGAAGTAAATTTAAAGTTTCTAAAAGTACTCAGTTTTTCCTGTCATTTTTATTTCATACAGCCCTGGAATTAACAAAAAGATCACAATCTTAAAAAACTTAGTTTCTAGTTACATTTACAAGTATAGGGCCCCATCAGGGACATCTTCAACTCTTCACGGGCATTCAGTTTAAAGAGTAGATCTCTGCAGACATGCACTGATGACTAAGGGCAGGTCTTCACTACCCACCGCATCGGCAGGTACATATCAATCTATTGGGGATCGATTTATCGCATCTTGTCTAGATGCAGATAAATAGAGCCCCGAACGCGCTCCCTGTTGACTCCGGAACTCCAGCTCGCGAGAGGCGGAAACGGAGTCGATGGGGGAGCGGCAGCAGTCGACTCGCCGCCGTCCTCGCGGCCAGGTAAGTTGACCTAAGATACTCTGACTTAAGCTATGCTATTCACCCCTCAATGTAGACCAGGGCTAACCTGGAAAATGTATGCCTTATTCAAACCAGTCTCACTGAAACAAATTAAGTGTTTTAGTTCCATATTTCCTGAAGGTACCTTAAACTGTGTATAAGATTGAGATGATGCATTTCAGTACACTACTTGGATAAAAATTATTCATAACTAAATTAAAACATAATATTGCGCACATCTGATTGGCTCGTCCAATGCCCCTTTGAGCTTACCTCTGCAATGCAACAGAACAAGATACTGTATCAAGTTAACATGATTTTACTTAAGCTCACAGAAAGGAGCTGTATTTAGAATATGAAAAGCCGCAGTAAATAATTAAAGGCAGTACAAAAATACAATATCCAAAATTTGTTAAAAATGGGTACCATCCATTAACTTTTGAATCCATACTTAGGCATCTAATAAAAATAAATTGCCTCATTTTCTAAAATGCTGAGCAACTGGCATATTCCATTTAAGCCACTGTTCAAAAACTCAGTCCACTTTTTTAAGAGTTTATGTATAAATTTAGGAAACCTGGGGTTAGTCTCTACACACAGAAATTACAACAGGTTAACTCAAGTTTCTACCACAGATATATTCAATCTTTATCTGACTTAAGAGCATCCACAGAGGGGAACTACATACATTTAACTAGACTGACTTAGAAATAGATTCAGTTAGTGCAATCTGAGTGTATAGACCAGGCTTAACTTTAGGCACACTCATTTTAAAAACTTGGCCATTGTTTATAATTCATGCTCAATCTAGAGAAATACTTCGTCAAATTATATTTTATAGTACCTTTCAGCTAGGGATTAAAGCATCTCATTCATTAAAACTTAACAACTTGTAGGTAGGTTGCACCATTTTACAGATGGAAAAAATTTAGGTACAAAAAGGCTAAGTGACTTGCTGCGTAACCTTGAGCATGTCAATGGCACAGTCAGAAACAGAACTCCAGTCACCTGACTTACAATCCCTTGCTCTAGCTCAGGGGCAGGCAAACTTTTTGGCCTGAGGGCCACATTGGGGTTGCTCAACTGTATGGAGGGCGAGGTAGGGAAGGCTGTGCCTCCCCATACAGCCTGACCCCCGTTCCCTATCCTTCTCCTCCCAACCCCCCTCAGAAACCCCAACCCATCCAACCCCTCCACTCCTTGTTCCCTGACCCCTGGACCCTCGCCCCATCCAACCCCCCTGATCCCTGTCCCCTGACTGCCCTGACCCCTATCCACACCCCCACCCCCTAACAGCCCCCCGGGATTCCCACCCCCTATCCAACCACCTTCTGCTCCTCCTCCCCTGACCACCCCCTCCCGGTACTCCCCACCGCTAACTGCCCCTCAGGATCCCACCCCCTTATCTAAACCCCCCTGCTCCCTGTCCCCTGACCGCCTTCCCAAGCCCTATCCACATCCCCACCCCCTGACAGGCCCCCTGGGACACGCACTACCAACCCTCCCTGTTCCCCATTCCCTGACCACCACCCCTAGAACCTCCGCCCCATCCAATGGCCCCCTCCTCCCTGACTGCTCCCCAGGACCCCCCATTCCCCCCGCCCCCCACTCCCGGCCCCCTTATCAGCAGCAGGAGCTCACAGCCACAACACCCGGCCAGAGTCAGCTGCACTTCCCGCCCTGCCCAGCGGGAGCGGTGGGCCAGAGCACGGCTCGGGCAGCAGCATGGTTGCGGGGGAGGGCCAAGGACTAGGCTCCCTGGCCAGGAGCTCAGGGGCCAGGCAGGACGGTCCCGTGGGACAGATGTGGCCCATGGGCCATAGTTTGCCCACATCTGCTCTAGCTAGCAGAGAATACTGTCTTCTCCTTAACATGGTTAAAATGTCCAATGAAGGAGTTAAGAGACCTGTAGTCAGGTTTCTCCCAATATTTTCTGCAAAAAGGGAACTCTTACTCATACAGGGAAAGGTAGTCCTTTGTAAGTTACCTATTATGAACCGTGTTATTCCAGATCAATGCAAAGACCTATTTCCATTGTGAAAGATGGAACAAAAACTTAACGTTCCTAAATTAGTCTACATTATTTATTATTTGCTTTATGGTACAGTATAGAGAACCAGTCCAGAGTGGGCTCCATGTGCACAAACACATTAGATACTGTTCACCTAACGATCTTACAATCCAAGCAGACCTCATATGGTATGAGGGGAAACAGAGGCAAAAGAAAGGTTTAGTGTATTGCAGAATAGTGGAAAAGCCAGGAATAAAGTACAGGGGTCCTAAGCCCCAATCTAGCAATCACTGGGCAACTCTGCCTCTCAAAGTCTTTCATGCAAAGTCATAGAAGGGCAAGACTTTTCAATTAAATAAATAGGCTGCATTCTAGGCCTATTATATTTCCAAATGCAAGGAAGTGTCTTGGAGATCTGCAGAGGGAAAGGCATTTCAGCTGTTTTGTCTGTCACCATCTGCTGGCAGTTTAGGACTGGAGCAGAGATCACTACACTAATACTTTTTCAACAGAAACCTACATATAATATTGCTGAAATTATTTTTTTTAAATTAAACTCAAGTGGCAGCTATAAGTTGAGTGTTCCAACATTCTGTACTAGAAACAATTAACCTTCAAGCATATTATGCAACTTACTGGGATTTTTTTTTTTTTTTTTACTACTCCAACACACAGCTAGTGAGCACACTACTATACTTTGCAACTATGCTTGTGAACAAAACAGGTTTCTAAAAAGTGAGCAGTCAATATTCAAATGGCTCATCACAGAAATGGTGTAATTTGTAATACTATTTAAAAATTGTAATACTATTTTCAGCCACATCAATCTTTAAAATAGTCATGTAATCAATTTTCTAACATATTAAGGCAGAGCTTCAATACTGCAACAAAAACTGTTTTTACCTTCTTAATATCTGCAGATCGCAATCCCTCCTGTAGAGGATGTACTAAAGGCAGGACAGCAGCAGCACTAACACGCTGAAAATGGGAATCTGAAACTTGTTCAAGACGGGGTCGCTTAGATTCCAACGAATCATGATCAGTCTGTGATGGACCTGGGTGAAATTGTTGCTCATAGCCAGTTCTCCTTTCCTGAGGCCTAAGGAACAAAAGAGATTGTAAAAACAATTAAAAATATACATCAAAAAAAAAAAAAAACTCTATATGGTGCATTATTTAATTGTTGTATCCCATTTCCAAGACTATAGGGAAGAGTGTCACAAAACACTTTCTGACTAGTAAGGCGGGCAAAAGTTTTTAAGTGGTATATTGCAGAAAATTGGCTTTTTTTTTTTAAATGGATTTTGACTAAAAGTTCATTTAAGCCCACAAAGGTATCATTTAAATGCCCATCACTTCACAGAAGACCACGAAACTTATGCCATTACTACAAGTGTATCTGAAAACAGGTTTGAGTCAAGAAAGAGCATCAAAGACTTCACATCAGTAAGTTTAGTATTGCATTCCACAAAATTATGCAAAAGCACAGTAGTTCAATTAATTTTTTCTTCTGAAGAAATTTTAAATACATATAAAAAGTACCTAAATTAGTAACTGGAGTTATCTGAAACTTGGTCTACATCACACTCTCAAGTTCAAGTACTTGTCAGTAGTGCTCTACCATCTATGTTGGGGGCTCGGAAGTGATTTAGTGACTCTTCCTGCTAATTTTTTTCCAAAGCAAAACAGCAGCATCACTAGCTTCTTTGCAGTGAATTACACAGGATGTCAGTAAGATATCTCATATGCTTCACCACCTTCTCAGAAGATTTCATTAGAAGAGATGACAGTAGCTTCCTGTATTTTGCCAAAACTGGTGGATGAGCTTTTCACAATTTGAGAACAGTTTTTTGTCCTTTTACCTACTGCAGGTTATCAAAGCACTCTGGTACTTAGATGGCACTAAACCAAATCCAGTTTTCTTCTTTGTAAATTGCAAGATGAAGACAACTAGTTAATCTCAGACCCAGTATTTGGTAATTATTTCTGGGAATATTTCAATTTAGCATCCAGAGTCGGGGGCTATTCATCTATTTTACACACTAAATACCACCAGAGTAATGATCAGCACAGACCACTTCTGATCTGTGATCAGAGTGAGCCATGAGCAACACTGCATCTGATGTAGTGTAAGTGCAAGGCAGGAGTATAATTTCACCTCACTTCAAGGAGTATCACATGCATACCTCTGTGCATCAGAATGTGATTATACCAATGAGTGAGCAAAACAATCACGATACTTAACTGTCCCCTACACAGTTGGGCATTCCCAGTATCTAAAACGTATTCAGACAATTAAAATCTCAGTCAGATCTGTGGCTGAATTAATCTTTATGATTATTTTCAAGTCTGGTATTCAAAGCACACCGCATACCTCTTAGTTGTAAATCCAGGTAAATACAATTATTTAATAAACATTAATCAGTATTTAGCTGGCATTTACTGCCTTAAGTTACATCAGTGCAAAACATATTTAGTTACTATAAAGCAAACCGTTTTTAATTAAAAAAAGAGAGACAGACACTTTCATGACAGTAGCAGTCAACTATAGCACTGCAATATTAATCTGCTGGAGCCAAAACAGCAGTCATATCTATTTACCATACAAGCAAGACTGGTTTAATAAACAAACTTGCAAAACAGTCCCAAGAACATTTGACTCTGAACTATGTCAAGTGATGTAAATTGTTTTACTACTTTGTTGCCAAAAATCACCACCAATTGCTTGCATTTTTGCACCACATTTAAGTATTTTATACTGTTATGACAAATGAAACAACCCAACTAGCTCTGCTGCTTCTTACTTACCTAGACAGACATATACCCTCTGCTGAATATTCAAGTGTATGAATTTTATCCCAGTGAAATCTAGGAAACATGATGGATAATATTCACACTGTGATGATTCTTTAATTTTGCTGTATAACTTCACTTGTCACTGTATCTCAAAGAAATAAACATTACACACTTATGGCCAAAATATTTCTAAAGAACTAGTTTGTGATATGCACGAGGGTTCTCAGTTGCTTGCTAAGAAAGTCGTTGGGAGAGGTGGGGGGAAATGAAGCACAGGTGTTACTTCCTATCTAGGAAACAAACATCTTATTTAAGCCAAGTGGGCTGGGGAGTTGTGCAACGGGTTTTAAACAAGGCAAATCTAAAATACTGTCAAATACCATAAACAAACCAATACTGTTAGCTAATGGAGAACCCTGTGCTTAATAAATCTAAGTCCTTAAGCAAGAAATGTGGAAGCAGACTATTTAACTATGAATATATACCTTTTATAAAGTCTGGTTCAACTCATAACAGATTTCTCTTGCATCTAAAAGTAAAACAGAATGCCCTTACCTGTCAGAGCCTGGGTGAAATTCAGAAAGCAAGGAAGGCCGTCGACGAAGTTGCTGCTGCTGCTGCTGCTGCTGCAAGAGCTGAGTTGCTTGACTGACTTCCAGATGAGAAGAACGATAATCAGGAACTGCAAACTCCTAAATGAAAAATAGTCCTGACATTTAAGCAAGAATGAAAATTCAAAAGTTATGACACTGAGCCAAAATACTCAGGAGATGAAGGAATCATGGTTTCTGAACAATTCTTGCAAATCAAGAACGGATTCTCTCAGCTTAATTCAAGCCAACAGCCAACTCTTAAAATGGCAAGTTTCTTTGAGACATTTTTTGGATCTCCAAAAGAAACAGATTAGAGAAATAGAGTCATAAAATCCACTATCACAGGAATTACAAAGTAATTTGGAGCCCAAAAAAGAGAGAGGTGGTCTGGAAATGGGGGCAATATAAAGAAAATAAGAGTGAAATTCACATAGTCATTCCTAGTGAATATATTCAGACCTGTCTAGGGAAAAATGTTTGCATCTATACACTGGCAGACACGTAGAGTGACTAAACTAGACAAGTTTGAGGTCCAGGACTCAGTATGCTCAGTTCTGGACAAGTGCCAGAAGAGCTTTGCTAACCAAAGCTTGACACAGATTTAAACTCAGAGATTATGAGAAATGAAAGCTCTGTGCCATATGAAAGCTTGGAATAACAACTTGCAAATGGTATGACATTAATATTTAGCTCCAGTTGTTCATGGGAGATTAGCTGCTACAATCACATGGGAACAGATGCAAAGATACAGCACAGATATTCTCAGGGCCAGTAAGCTTTTAAAACTATTATTTTAGACACGATTGGAAAGAAAAAGTTTTATATCCCCAATACTATATCATGAGTACAGAACACTATCCACTGAAGAATGAGAACTCAACATACGAGTGGCTTTAAACTGTCCAGTTACCACACAAATTCTCCATTTTGGAAGATCCTTTGGTAAGAGCTAAAGTTTAAGCCCAGCATGGGCATGTCCTAGGGCAGGATGGGGGTGAGGGCAAGGCCAGAGTGCAATTCATCTTGGTAATCCTATCAAGCAGAACAGCACTTTGGAGACCACTATTCATGGACACAAGCTAGAGCTGCCCAAGTTGAATAACTTGCCCCAAGGGCCAGTTTGGCTCCTGCTACCTCTCAATGATTGGGGGTGGGGTGGAGGAAATCAGTGGGAAAGTAGTACTGTAAACCCACATTACTCCCCACACACACATCCATGTGTACTAAGTATTGCTCTGGCATACCCAGGGATCTAGTTCAACTTTCTTATAGGGAAGAAAGAGGAGGAGCTAGGCAATGGTAAGCTCTCATGGAGAGCTCCTGGGTCCCAGAGTAGACACACACCCTCCTTTCCTGAGACTGACCTCCTACGGCACTTATAGGAACCATTCTGTCACAGGATTTGACATGTCACTTTTTAACTCAGAAAATGTTATTAGATTTGTCAAAGATTATATAAGTCATCTTTGCATATTGTTGAAAAATTAGCGTTTCCATTGCACAGAAATCCAGCCTTTTTTCCATGTTGGCTACACCTAGTCTAGTAATTAAGCATTACTAGATTAAAAGTAAGACCAAAAAAAGAATGATTTTCAATGAGTTCCTCTGGGATTGTGTGTTCCAATTAGGACAAAACCCACCACAAAAATAGAAAAGTTGTATTAATTTCACAATATAGGGTACTATATTCAAAAAAGACATTTAAATCCTCTTGATTTTATCCCAAGAGTGCCAAGCCAACAAAGGGAAGATGTGTGCAGTTTATAAAATCTAACATTTTCCAGAAGAAAAAAACAAATAAAGAAAAAACTTTTGACCAACTATTTAGCAAACCAAAATTGGCAGCAGCTTTGCTCAGTGGTCAAAATGTCTCCTCTGTCATTCCACTCTGGTTTACATATATTTACATTTGAGTTTTCAACATTAAAAATAAAACCAGAGGAAGTGAGAATCAAAAAAGACTGCCTTATTTTAGACAGAAGATTCTCTATTTGCCAAATAAATATCCACTCACTTTGCACACTAAGACTAACTAAACACTGAAACAGATAACATTTTTCTTGAGGGAATTTACAGAAATGAAAATAGGAAGTAGCACATAACTGACAATCTGAACATTTCACTTAGGATGCCTGCATGGTTTTAATATTTTGGTAGACTACTACTAATATATCATCGTAACAGTCCTACCACCTTGGGCTGGGATCTCACCAGATTTCACAAGCTACAGTGCTGCAGGAAGTAAGGATAAACTCAAACCCCTTTGACTCAATACCTCATTATGGAGTTAGGGAGCAATAAAATGCTGGAAGGGACACCTTTTAGATAAGGTATTAAAATGTGGCCAGAAACATTTAAAACCATATCCCACATTTTGTTTAATTAGAGCTATTAACCTTGGTGAACTGGACAAATTCCATCAAAGGAAGACAGAACATAAAATATGTAAATTCCCCTCATCAGTTTTATTTAGGTTCAATACTCTGAAATTTCACTGTTTTTCAAAACATCCGTGGCCTAGGATTAAGTAGGTAAAAATACACATTTGGCGTGAGCAAAATACCCAAATGATAGGTTCAGGTTGTAATCTGCATGCTATCTGCTCCTTACCTGCTGATGTCGAGGGTTAGAGAAGGTGTACTGGACAGAGTGAGTAGGATAACGATTCTGTTCTGTGCTGAACGCTCCTTGGTTAGGAGGGTAGCCCGAACTTGACATTATCAGAGAAGGAGTCTTCACAAACTGTGAGATCAACACGAGCAAGAAACCATGTTTCTAGGAAACCGCCTAAAGGGGAAAAAAGAACACTGATAAGCAATGAAGTACCAGATGTACTTCCAACACATTATAACCATAGTCACCTAAGCAAAACAACCATTACCAGTAAAAGCTTCCCCACGCACCCGATACATTTATTCAGTAGGTTGCTCTAGTTTGAATCCTGTTAGCTGTTCTTAAATGGGCTCAGACACAGAGGGGTCAGCATTAGCTACAAAAGAGTTTGAGAATTATATTGTCAGACTCCATCATTTTAACAGTCATTTTAAATAGGTCACTTAAAGGAGTTCTTATATAGCCAAATGGTATGGACTACAACAATGTTTAAAAAGGAACTGGATAAATTCATGGTGGCTAAGTCCATAAATGGCTATTAGCCAGGAAGGGTAAAAATGGTGTCCCAAGCCTCTGTTCATCAGAGGATGGAGATGGATGACAGGAGAGAGATCACTTGATCATTGCCTGTTAGCTTCACTCCCTCTGGGGCACCTGGCATTGGCCACTGTCGGTAGACAGATACTGGGCTAGATGGACCTTTGGTCTGACCCAGTACGGCCGTTATGTTCTTATGTTATGTTCTTATGGTGGTAATTACCTTAGGATAAATGGTGTAGTGAGCTAAATTCACCTCTTTGGGAACTTTTTTTTTTTTTCAAATGGATATCAGTGGCTCTGTACTTCCTTATTAAGTGAATCTTGAGGCCAGATGGGTCAGTACTCACTACATCACCAGTCCTATTGGACCCTACAAGAAGTTATTACTATTGAATGGCAGCTTGACAGCCTTAGTTCTTAGGTAGACAGGCACACATAAAAGCCATTATTAAAAATGGCAGCCTTGTTAGCAGTCTCAGGCTATGTCTACACTTCACTCCAGTATGGACTACAGTGATATGAACTGCAAAGTGCTCTAAAGTGTTGTACTCTTATTGCCCTGTGTAGATGCTGCTGGTGCAAACTAAAAGGTATCTAGTTTGCAGAGAACCCATCCAAGACTGAGGGAAGGCTTGTAGGAAGGAGCTTTGAAGAACTAGCCTTTTTTAAACACAAACATACAAACTCCATTACCGAGAACCTGTCCGAAGATAATTTAAAGCAGTCCGCAGTCTTGGAAATTCTTATTGAGACAGGATATCCGAATAGCTATGGCAACAAAAAACTACCCACTTTCATCTGCAACTAACCAGAAGAGCATGCCCCCATCTGTGGGGCAGATCTGGATATGGTGATGCATGCACTTGTGACCTCTGTACTCAGTTATCACTTGCATCCAAGAACGAATGCACACACCCTGAAAGAGCTGAGAAAATTCAGCAGCCCATCTGCTTAGCAACGTAAGTCACCATGAACAACTAACTTAAGTATTCTTATATAGTCTCTACAGTCTTAGTTGTTAAATACAAAACATATACACATGCCAGCTTTTTTTCCTTAGTACCAATCTGTTGCCCAGTGGCATATCTGTAGTATGTTGTTCCAACCTGTTTGACAAGTATGTTTCATGCAGTATATCTCCTTGGTCTTGCACAATATTACACATTAAGTGTTATGAGTACTGAATTTAGCAGGAAAAAAATGAGAAAGTGATCATGATTTTTAAAATACTACTTTAATCCACACGTGAGGGTACAGGTGAGATATAAAATCCTTGAATGCTTTTCTCTATTTCCTGATTTGTGGCTGTCTAAACGAGACAAAGTAGAATCCAAGGGATGCTTTCTGGGCCAAATCTGGCCCAGAATTTGGGTTTCTGAAAACAAAAACTTCCATAAAACATAAAATCAAATTTAAAAAACAAATATTAAAAAAAAAAAAAAAAAAAGCTCGGTAGACATTCCATGGTAGCTTTGGCAACTCAAACATTACATTGTGCTAGAGATGCACATGAGGCATTAGTCTGACAAAATGCAAATAAAACCTGACCACAAACTGACTTATCAAAGAGAAGTGAATAGTCTCCATTCAGTATCTCAGCTAAGTGAAATCACGATGTAACAAACAGCATAAATGGGAAAAAATCTGAATTTTTAAATTTCTGGTTTTAGTAAATTTATTAAAAATATATATTTAATTTGACCACATTCCTTTAAGGCATCAGGAAAACAAAAAAAGGAAACAAGCAAAACAAAAGTGTGTGTGAAAACTTACAGGCAGCACATCTTGTCTCTGTTGTTGAGCAATGGCATGCAAAGATGCAAGTTTTATTAGGGGAACAGAATCTGCGAGTCTCAGGTTGAGAGTGGTAGAAAGGGATGGGGAGAGGGTGTAGAGAAAAGAGGCATGACTATCCTCCCTCTAACTCCCCAATGGTGTTCACACTCCATGGCAACATTGACAACCTTAGAAAGTTCACACTGTACATGTGAAAATGCTCAGTCATTTGTTTTTTTCCAGTGACTTCCTCATTGTGAACTAGAAACATGCCAACTTGCAAGTTCTCAAGCCGTAAAGCTATTTTTTATTATTGTCAAAAATAGGAGCAACAGAAGAGGCTAGAGGAAAAAAAAAAGTTGCAGAAATAGCGTCAGGAGTAATCCAGGTCACAGTGAGCCAAGAGGTGGAGAATGGAGACCATGTCTACTCCACAAACTTTGGTCCACACAATTTACATCATAAAACAGCCAATGAAGTTCGTACATCACCTGTGCATGTGCATACTTGGCTGATTGCATTGGCAATGTACATACTCACCAGGAGTGCTTGCATGGATATAAAGCACAGTACACCATGAGTAGGGTTATCCCAGTGACCTCAGCACTATTATCATGAATATTGCTACCACAACAAATGATTCTCCTGTATTTGTAGACCTGCAGGAAGTACTGAAACAATGGGATCACAATGGGGAACACGAGGATATCCTTAAGAAGAATTTGTTAATGGACTTAGTGAAAAAAATCCCAGGTTGCTGGTGGCATTCATGGAGCAGCTGCAGACAGTGGAGCACTAATTCTGGTGCTGAGAAACAAGCATTTGCAAGTGGAAGCACATTATAATGCACCTTTGGGACGATGAACAGTGGCTGCAGAACTTTCAGATGCAAAAAGTCACATTCCTGGAGTTGCATGCTGAGCTTGGACCAGCCCTCCACCACAGAGATAGCAAAACAAGGCCCATATTGACAGTGGAAAAACAAGTGGCAATCACGACCTGGAAGCTTGCAAATCCAGACTGCTACTGGTCGGGGGAAATCATTTTGGAGTTGGGAAATCCACCGTGGGGGCCACTGTCATGCAAGTGTATAAGGTCATTAATTGCCTCCAGCTGTGCCAGGCTGTGATTAGTGGAAGGCAAGGCATAGTGGATGGATTTGCAACTATGGGGTTCCTGAACTGCCGTGGGAAGATAGATGGAACAGATCTCCCTATTTTGGCACCAGCCAACCTTGCTATTGAGTACATCAACAAAAAAGGATACTTTTCCACGGTTATGTAAGTGCTAGTGGATCACGGGAGTTGATTCACTGATATTTACGTAGATTGGTCAGGGTAGGTGCAAGATACCTGTGTCTTTAAGGACTGTTCAGGAAGTTGCAGGCAGGGTCAGTCTTTCCTGAGCAGTGGATTAACACTGGAAATGTGGAAATGCCAACAGAGACCCAGCCACTGGCCATCAAGATGGCACCAAGGAAAGATTCAAATATCAGCTCAGCAGGTGCAGAATGTCTACGGAATGTACTTCTGGTACACTGAGGGGTGCTGGCATTCTTTACTCACTAGGTCACAGCAAGGAAAACATCCTAATGGTTATATGTGTGCTGCATAATATATGTGAGGAAAAGGGAGAAAAACTGCCACCAAGGTGGAGGGGTGAGGTAGAATGTCTCTCCCTGAATTTGAACTGCCAGACACCAGTGCTATTAGAAGAGCTCAACGTGGAACTATGTATTTGAGGGATGCTTCACAGTCAGCCACTGTAGTGTTCTCTGGCATCTGGCTCATGTCATTTAAATAATGTATTTTGGGGAGGTTGCCTGTTAATATATATTGTGTTGTGCCTCTTGCAAGTTATAAATACTGTTGGGCCTGGGGCTTTGCCTGTTGCTATGAATTGTATTGTGCATGCAATACATTTATAAATACGGCTGCATGTTTCACCGACGTTACGAATTCTGTGGTGCGTTTATAAGTAGTTCGATTTCTTGACTGCAGTTATGCATTCCATAATACTTGTGAATTAATAAACAATCTGAGTGCAAAAATTAGGTGCATAAAATCAGAGTACAAACATATACATACATTATACAAACTTAACATAATTTAATGGGGTGAAACTTTTTAAATTTCTGTTGAAAAGGAAGTCAACATTTACATTCATTTGTGTAAACAAAAAAGAAGTTCAATGTAGTCAGTGGCAGCTTTGCATGCACCAATCTGTGGTTTTCACAGGTCTCTGTATAGGAAGCTGTGTTTTTCCTTGTTGTTCCTCTTGAGTAGAGTGGTAGGGGTAAGCAAGTGTTCCATGATCCCACATGGTATCTTGGAGATGTAGGGAGCAGGAAGCACTGAGTTCTCCAAACAGTGGAAAGACTGATGAGTCTAGGATTTTTGGACATGTAGGTGAGCCAGCATCTGCACCCCTTGGGTTTCCTGAGAAGACTCATTATGCCGCAGTGCATTTTCCACTACTTGTCCTCCTGGCACACCTGGGCCTTTTGCCTATCCTCTCTGTTCTTCTCATGCTCTTGGTCACAGTGGCCCTCCAAGATCTTTGTTCAGTCCTATGAACCTCTGGCTTGCAGGATCTTGAACACATCCTCCCTAGTGCTCTTCCTTCTCCTCACCAGGGTTAGGCATTCTGCATGGGTAAAGGAGGCACTTCAAGGCCACCACACCAGAAGTTGCTGATAAAAAACGGGCATATGCACCATTAAATTTACAGTTCGAAAGGGAAAGATTAAGTTTCAAAACTCCTTTCTCTTGTTTCCATAAATACTTTAATGCTGATTGACAATTCAGCTTTTGAACATCTCACCACAGCACTGCTCTCCAGCGCCAGGCACGGTGAGTATGGCCTGGCATAGAGGATCGGGACTGGGGGGGAATTTCTGTGCATGAACCCATACATTTTTAGACCCTATTCCATTACAAGTACAGAACAATGGCAGTAAATACCGGTACTATTTTTCACAGTCAGTAGTGATTTCAGCTGATAGCTCATTCCTGAGAGTCACAAAGGCAGAGAGAACCAAGCTGCTACTAGCCTCCCAAAGCTGCCCTGGCCAGTATGTCACTACCCTGTTTGCTGCAATGAACCAGGCAAACTTGAACCAAAATGGCATGGGAAAGTGTCGTATCAAAGAAAAAGAAATAAGGCTGCCATCCCTAGAAACCTTCAGGAGAGGATGGCAGAGTATCTCCATTCAAGTTTCATCGAGTTCTTATGAGGATAAGAGGGATAGCCCTATTCACGCGGCCAAGGTGCTCCTCATAGCCCCCCTATTCCAACAAGGGAATCAAAAGCAGATGCAGACTATCACGCTTTGTTCTATCTCTATCTGAGCACAGGACACTGAATCAATGTAGACTGTGTAATCTGAATGTCGGTACTGGTCAGGAATTTGTTTTGAATTTATTTCCTATCTTTATTTCTCATAATATACTAGTAAAACAATGAAAAGTTGATCCCTTGGTCTTGTACACTGGAGCTGGGCCGGGCACCACCTTTAAATGGCACAAAGGTTGGGGGAGGAAGAAAGCAAAAGCAAATAAACATTGTAAGGAAAACTCTGCACATACACTTACCTCCTTTCCCCTTCATCAGCAGGCTCTTCTACGCTCTCCTGGTGGGACTGGCGAGACTCCTGTGGAGTTCCAAACAGGTCTTCTTGGATTACAGCATAGTTGGTGTCCCCCATCGCATCTCCTCCTCCCCCTCCCTCTTCATGGCAGAAGTCTTCACTCAGGCTCCTCCAAGGTGTCCACAGACGGTGGGGCCACCGTCAAGTACGGCATGAAGTTCATTGCAAGTGTGCCAGGTCTTTGAGGGCAGCACCAGATTTCTTGTTGCCCTTCCTCACCTTGTGGTATCCCTGGCAAAGTTCATTTGCTTTCATGTGGCACTGCTTCTAATCCCCAATGCACCCCTTTTCCTACATCCCCCGTGACATCCATTCATACATGTCCATGTTTCTACAGCTGTTCCACAGCTGTGCTTGCAGTCTTCCCCACACACACACACACACACACACCCCCAGGAGATTTAATTCTTCTTGCTGCTGCACGCAGGCGTGTGTCTAATGCCTGTGTGTATGTGGAGCCATGGTACGGCAGACACAAACAAAGGTGAGTTTCTAGGTATGCTTCCCATGGTTTACAATCAGGAAAAGATATTTCAAAAACGTGGGGGGGGGGGAGAACAGGGTTTGGAAGCATTCCAGTCTATGTTACTCCTATGCAGTGGAGTTTAAAATTGTGAGCAGATGGTCACTGCTGCAGAGACTGGGGCACTATTGGACAGTGGCTGGAAGACTATTAGGGTCAACACAGGTCACGCAGTGTCTACACTCATGTTGTGCTGACCAAATTAGGTCTACCATGGCTCTCCACTGTTTGGGGAGAAAGTTTTACTCAATCACCATAACAGACATTTATGTTGACCAGAAACAAATTTGAGTGTAGACAAATACATTAATAGATTGACACAAGCTGATTTGTGTTGACTTAACTTTCTGGTATAGATGAGGCAGTAGGAGATGATGAGATTGTGGTGGATAGTATTGCAATTTTGGGGGCATCCTCCCCTACTTTTTTTTGATGGACTGAGTATTCTAGAGGGAGATGGGAACAGGAATGAAGTGAGGGGGTGGGAGAATCAGGGCCAAGGAGATAGTGCCAGGGAAAAGTGTGGTATAGATGTAGATGTCACCAGAGAGAAGGAGGCAGCAACTATGGAGAGCTATGGATCTGAACTGACAAAAAAGGGCTGGGGAAGATAGATGGGAACAGGGAAATAAGAGAAGCTTAAGTTGTTGGGAGGAGGAGGAGGAGGATGACGACAAAAATGACTGGGAAATGGTGATACTGTGAGAAGAGGAGTAGGAGATCTGTGGTCAAAGCCACAAGGAAACTATAGGGGAACACAGCTAGGTAGGAATAATCAGAAAACTAATTTAAGTTTAAATTCAAGCTGCCCAAAGTTCCTGATAGATGCCACAAAAGATTGACTGTTGACATTACTGTCTAAGTTTTAAAAGTATGCATGTTCCTGTGATAGTTATTTGAGTTATTTGTGCAAGAAAATGATTTCACAACACGTGTTCCAAGTGGAGACCTATAAAATCTGGTTATTGCAGTACAATACAGAATTCTGCACCAATAAGCTTAAGAGGTCTAGTGCAAAAATGCGGCCACCAGGGGCTTTTCTTGTGGCCACAGACTCCTGGGCTGTGTGGGTTTTTTTGGGGGGAGTGACCAAAGTAGTGACCCCTCCCCTCCCTATTGCTCCTAGATACACCACCTTGGTGTTGGTTGCTGGGGACATCAGTAGGGGTTGGGTCCTGCCACCTCTGGAGACACCTGGGGCACAATGCTGGAGAAGCAGGCAGCCAGTGAATTCCTCACCTTCCCAGGGGTGGTGGCGGCGCTCAGGCTTTGGGCTTTAGCCCTGGGATGGGGCTTTGGGCTCCAGCCCCAAGCTCTTACTGCACAGTGGCAGGCCCCAGCAACCAACACTCCGTCCCTGGGCCCAGGCTGCAGGGCTTTGGGCTCTGGCCATGGGGGTTTAGGGTCCAGCCCCCCGCTGCCTCCCCCAACTTTCCATCCGGGGCTTAATTTATCTCCAAGCTTGCCAAGGCTAAGTAAGTCTGCTGTAAAATGTGATACTTGTATGTTTGTAAATATCACTTTTCACAACAGACTTACTAGCTAGCAATAAATAAACTACAATGATTTGGACATGTACATGTGCATATTTATTTGGATTTCCACAAAGTTACGTAAGTATTTTAGGAAAAAGACTAAGAGGTCTTAAGAGCGGCCACCAACAAGAGTTAGTGGCCACACTCTGAGGCCACCAAATTTTTGTCCTGAGAACCCCTGGTCTAGTGTGCCATCAACATGGGTAAAGTTACACAGAACTTTATTAATGCTAACAAGAGTTGCATATGTCAATCACACAGGTTGGATAACTGATAGGTCTCTAAAACAGGATACACTTATTTGCCAGAAACTTCCACTGAAAATGTTTTCATATTGTCAGCTAATCATAATCTATATCTAACAAGTAATGCATAAATAGCAAATTAACATCTCTGAAAGCTACCCAACACAAAAGGAAATAGAAACAGTAAAAATCAATTTTAAAAAAAAATAAATTTTTTAGTCAAGTTGGATCAATTATCTTTCCAAACCCAGAAATACCACACTTGGACTTCAGCTTTGTAATACAACTCCTAACACTCCAGACTGATGACAACTCATTTTTACCAGTCTCAGTCCGTTTATATATGGTATTCAGAGTCAGATCTATTCCATGCAAGTTATCAGCTCTGCAGTCACTAGTTTCCTGCTTCATTATCAATGGAGTCATAAGATAGCAATGAAGAATTTTAGTTAAAAAACAAAACAAAAAAAACCCACAGATAGTTAGGTTTCAGAGTAGCAGCCATGGTAGTCTGTATCCGCAAAAAGAACAGGCGTAATTGTGGCACCTTAGAAACTAACACATTTATTTGAGCATAAGCTTTCGTGGACTACAGCCCACTTCATCGGATGCTTCAGCTCACCTTAACTCATCACTTTTGTTATAATGTGTATGGTAACACCCATTGTGTGTGTGTGTGTGTGTGTGTGATCTATCTTCCTACTGTATTTTCCACTGCATGCATCCGATGAAGTGTGTTTTAGCCCACGAAAGCTTATGCTCAAATAAATTTGTTAGTCTCTAAAAAGCCACAAATACTCTTGTTCTTTTTACAGATAGTTAGGGCTCCCACTGATAGCTGTTTCAGACCACTGAGTCTTAGAACAAAAAACCTCCCTGCTAAGTATTACAGAAATGGACAAGAAATTAGTACATTTAGCTACAGAAACATTAGCATAAGAGGCCAACTCCAAAACAGAGCACTCTTTGCTTCAACTCAGGAACCAATCAGAAGGTTGGTTTCTAAACACACTCATTTATACTGTGCTTTACATACAAGAAATGCAGGAGATATACTTCACTTCACTCCTTTCAGTGTGCATTCTGTTGGAGACAATGACAAGAGATTGAAAAGAATCCTTAAATCTTACTGCACTTTTTTAAAAAATGTAATTGATTTCTTTAATAGATCAACATCAGTAATTCACATAAAGGCACTACCCATTTTAGGTTCTATATTGTAACTGGGAAAACACTTCTGTAGAATAAAAATGTATTTTTTAAAAACGTTAAGATCCTTTTCATAAGCGCTATGAATCATTTATTACTTTGGCCTCAAAATCTCAGAATGACATGTTCATGTCGAGGGCCTTGGACATATGCTATCATGATGAATTAAAATAATGCATTGTCATTTTATTTTAATTAGCATTTTATTGTAAGCTACTTGTTTTCTTTTGTTGTAATTCTATAAGTTTGCACTGACTTCATTTTCTGTGACAAGAAACCTAAAAAAAAATCTGAACTGTTCCTTTAGGACTTTAATCTTAAATAGTTATGTACAACTTTTTTTTTTTTTTTGTAGAAAGGGTACAACCACAAAAATTGCCATTCCTATCTCTATTAAGATACCAAGTTATGAGGTACATAAGGTCCTATTAACATTTTATAATCATGCTGCTTAGTTAATTAGAAATGTCTTAAGCTTTAGGGGCCCCTAAAAGCACGACTGAGAATAGTACTATATTGTCCAAGAAAGTCACATAAAACAATACTCCTGAGTTTCTCTCTTTCCAATTACTCAAGGAACTTTAAAATATATCAATTAAATCCAGTTAACATATTTAAACTACAAATATTAAGAAATCATCATACATGAAGTAAGACATTTACTAGTATTGACAAAAATTATGTTCCAGGGAAACTCAGAAAGAGCAGCTAGAGTTTTAGAAAGAGTTAAATACTATGATAGCATTCAGAAGGTATTTACACCAACATTCTAATGTAACTCATTAGCAAGAAAAAACTTGGAGCGATTTTGGACTTTCAGACTTGAAATATATTTTATTTAGGGAGGGGGAAAGAGGTGAGTGGGTGTGTGGAGACAGCTGATTTAAATCTTCATTGAGAAGAACTTGGAGAGAGACCGTTTAAACTACTGAGAATTCTAGCAGTCCAACTCCTGAAATCACAACGGGGCAATTACTAAAAGTGAGAGTTACTTTTAAAAGCTGAATATAGTGATTCACAGTTAACTGCAACATGCAAAGTGAAGCTTTTAAAAAAAAAAAAATCACGAAAAGTATTCACATTCCCATCCCACACACACACACTTTCAATTACAGAGTTCTAATTTATGGTTAGAAAAATGTTACATTTGATCTGTTCACCCTAAACCATTTTAATCTATGCGTACACAGAATCAATTGGATCAACAGAACTGCGTCAGACCAATATTTGTACAAATAGCCTAACATGATTTAATACTGCAAGCACACTGTATATGTTCCACTTGTCTCTGAAGAGTCGGCAAGCAATAGCATTTTCAGTGTCAAATCTAGAAAACCAGTATGGCTCCACAGTATCCTCTCTCAACTATACTTTTCATCTTACATTTATATTCCTTCTACAGTCAAGTCTAAACTTAATTACCAAAGGATTCTACACTAAGGCCTTGTCTTTATGGGGAAAACAGACCACAATACAAGTTATTGCCAGATAAGCTATTGTAGAAGAGTTCCCTGTGTGGATACTACTCTGGGATTTTAAAAAATCATCACTTTATTCTGGAATAATTACTGCACAATACCAAAATAAAGTGTCCACATGGGGAACTATTATGGAACAGCTATTCCAGTCAATTTCCCTAGGTAGCCAAGACCTACGAAAAATTGGATAAGCCATTTAGTAACAAGAACTTTACTTACAGGTAGCTCTTTTCCCTTAAAGTTTCCCTCTTAAACCTGCAACAAATATGAGGATCTTATTGACTAAGATTAACACAGGTGTGTGTGTCTGTGTAACAGTGCAGTATGTGCTATAATTCCAGCCTTCCTGTCCTGATACAAACCTTTCCTTATCTTACTGAGTGTTACCATTTCAGTATCAAAACAGAATTTGACTAACATTTGAAAAAAAGTTAATTTCTGTCTCTGTTTTTGTGGTACAATGGGTAATGTCACTCATCCTTATGCTGCTTACAAGAGCTGTTCTTGGACAACAGAAAGTAATCTTTCTCTTGAGCTATCTAAAAAAATTTATAGCTTAGAAATGATATACTTATTTTTTGAACTACAGAAACCTGACCTGGATTCTGTCCTGTTTAATTAAAAATATAACTAGAAACTTTAACAAAGACCACAAAGATCTCCCTACCCACTCAGTTATACTGTTACTCACTCTCCATCCTGCAAACCTACTTCTAGAAAAACTGGGCAAAAATATTATGAGTTCTTATACACTGCACTGAAGGTCACCTGATGTGGACTTTCATGGACTGAGAACTAGCAAGTACCAGGCAAACAGTTCTGCAAGAAGTCACAGCACTGAAACAACCAAACAAGGGTATCTTAAAAAAATGCATATTTTACTCCCCAGTCTCAGTCACTCATCCTGGGGCAAAAGGAATTGGAAGAAAAAAATTACTGAGCACTCACTCTGTGCTGGTAGGAAAGAGGGAAAAGGTGCAGGCATGCGGAAGGGTAGACATTTATAAATAATTTGGATTTCTATTTGTTATAGTGAGTCCAACTGAAATTAATCAATGCTGCAGAACATCACTGGGTTAAAGTCAATAAACAGTATCAATTACTTATTAGGAAGGAATTATTACTGTCCTTCCAAAACAGGTGGGTTCCTGGTCCATGACTAGTGCTCTAGCACTGTGATAATACAAATAAATAACAAGTACAATATTATTTGAGAGCAGCTGTGATATGGGAAAACAAAGTCAAGAAATTAAATCATGAGCAAAATACAAATTCTTTGCTTTTAACTGCAGGTTTAGAAGGGTAAGAATCTTTTTCCTCTTTCCCCAATGAAAGCTTTGACTATGTAGTTTTATTTGCATATCCATGAACTACACTTCTACTGCTTATTGTTGTTTGCAGATGTAGCCAGCAGGAAAAATTAACTTCTTAATCAACAAACATATATTTGTATTTCAACAACAAAAACGTTATTAGAAGCATGGAGGGTCTTCGTGCAACATTTAAATCATAGGTTACTCTTTACAAGAATCTCTTCTTTAAGAAGGCAACGTTTTAACAATAACTTCTAAAGCCAGTTTTAACAATAGCTTGTTTCTAAGGCCACTTTTAACAATAGCGTCTAAGGCCAAAGATCTCACAGTGAGGGCCCTTTAGGAAATTGAGAGATTATGCATTCCCCATTATGGCAGGGTTGCTGTACTCCTGAATACCCGAAGTACTAACTACAGATTGTGTCTGGTTCACATTGTAAGTGACATGAGAAGAAAACAGAGTAGACTAATATAGCCAGTAACAGGAATGACAAAAGCCAAAGAGCATTACAGCAGCCAAAAAGAAGATGTCATATATTATCCCAAATATGAAATATCAGCATGACTTTTCCAGCTACACTCAGACTGCAAAATATAAATACATAAAAATTCTGATTATGAACAGGACATTTCCATGAACACAGACTACAGTACTGTTAAATTCCTAACACACTTTAATAAAAATACTTCTGAAACATTATTCAATCTTTTAATATTAATAATTCAAGTTTGATTAAGAACAAATTTTCACTGCAATTCTGAAAGTTGAACACTGTTGCAGGTTAAATAATTTGGACCAATTTCACAGGATTTTTAAAGCTATAATATAATTTAAATTACCAGTTTAACTCATTTCTGGAAAGTAAGTTTAAAAGTAATGTTCCACCAAAGCAAAAAAGTTATGGAGCTAATAGGGTACAATTTACAAATGCTCTTATCCAGCAAAATTGTATTCTAATCTCTATGCTGTAATTTAGGATGTTAAATAAAAGTTGTTAATGTGAACAGAAATGCAAGGCCTGGGTTAAATGAAGCTACGGTGCATTAAATGGAAGACCATGTGAAAGGTAATTAGGCCATGTAATGTTTGAAACATAATCTGCTCCTAAGGAAAGGGAACTCAGACTGCATTTACATCAGTTAAGTAGTATCTAATCAGCAACTCTCTTACCTTGAAAAAAATGTGTGTTGTTCTAGAAGAGTATATACTCAAGCAAAAGTTAACATTTACAAAGTCAGGCCATTGGCTAGCAAACAAGAAGTACAGTTCAGTTTCTAGTTTCTCATTTGCTGGCTGCAAAGGCAGCCTCTGAGGGATGAAACACTTCATCCCTCTTCAGCTACACCTGTGGCTAATGAAGGACTGGCATTCATATATATCCACTCAGCACCTATTGGCCAAGGAAGGTCACCACAACATGAAACCATGAGATATGGCGAAGTCCTCCACTCACTGGTTAGAGTGGGGAGGGTGTAAACATTTTCTTGATTAAAGTATGGTTAAATTTGTGCCAGGTGATGGGTTAGATACAACCAATGAGGGAATAGTTCAACACTTATAGTTAAGTATTATGGTTTTCCAAATTTCATATGAATTTTCACATGACAAGCATGCAATATTAGACAGCTTTCATTCTGAAGACATTTTATGCATCTCCTGGTCTCCCTCTCCACCACATCTCCACTCCCATTGGTTCCAAATAGGAGAAGAGAGCCCTCGTGAACTGAAAACTGGAAGTCATTCCTGAAAAATTGCTATCTAGAAAATAAGTAATAATAATCAGTCCAAACAGCATGATGGCAAAGTTCACAGAACCTTGAATTTGAAGATGAATTGCTCCGGCTTCATTTGGGCTTAGAAGCATTGTGTCACATGATCTCAACCCTCATAAATAAGAAATATAAAAAAGGAAGGATGATTGTGTAGAAGACACACGGTCTGCTTTTTCGATGCTTGACCAAGAGCTTAGACACATATCGAAAATAATTATGACATAGAAGATTGATTTTCTGATGACAGGCTATCTCTAGCTAAAACTGTTTTTAAATAAATGGGACATGCAGGAAGTTCACTGTTTGGTCACAGTTCTCCAACCTGCATCCTCCTACCACGCCCCATCTCTCCCTCTAATGGATATCAAAACTATCAGATTTTAAAGACTATTTGAATTTGATCATTAAAGAGATATTGACTTGACAAATTATGATGTAGTATTAATAAACTAAACATTTCAGAGGAAACTAGAAGATGAGGAGCAATCACAGTGACTAACTATACCAGTACACTTAAATAGACCCAATATTGCCCAAAACGCTAATCCAGAGGATCAGATGATTGGAGTTCTTTTGAAAAGACCACTGCCAAACACTTGGAAAAAGACCAAACAAGAGCTTTAAAGCAGTAGAACTTATTGCTTTAAACAGTTTTCTGGAGAGAAATTTTAATTCACGATATGGAAGATGCTCACTAATGCAAGTTCATACAATGTGAAACTAAGTTTTTCTGTTATGAGCTGCCTTGAAATATACTATAATGAGCACTAGGAAAACTTAAAACTATGACAGCCATTGAAGTTATTCCTGTTGTAAATACATTTTTGCCCAACAATGTTTCAAACTATAAACTGTTATGCAGCAGATTTGCTTCTTTAAATGTAACAAATACTTAAAGCAGTTTCTTACTAGGAACTCATTTAAAAGGACTGCATTACACATACAATTAATAGACTTAAATAGTCTGTTAGGAAACTGACTTATTCCAACAAAACCAAAGAAATTAAGGGTTAAAATAAGTACTCCAGCCTGAAGTCACCTCATAATTCAGCACTGAGAAATTTATCTTAGAGCACCCTAGGACAGGAGTGGGCAAATTACAGCCTGCCAGCTGGTCCTCGAGCTCCAGCTGGGGAGTGAGGTCTGGGACTTCCCCCTACTCCGGTGCTGCAGCGCTCCAGCTGGGGTGCAGGGTCGGGGGCTGTTCCACACAGCTCCCAGAAGCAGCGGCCTGGCCCCGCTCCAGTGCCTATGTGTAGGGGCAGCCAGGGGGCTCCACTCTGCACGCTGCCACCACCCACACAACTCCCATTGGCCGGGAACTGTGGCCAACTGAAGCTGCAGGGGTGGCACTGCAGACAGAGAAGTGGGCACAGCTGCCTGGCCATGGCTCCACATAGGAGCCAAAATGGGGACATGGCTGCTGCTTCCAGGAGCCACTTGAGATAAGTGCCGCCTGGAGCCAGCACCCCACAGCCTCTCCCCACACCCCAACCACCTACCCCAGCCCTGATCCCCCTCCTGCCCCCCTTGATCCCAGCCCAGAGCACCCTCCTGCACCCCAAACTCCTCATCTATGACTTCAATAGCTCAGACACAGGTTAGGGGTTTGATACAGGAGTGGGTGAGAGATTCTGTGGCTTGCATTCTGCAGGAGGTCAGACTAGACAATCATAATGGTCCTTCCTGATCTTAAAGTCTATGATTCTATGATCTCCAGCCCCATCCAAGAGCCCCCACTCCCAGCCGGAGCCTGCACCCCGTCCTGCACCCCAACCCCCTGCTGTGGCCCTGATACCTCTCCTTCCCAGCCTGGAGCACCCTCCTACACCCCAAACTCCTCATCCCCAGGCCTGCCCACCACCACCCCAGCCAGAGCCCTCATTCCCCCCCGCCCCACACACACAAACGCTACTCCCGTGCCCGGAGCCCCTTCATGCACCCTGAACTCCTCATTGCTGGCCCCACCCCAGAGCCTGCAACCCCCAACCCCAATTTCATGAGCATTCATGGCCCACCATGCACTTTCTATTCCCAGATGTGGCCCTCGAGACAAAAAAATTGCACACCCCTGCTCTAGGACCACTGCAATCATTAATTCACATTGAGGCAATTTAAGAACAAAATAGCAGTCCAAGTGTAAATCCCACTGCCTCTGTTGATTTATTAAATTAGGTGGAATAGTGTATTTTGAAATAATTTAGTTTTCTTGTAAAAAATGGAACTTTCAAAAATTATAGCCTTTCATTAGTACAATAATAATCTCTAGGTCATATACAGTATAGTGCACTCCACCCATAAAAAACTATGAGATTGACATTTAACAAGTATTTAAAAAATACCATTAAGATCTACAATAAAAGAGTAAAGAAACCACAGAATCTTTACCACTAATAAGTTCAGATGGTTGTCCTGTCAAGAGGTATGCAAAGGCATGTGGAGATTGGCCCTTGGGTATCAAGCACACAGTGTTTCACAGAGTGCATAGAAGCAGAGGAAAGTACAAGTTCAATTGGGCTCAAGACAAATTCAGGCTTAGACTCTAGATACAAAAATAAAGTTAGAATTTTCAAAGAATTTAAAAGCAATACCAAACTTCTTATCAAATACTATACCAAATTGAAAAGTGGTATTCCAGAGAAAAGGATTATTTCTATTTATTGTGTTCAGCACTGTGTTTGAGGTATGTGCTATTTAACAGAAAGCATGAACAGGTACACGTGCAATCCTTTTGGAAGGCTCAGACCACAGATTTCAGGGTAACCACAGCAACTTGCAAACTCTGACACAGATTATGCATGGCGACCAGTAGAGGTACTATGTTGATGGTGTGACAAAAATAATGAAGGCCACAAGTTTTACTCTTCTTACATGAACAGCCAGTATATCAGAAAAAAGACATCTAATAATTAGACAACAACATTTTAAAATAATATATTAATCCAAGATAAAAATCTACAATGGCTACCAGTCAAGGATGTGCTTTTTTTATTGAAAGTATCTCTCCTAAATCTTGTCATGACTAAGAATACTAATTAGTTGTAGGTTGCAGTTTTGCACCATTACCCACTCACCCTTTTTTTGGATGAATAGAGTTTTGTAGTTGTAATGAATTTAACCTTTTAATGTCTCCAAATAAAACGTGAATCAGTAGGTATACACTTTAAGAGAGGGATAGGTAAGTTTTTATTTAATGAAATGCTTTGGATACAAGTTAAAACCATGTTCAGCATTTGTTAGTCATATGCCTTGAAATGAGGATGCTCGCATACATGGTTTGCGAATTTGTTGCCCTTCATGGCAGCTTCAGTAAAGTTTCTACAGGAACTCAGCCGATAACTTACTAAAGTAGCTTTTCACAATGCATCACCACTAGTTTCCCTAGAGCAAAAATAAAAACAAATGAACAAAAAACACCTATGGAGGCTATTTTTACTCTCTTTCCCAGGGATGAGCACATACAGTATCACTTCAAGATGACTGCTGACAGAATTAACCAAATTCACTTCCCTTGAACTAGGGGAAGGAAACAATGGAATGACTTTAAGAAAGCATCACACCATGAGGGATAAGTCTATTTCTTCTGATTTTTTTTTTTCTTTTAGAGGTATTCACACAAGGACAGTGAGAAAGTTATTATTTTCAGCTTTAGATAATCCGGTCAACCAAAGCACCCAGGATTTAAGTCCAGCCGGCAGTGATTAAATTTTACTTGTCTGAACTGCGTTTTTTACTGTTTCGAGCAGTTGCACAATAGGACTTTTTCAGAGGTTGACTAATGCACCTTCATACAAATATAAGATCTCTATTTTGCAATAACCGTTTAAGTCATAAAGAGGTGAAGTCAGTCACTTTAAAAAAACCACATAGACCAACATCCTCCTCAAGCATTAAGAAACAAAAACACTGCATATCAAAGTAGTCTAGGAGTAATTGGGGAGTACTGTTTAAGTGTTTTGGACATGTGGTGATTCAAGGACATACAAGTATCCTGAGAGATCCTTAGCTCCAAAGTAAATTGGAATTCTCTGCATGTAGACTAATACTCCATGGTGAAGCTCCATGAGGTCCAGGTGACTTCAAACTTGTAGCAATTTATCAGAGAGAATGGATAAAAATCAAGGCAACATAGTGAGGATTTTAGCATCACACACACAACATTATTTCTAGATAGAGAAGCAGACAATGTCATTGTAAGTGGGAAATGTATTGAGCACATTCTGGACTATATGCATAATTTAGAAATAGACCAAAGTAAATATTTACAGACAGCAATGGTGCATAGGTCAGAATTTTCATCTGGATCATTTACAGTGGAAGGATTATGAGGCACATGAAGTTAAATTTATTCATTTTTCACTTGTGACTTTGGTTCAGATTTGACTAAAGTTCACAAATGAGTATAAGAGCATCAGACTAGCATTCAGGAAATACTTGTTCATGTTATGAAACCACTATATGGGTAGTATTCTTACTGAGAATTGTATTGTGCTGCATTGCACTTGCATGCACTGTACCTGGCTTCCAACTTCAATGATCATTAAAGCTCAATTTTTTTTTAAGTTAGCTATATTTATTAAAAGAAAAAATGAATAATGTTTTGGCTACTTAAGGAAATAAATCCCCAATGAAAAAGCAAATTTAAGGAGAGCACAACAAATAAAAGAGAAAGATAGACTAAATATATTGCACACAAAAATGGCCCAGAGTTCTAAAGAAAACTAGACCCACTCCAAACGAAGAGATATGAGACGTATGTTACACAGAGAAAAAGTTAATGTGACAGTCAATAAAAACACAGTTCTGGCTGATAGTTGTTACTTGTAACAGTAGATTACAAAGATAAATATAACTGAAAGATCAAGGGAAATTTTTTTTTATTGTACATTTGAATATAGTTTGGTAGAGTCCATTTCCCCTGTTTGTAAGTCTCTCACCTACACTCACTGGGAAGATAATTACATCTTTCAGTCTTCTAAAATATTTATAAGGCCACAACAACTGGTGAAGAGAAACTGAAGAAAGTGATTTGACAGCAGGTGTAGCTACTATGACCTCATTTTTTTGAGATCAGATTTCTAGTTGAGTGTCCTTTTAAATAAAAAGATCAGAATGAATGGAATTTTGCATTAGAATTCTGTTAAATTTCAGAAAGCCTGGTGTGGATGACAAAAGAAGAAACCTATATGGGTTCTGAGAGCATTTAGAATGTATTAATTTCTATCCCGCTAAGACTATGACATATTTTGATATTTTAGCATGAGCAAACCCTTCACTACACGTTCAAAATACATTCTGGTCAGCCATTGTTATCTGCATTGTATTCTAACCTACTGAATACATGAAACTAAATAAGGAGAAAACATTCATTGCAGCACTTTCTTTGTCCACTTCCAAATGCAAGTTATAACTCCAACAGCAAGAAAGCTCACAAATGTTGCTTATTCCTAGGCATTAGTAGTATATTTAAATGAGCAATAACATACAAAACACTTTCAAATTAAAAAACATATTACTTGTAGACTAATTTATATCAACAATTTAACCTTGCCAAGGAATCTATATGAGAGAGCAATGCCAAGAAAAATTAATGGCACATTCACAAATTATTCCAGTTGAAAACAGCTACAAAGAATCCACTTATCTGAACTTTCCTAGCTTTAGAACAAGTTTGTACCTTCCCCCAACACACGCATACTAGACTTCAGCAGATTAGAAATCCACTTCAAATATTCTATACTCCTTTTTCAAACTTCATAGTTGTTTAAGCAAAAAACTGGCGTTTTACTATGCAGACTACGGCCAACAAAAAATAAGATCTGGACACAGTCGTTATGTGAACAGACATATTACTGTAGTATCTTTTTTATTCAGGTCCTCATCACCAAATTATCATTATGTTAAAAAGAGAATATAGCACAACTTCTCCTCAAATAATAAAGTCTATAACAAAAAATAAAATAAAATACATTAATCCAGTATAGGTCCAATACTCATTACCCATGGACTCGGTAGGTCTAAAATCGCATACAATGTAAAGATATTGACACAAAGCTTAGCATTCCAAGTTAACTCACTAGTGATAAGGGAAATATCAACAGCCTGGCTCCACTATTGTTTTTTCTCTTAGGTTACATAGTTCTTCGCAATTATGAAGTAAATAGGATTGTTAAAGGCCACCTTTTTCTAAGCATGAAAAACAAGAACTTCAGGCAGCAAAAACAGTCTATTCAAAAGCGCATGTGTGTTTATGCTTGTTTAATATTAAGAGTAGGTAATGTTAAACTGGACTGATGACCAATTACAATTAACATAATATATTTATACACAATACCAGTTTTGAAAAGTAGCAGCTAAATAGGCACAGAGTTCTCTACCATCAAGTTTGGACAATTAGAATAAGCCACTTCCATTGTCTCCTACAACATCACAGAGATGACAGACACTGGGGATGTTTACAGTTCCTAAATCAACAATTCAGTGTCAGCATCGGCATCAGCAGCAACACCACTCCCACCCCCGTGTAGGACTAAGGCAGGCAGCTCTAGGGCAGCAACTGCACTTTCCCACCCGCAGCTTGTGTAAACAGGACATCTTCAGAAACTAACTACAGTACATCGAACAACCCCGCACTCCTCTCCACGTTCCCGGGTGGTTCAGTTGTCGGCACCCCTGCTCCTCCTCCTCCTCCCCTCCCAAGGAGGGACCGACACCCAGGAGAAGAGCGATGCTCTGGAATTTCTCCAGAAACCTGCTGGCAGCAGCCAGCGCTGCTACACCCCAACCTAAGCCCCTCATCTCTAAACACCTACCCCACCCCCGCCCCACGCGCCATTCACAGCTCACCCCCCCCCCACCACCACCTCCTTATGGGCGAGTCTCTCCAGCCCCCCCGCCCGAAATCCCCATCCAGCCCCCCCTTCTTCTGCACACCCCCCGCCCGTCCCAGGCCGCCCCCACCCGGGTTCCCTACTCTCCCGCCCCACCGCTCCGGGAGGGGGTGGCAGCCGAACATTACTTCTCCTGTCCCCGGGGAGGTCGGGAACGGCCAGAGCCCCCGCCTCCCTACAGCTGCCGCGCTAGGCCTCGATGCCGGAAACGGCGGTAGCGCCTCCCCCCAGTTGCCCGGCGAAACCCTCCCCCTCTTACCGGCAGCGCGGCGCTGGAACGGAGCAGACGGCCGACTCTAACTAGGGTCGGGACTCGCGGAGTCTCTCACCTCAGCCTCAGCTCCTCCGTCGCCGCCATCTTGTCTCCCCTCCCCCCGGCTTGGGCGGCTCCTCCCCCTTTGGCTGGGTCCTAACAGCTATATAAAAAACCCGCACAGACATAGACCCGTTTCTCATTTTCTGCCCACTCTAAGGGGCGGATCACAAACACTCGGCCTTTTCCTGTTCTCCATGGGAGCCCCAGTAACACCAGACTGGGACGATCCGTTCCTGGGCAGCGGAAGGAGGGGTTGTCACTATACTGCTGCCAGGACCCGTCCGTCTGTGCAGCGGTAAAGGACTCCCCCCCGGGAGGGGGGGCGAAGGAGTAGGGTGCCCGCGGCATGGCCGTAGGGGAGACTCACAGAGGGGCGTGGGGAGGCCGCCTTCGCTGTTTAGTGGGGAGCGGCAAGGGGGGCAGAGACTGGGGGAGCAGAGCCATGGCTATAGGGTGGGGTCTGTCTAGGCAAAGGCGGGCGGGGGAAGAACATGACGGGGAACTCACCGTGGGAAGGAGAGAAAGGACGTGAGGCAGGTGCCAGCCATTGATAGTGGGTGGGGACACTAAGCAGTGGGGGAGAGGGTAACAGGGTGACACTTGCTCGGCGGGGAGGGGAGAGATTGTAATCATTTGTAGTCTTTTACAGGACAATATGTTGCACTAACATGAGCAGACCGAGTGTTGTCATCTCAAAACTAGCAATTCCAACGCCTGATGATGCGACCTGTGCATTAAACGTTAGCGGGTGAGCGATAGTTCTGCTTGCCAAGACCCTGTATGCAGGAGCAGAGCCTGCACTAGACAGATGATCCTTTATTTTTATGGGGATATTGTATTAAACTAATGGGATCATGCCCAGAAAAACTGTCTTTCTATACACACTCCAAATAAGGTCAAATCAATATATTTTATTATAGATTAAATGTTTGTCAATGCTGTATAGGTTGGGGGCATATAAACAGAGAAGGCAAATCCAAATCCCATACATGAACAATGTCAGTGTGATTAAAATAAGAGTGAATACAGCAAAGGGGAGAAAAGAGCTTTACATATTATCAATGCACACAGTATGTTTTTTAAAAATCCATCTGCAAGGCTGTTAAGATGTGAAAATGTGAATGAGTGAGAAATTAATTATTCCAATTAGAGGAGCACAGCAAAACCCTTCAACACAAGAGAAAGATAATTTTTAGAACTACCTTAAAAATTAGTCCTACGTTAAGGGAGTCGCCCTCTGACACGGAATGAGACTTGGCAAGTCTGCAATATATTTTACACAGTGAATGTTTCATACATGCTGTATAGGTTGAGGGGCAAGGGGAGAGAGGAAAAAACAGAGAAATAGTCCTGCCAAGTCTCCATTTCAGGGAGACTCACATTTTGTAATTAATTTTGTGCTATTTTTCTCAAGCATCTTCCTCTAGTGAGGAAGGATTTTTAAATGTCTTAGTGAGGCAATTAAAATGTCAGTTTTTCTTTTTAAATATCCCTTTTTTCAGGTTGCCCACTGGAAATATATTATCTAATTTTTTTTAAATGGACCATTTTAAATGTCAGGTTTCAGAGTAGCAACCCTGTTAGTCTGTATCCGCAAAAAGAACAGGAGTACTTGTGGCACCTTAGAGATTAACACATTTATTTGAGTAAATAAATTTTAAGTGTGATAACACCATAGAGAGGTCCCAATTCTCAGGCATCCTTCACAGGAAAAAAGGGACTTCTGGTGGATGTAGTTTTTAATATTTTAGGGAGTAAGAGTCTCTGTTTCCATGCTAATGTAGGCCCCATTGGGTGTGAAGGGCCCTGTTTCAATGTTTGTGCGGGTGTGATGGTCCATATAATTACTGCAGATATTTATTTGGTGGTTGACACTCTAGCATCTGGGTGTACTTTATTATTTTTATTATATTAAAATGTATTTATATTGCAGTAATGGGACCCCATTGTGTTAAAGTGCTGTACAAGTTTGAGATCTGACAGTCCCTGCCCTAAAGTGTTTACAATCTATAATACTAAACCTGGAAACACTTAAATGGTTAATTTTCTGGACTGTGAGTGGTTCTATTGATTTCAATAGGTTTATTCACAATGTGTAAAGTTAAGCATGTGCACAAATATCTACAGCTTCAGGTCCTAAACAGACAACATAAACAGTAAAAACAAGATAAGCTGCAGGTAGGATGTCAAATGTACATGTATTTTTAGTTTTTAGCTTTTGTAATGTTGATTTTCCCCAAACTGTAGTCCTTGTCCTGCTCTACAACCTTTTGTCCAAGTGGTTCAGATGTTACCCTTGCTGACTCTTTTACCTTGCACATCCCCAGGAAAAACATTCCTAATATATTTTATTATTTTTCTAATTTTAATTTATATATTTTTTCCTTTTTCTCTATTCCCTCCATCTCCCTCTCATGGTAACTTCAACCTCCAATCAGCATCCAAATGCCTTCTATTTCATGTTGTCACAGTTATAATAGTCGTGCATCACAGAGCTCTGAACATGTCTGGAATCTCAGACAGCATGCTCCTCTTACCCTACTGCTCCTTCAGTTCTATATGATTTAAAAGATTATAACCAACTCACATGGCTTCTGTAATCTACATTAGAAGGCAGCAATAGGATAAACAAATTATATGACCTCAAGTCCTACATTTATTATATTAATTATTATTTAAGTGTCAACTTCATGTATTTGGTGCTGTCCAAGACACAATAAATACAGTCCTTGCATTAACCAGTTTACAACATAAGGTCATAATCCTGCAACTGGATCTGCATGAGTAGATCCCAGATTTCAGTAGAATTCAAGGGTCCATCCACTTGGACCTGACTGCAAACCTCCAAACCAGGAGGGAAGAACTTGGTGTGTAAACTCTTTGGAGCAGGACTGTACTTCCCATGAGGCTGGTATGTCATCTGGCACATTCTTGGGACTATAGCGATACAAGTTATTATAAGCATTGTTAATTAATTTATTGTGGTAAAAGCAAAATACACTCATTGGTAGAGGTGATTTTTAAAGGGTGGGGTGACAACCACATGCATGTGGGTCCCATTGTGGCTTTGGTGTGGCCTTTTCTGATGTCCCATTAGGAGCCTGTGGAGTGAGGGGGATATTGAGGAGGCTGGAACTCTTTTCTCTGTGCATGAATCCTTTCTGGGTGGAGTTCCCGCAGGGGGCTCGTTTTCCACTCCCCAAAGGGGGACATGTGGTGGGCCAGTTCTGGAAGGGCAGTAAAGGAAGAAAGCGAGCCCTGCGTATTATCCCTGTCACTCCCTCCTGGGTTCACTCAAAGAAGAGAGCCTTGCTCAGGGAAAAGCCCTTCGAGGCGCGGAACCTTTCTGCCGCTTGTCCTTGTTCCCGCCCGGAACGACCTGGTCCCTTCTGGTTTCGGTCGCTATGGGGCTGGCGCCGCTGGGTTCGTTCCTGGTGGCGCTGCTTACGCTGGTGTGGCTAGCCTCGCGCTGGCTGCGACGACGCGGCGCGGGTTGGGGACACCGAACCCTGTGTGCGGCGGGACCGCCGCGGGCCGATGACGTACGAGCCCTGGTCGTGACGGCGCACCCTGATGACGAAGCAATGTTCTTTGCTCCCACAATCCTCAGCCTGGGCAGGCTTCGGGCCCAACTCTGGCTGCTGTGCTGCTCTTCAGGTGAGGGAGGAGGGAGCGTGACGGTGAGAAAGAGGAATGGGGGGGTGGGTCTGGCCAACACTGACCAGATGAGGGAAATGCCAACACTGCACTCAGTGACACCTCATGCTGTGACATCATCGTGCCATGATGTCATTACCCTGTGTTGCATGCCATGGTGACATCATCCAATCAGGCTTTTGTGCTGTAGCCGACATCCTCATGATACACCCCGCTTCACGATGATATAATGTAACTGAGTTGTGTCATACCCAAGGTTGCCAATTTTGCTTGGCCGTATTCCTGGAGTTTTCATCACATTATATAATTTTTAATTAAAGATGAATCTTCATTTCCTGGCGACTCCAGGACAATACTGGAGACAACCCTAGTTTACCACATTATTACTTCAGTACACCACAACATCACGCTGTATGTTACAATTTCACAATGTTGTGTGGCCTTGTAGTAGATGTGCACTCTATTGTGAAGTAATTGTCCTATCATGATACATTGTAGTGTCGCTTACAAAATATCAGTACACTGTGACAAAACACAATATTGCACCGTTGTGCCTGACGCAATATGATGGTGATGCATTAAAATGTCACCATGCTATTCAGTTTATAGTGCTCAAGAAACATCTGCACTCTAACTGACCCTTCAGACAACTCTTGTGAGACTATAGTTTGATGCAGTCCCCACTTGATAGCAGGCTAGAACATGTATCATTTAATGCAAAGTGGGCCGTGGTAACTCATAGAAACCAGAAGAGAGGCTAATAATTAAGGTGTGTGGTACATCCAGAGGACCATTCCCCGAATCCTGAAGTACTGTGACAGATATCAGTGGTTAGGAACCACTGGTAAAAAGTGTAATAAAACAATATCTGAGGTAGTGAGTTCCATGCCAATTGTACCTCCCAAAACACTTTACAATGGCTTAGATAATAGCACAAAGAAATGAAAAGAAAGACATTTAGTTGTGTAGAAGCATAAGCATATGATTGTTTATAAAACATTATAGTGTGCATGGCACTGCACAGACATAATAGATAGGGTTCCTGCCCCAAGGAGCTTATAATGTGAGTTAAGGATCAAGAATCTTTTTGTCATGAATTTCATTATTAGAAACTATGTAGTATCAAATGCACGTCTGAGTCATTTTTTGATGGGAGAAGGGGCCCTCTGTAGGATCCTGTGATTCAGATGGTTGGTGCTTCATTTGTTTGTGCAATAGATGAGGCTGATCAGACACTGTATTAAGGTTCCCATTATTTTCTTCTGTGCAATTTTAAAATGGAGGCAAAATGGGTACTTAGAAACCACCACACTTTCAGTTGTTGGATCACAACCAAAAATGCCACTAGAATGCATTAGAATTAGAGCACTGTGAGCAAATTGTTGTTGGTCATACAGTCCAGGGTGAATAACTGGTGGCACTAACACTCCAATAGCTCTCATTAGTAGCTGCCACCTTACTGAGTTCCATGGTTGAGGTTCAGGAGTACTAGCCACTCAATGCTTTTCGGTACCAATGGCTGCCCAATAATGCTATTTTGCGTTTATGTAGTGCCTGTCATCCTAAGGTATTTCACAAATGTGGATCACATTCTGTTCTCAGATATATATGAATCTCAACCCACAACTTCAGTGGAAGTTGTGTATGTGTAATCCAAGGACAGAAATTGGCCCCGTATACATACATTGTCACTGAAGCATAGCTATGTCTGCAGTGGAGGTCAGCAACTCACTAGGCCCACGTCCAGACTAACCCGCGGCATCGGCGGGTTAAAATCGATTGCTCGGGGATCGATATATCGCGTCTAGTCTGGACGCGATGTATCGATCCCCGAGCGCGCTTACATCAATTCCGGAACTCCATCAACCCGAACGGAGTTCCGGAATCGACACGGAGAGCCGCGGACATCGATGCCGCGCCGTCTGGACGGGTGAGTAACTCGATTTTAGAAATTCGACTTCAGCTACGTTATTCACGTAGCTGAAGTTGCGTATCTAAAATTGATTTTAATACCCTAGTCTGGACGTGGCCTAGCATACAGAACATTGCATAATAGCAGAGTAAACTGTTGCTGAGGAAAATCCTCGCTTCTTCTAATAGTATCCTGATATCATTAAGATCCAAGAATTAGAAGCAGAATCTCTGTCTCTTAAAGACTCTCACAGAGTAAACTATACAGAAGTATTTAAAACTACCTAGGAAGGACGTAGGTTTGAGTTGATCCTTCTGGGATCTGAACTTCTGCCTCTAGGAAAGCTGTAGAGTTCCAACCTGAGGTTTAGCTCAGTAAGTCATCCCTTCCATGGATGATCAGTATCAGAGCCTCCTGAAGACACACATTTCTGGGCTGCAGTAAGAGTCTAAAATTTATTGTGATAAGAAAAGTTGTCTCTTCTGAGGTTAATGTTTCACTCTGAGCATCATATAAAGCTGATTTTGACAGCTCAGATTGCAGCACTTCACCAGATGAATGCTAGTTTCTGAAGACTCACCCCACAATAGTAAAAAGTTCAGTGTAATTCAGAATAGCTGACTACAAACTGGAATCACACATTCAAACTCTGCAGTACTTTTTAATTTTATTGCTCAGAATTTATACCTGGTGGCAATTGCCATGTTGCGCAGGGCAGCACCCCTTCTGAGGCCAGCTAAACTCTAACCTGGATTTTTCATGATTCATGTTAAGTGGCAATTTTTCAACAGAAAACTTCAAAAACAGACTTCAACATGAAGCTGAAGAACTGGAATTAATTTGCAAACTGGATACCATCAGATTAGGCCTGAATAAAGGAGTGGTTGGGTCATTGCAAAACCTAAACCTAATTTCCCCAATACTAATTTCTCCCTACTGTTACTCACACCTTCTTGTCAACCATCTGTAATTGGCCACTCTCATTACCACTTCAAAAGTTATTTTTCCTCCCTTGGTATCCTGCTGTTAATAGATTTATCTCATTAGACTGACCTCACACTTGGTAAGGCAACCTCCATCCTTTTCTGTATTTTCCACTCCATGCATCTGATGAAGTGGGTTCTAGCCCATGAAAGCTTATGCCCAAATAAATTTGTAAGTCTCTAAGGTGCCACAAGGACTCCTCATTGTTTTTGCTAACAGACAGACCAGGTAACATGAAAGCAGAATGAGAAGAAAATAATTAAACCAAGAAGCAGCCTGTGTCTTAAGTTAATGAATCCTAGTTCCATGCTAGCCTTGGTCTCATTGTGTCTATTAAAAGTTTTACAGAATGCTGTTTTCTAAATGCGGTTTTAACATGTTTTAACATTCCTTTCTTGGTTCTGTAAGTGCTTTTCAATTCTGCTCTGTTAGCTCCTGCATGAACATTACTTAGTATACTTGTTTTAGAAACAGTGCAGACTTCTGAGGAATTAGTTTCTCAACACAGAGTTTATAATGATAGGAAATCTCATACGTGTCTCGTTAATGTTGACAGTGCTTCATTATTGCAGTATTCCAGTTTTATGTGAATATTAGTGCTCATGCAAGGTGCTCATGACCATACTGGAAACTTAAGCCCCTTTAATTGTCAGTTAAATCATAAGTATTAGATAGGCATGTTTCTTACCCAGTACTGACACACTGCTGTTCTGAAGTCTGAGGACCTAATCTTGAGTTGGTGTAAATTAGTGTAGTTCTGTTGAAGTCAGTGCAACTACACTGATTTATGTCAACACTGAGTCTGACCTACCACCTCTGGTAGTGAGGGAGGAGTTCAGTTTCTGGTCTCTCCTAAGGAGACCAATTATCACCAGTTGTGTTGTAGATACTTGTCTGCGAAAAACTGGACTGCAGCGTACCATCTCATTTAACAGAGGCCACCTAGCTATTGTCAAATAGCAAGAGCTTTTGGTCCTCTCTCATTGGAATGGTGAATTCCCCTATATTTGTAAAAAGGCCTTGACAAATGGTTTTAACATCATGAGATATCAGTGATTTCCATACGGTAACATGTGAGAACAGAGACTTCAGTTTATATACTTGCTGGAATTTTATTACTTTACAAGGATAACATACTTTTTTACTCGAAGCGTAACTAACCCATGGAACTCACTGCAACGAAATATCATTGAGGAGTTTAGTAGTAGTAAGAAAGGGATTAGACATCTATTTATATGGATAATAAGATCGTTCACTGTAACACTAAAAAGGATAAAAACATAAGAGCGCTATAAACCCTCATGCTTCGGGATATAAGCCAGACATTAATAGATTGAGGGAGGAGAGAGGAAAAAAAATTCCCTAAGAGTAGGTTATTCCATAATTATCCATTATGGGCTTTCTTGCATCTTCTATTGAAGGATCTGCTACTGGCCGCTGTCAGAGACAGGATACTGGACTAGATGGACCATTGATCTGATTTGGTATGGCAGATTCCTGTGTTCCAACCAAGAGAACTCATTCGTTATAAAGAGTCAAACTCTGCTCTAAGAGATGAAAGTGCAACTCCATTTGAAGACAAGGCGGGAATGTGGGTGTATTGGGTCCTAAAACTTTACACTGGGCCAAAGGGAGTATTTCCTGAGTATAAGCTATAGGACTTTGCTCCCCATAATGTACCTCTTCCTCAGGTGGGGAGCCCTAGTACTAAGTACTTTCAGATCTTACATGTGGTTCTACATATGCTTGAGGATTTGAGGATGGAGATGTTTGTTCCATGCTAAATTGAAATAAAGTAAATAGTGTTACTGCATTTGTTATTTTCAGGAAATTACTACAATCAAGGGGAGATTCGTAAGAAAGAGCTTGTACAGAGTTGTGCTGTTTTGGGGATCCCTTCTTCCAATGTAACAGTTATTGACCACAGGTAACCATTTTTTAATTATAGCAGAATCCCATTGTTGTCTGTAAATAGGAAATATCAACTAATGCACCCTGGCCTTGGAAATCTAGTAGAAGTTTAACCTAGTGTCCCATGCTGTGAACTTCATTATCAGTCAAATGGAAGTGTAGTGTAACATTTATTGGCTAACTCTTCAGTACCGTGTAAGGAAATCTAGGTCGTTTGGACATGAATTCCAATATATCTTGGTGCTCAGATCCTTTCAGTTAAGGTCTGCCCACAAAGCAGCTGAAAACATGACAAGTTCCCATGCTAGCTGGGTTCTAGCTCAGTGGATCTGGGCAGCATAGTTATATTATTCCCTGCCCCCCCCCCCCCGAGTACTGTGCTAGCCAAACTGTTATAGATGACCCCTCACACCAAGTCATCTATAAGCAAGTCTGTGCTACAGATATGACTGTATCAGGGGACTGGTTACAGCATTAAAATACAGCTGTTCTCTGACTTGATTACAATGTAGTTACAACTAATAGTGTAGATGGGCCCTTACCTATTCTCCATACTCAAGCTAAAGATTTGGGCATGTCAGTTAAGATCCTGTCTATGAATTGGAGTTGTGTTGGGACTGGGCCTCTGGATATTTATGGTGTCTACAATTCTTTAAAAGAATTCCTGTCCACGCTGGTCAAGGGACTCATGGTAGTAACAACTGAGATTAAACTGAATTGTTGTTAGCACAACTTTAGCCATAGTGTGGGCAGGGCATTAGAGGTATGTCTGTGCTGACAGTACCATTAGCCAGATCCTCAGCTGATGTAAACTGCTTTAGCTTCATTGGTTTTAGTTATACTTATGTTGATTTACACTAGTCTGGCCCCAGATTGTGAAATCATTTTCTAATGTGGTTTGATCTGGTCTGCGTATCTGAGACCAAGTTATAGCCCTATAGAGGCTGGGCTGTAGCAGTATCCCGTAACATATTTATAACATAGCATAGTCCCACCTACACATGCAAGAATGAATTGTGTATTAGAGTCAAGACATAACCAGGTGATAACATAATTTCCTAATGCTATGGACTAGATGTCTGCACAAGATCCTTAGGCTATGTCTATACTTACAAGCTTACAGTGGCACAGCTGTGCTGCTGTAAGAGCACTCCTGTAGCCACGTTATGCCAATTGGAGAGAGCTCTCCCGTCAACATAATAAAACCAGCTCAACGAGTGGCCGTAGCTATGTTGGTGGGAGAGGGTCTCCCGCCGACATAGCCCTGTGCACATGAGCGCTTATGCCAGCAAAATTTATGTCGCTCAGGGGGGTATATTTTTCACATCCCTGAGTTTTGCCAACATAAATGCTAGTATAGACATGGCCTTATTCTTTTCAGTGCTGTGTGGACATGAGGGTAGATGATGAAGTCAGCCTTCCTGTGTTTATGATTACTTTAGAAACTTTCTTCTGGAGAGGCAGTTTAACATGCTGAATTAGTGAATCATAGAACCCAGTGATTGTAGAGACCCATTATGTCACTCATTACACCTCCATGCGAGTACAGGCTGATGTCTGATATTAGAAATGGAGGATAAATGTACAGGAAACAATGAACAGATAGTTGTTTTAGTTTTGAAGAACCATCATAAAAACAGCAAAGAATCCTGTGGCACCTTATAGACTAACAGACGTTTTGGAGCATGAGCTTTCGTGGGTGAATACCCACTTCGTCAGATGCATCATAAAAACAATAAAGAACATTTTTTATTAAAAAACAAACATACAATTAACTGTAAAGGCATGATTTAAACCCATAAAAGCTAGAAAAGCCAGACTAAATATCCAGGACCCAAGCTGACCTTTGTTCTTAACATGCAACAAAATATGAAACAATATAAGGAATAGCCAGAATGGATTTGTCAAGCACAAGTCATGCCATGCCAGCCTAATTTCTTTCTTTGACAGGGTTATTGGCCTAGTGGATAGGGAGAAAGCAGTAGATATGATATATCTTGATTTTAGTAAAGCTTTTGACACAGTCCCACATGATATTCTCATAAGCAAACTAGGGAAATCCAGTCTAGATGAATTTATAAGGTGGCTGCACAACTGTTTGAAAGACCATACTCAAAGTGAAATTCAGTCAAACTGGGAGAGCGAATCTAGTAGAGTCCCACAGGAGTCTGTCCTGGGTCTGGTACTACTCAATATTTTAATTAATAACTTGGATAATTATGTAGAGAGTATTGCTTATAAAATTTGCAGATGACACCAAGATGGGTGGGATTGCAAGCACCTTGGAAGACAGGATTAGAATTCAAAATAACATTGATAAATTGGAGAAGTGGTGTGAATTCAACAAGATGAAATTCAATAAAGATAAATGCAAAGTACTTTGCTTATTGCACAACTACAAAATAGAAAATAACCAGCATGGTGGTAGTACTGCTAAAGACGATCTGGGGATTCTAGTGGATCACAAATTGAGTTTGAGTCCACAATATGTTGCAGTTGTAAAAAAGGCAAATACCATTCTGGGGTGTATTAAACAGGAGTGTTGTATGCATGACATAGGAGGTAATTGTCTTGCTCTACTCGACACTGATGAGGCCTCAGCTGGAGTACTGTGTCCGGTTCTGGGCCCCACGCTGCAAGACAGTTATGGGCAAATTGGAGAGAGTCCAGAGGAAAGCAACAAAATCATAAACGGTTTAGAAAACCTGATCTATGAGGAAAGCTTTAAAAAACTGGGCATGTTTAGTATTGAGAAAAGAAGATTCGGGGGGTCAGCCTGATAACAGTCTTCAAATATGTTAAGAGCTGTTAAAAAGAGGAAGGAGATCAAATATTCTCCATGTTCAGTGAAGATGGGATAAGTAGTAATGGACTCAAGTCTTCAGCAAGGGAGATTTAGGTTAGATATTAGGAAAAACATTCTAACAATAATAAGCGTAGTTAAACTCTGGAACCAACTTCCAAGGGAGGTTGTGGAATTCCCATCACTGGAGGTTTTTAAGAAGAGGTTGGACAAGTACCTATCAGGTATGGTCTAGGTTTGCTTGGTCCTGCTGCCGCACATAGGGCTGGACTAGATGACCTCTCAAGATCCTTTCCAGTCCTATATTCCTATGGTTCTTTGTTTTCTCTTGAGTTAAGGCCCCAGAGTCAACACGCCTGAATTCCCTGGCTTTTGAGGGTTTAGGTCTGACTTTTCATTTTAGTTCAACAGACTTTTTTGGGTCAGATAAGATATGTGTTTATTGGGAGTCCCCCTTTTAACTGAATGGAGAGCTGCTCCCCTTCCCTTCTCTTGAGCTGCTTTTGGGTAACTCTGTTTTGCAGTGTTGCTGTATTGCAACAGTCAGTACTGGCGGGGGAAAAGGCAAGTCACTGAGATTGGCAAAGTGTAAAGGAACAGACAATATCCTGTAAATGAAGCAAGTATCTCTTAAAATTTACAAAAAGGATACTCAAAAAAATAGAAGTGGTGGTCCAGCTGGCTGGTGACCTCTCCAGTACAATGTGCAATTGGTTAGTATATGATGCAAGCTTCCTGACACTGTTCACGCATTCTCACCTATATATACAACCCAGAGCATTGTTTTATGCAAGCAATACTTTGGTTTCCTTATTAGATGAAGTGCAGGTAGTTTAAAAATAAGAGCCTTTATAACCTCTCCTGATTACAGTTTATGTAAAAAATGACTGATGTGTGATCTTCACAATGGAGGCAAGTGTCTGAAAGACACAGAGGTAGGTATTAACTTGAATGTGAGATAAAAAATTAGGACCTTAATAAACTGTAAAGACCTAACTTCATCATCAGATGCCAGCAAGTGAAAGGGCCAACTCCTGAAGTTGTTACTCAGTTCTTACTCAGACATCTGATCCCTTTTTATGAGCCAAATCCTGAGTGCTGCAGAGCACTTGTAACTCACGTTGACACTGTTAGAAGCTGAGTGAGGACTGAGTTAAGGACTTGAGGATGCTGTTTTGAATACTGTTGATACACAAGCGCATCAGAGTTCCTTAGTGTGCTGAGTTTACTTCCAAGATGTATATTCCCTCATTTCTGGGAAACAAAATGGTGAGAGGAGCAGGAATGTTTTTTAGACAGTTAAGGTTTATAAAGATGCAGTTTTGTCTTGCTGTTAGAACGAGGCAATGGAAATAAGGATTCCTGAGTCTTATTCCAGCACCACCAGTGATTCACTGAGTGACTTTGGGCAAATCATTAACCTCCCTATGCTTCAGTTTCCACTTCTGTAAAATGGGGATTATAGTTAAAGTATTTACCAGTTCGGCCTGAGGTGAGGCTTAATGAATTCACGCCTGTTCAGTTTTTTGATAGCCTCAGATGGAAGTCACTATAGCAGTACAAAGCGTTATTTATTATTATTACCATCACTATTGCCATTAACCTTCCTTGAAATTCTATAGCTAGGAAGGAGGTGACATTTTCAGAAGGTTGCTCCTCTTTGGCAGTTTGGCAGTGGGTAAATTCTGAGCCCTTCTGTATTTCGTGCTTTCATCCTAATTCTGCAGCAGAGAATTTCCCATAAATGTGAAGAGTTCCTGCTTGACTCAAGGACCAGGGAGGCACCTGCCCATTTTGCGTTCCTTACCCAAACACTGCATGCTTTACATTATCCTAGCTGCAAACTTGTATTTTGGTAAGGAAAAGGAAAACCCAAAGGATTGCTAGGTCTGGATCTGCTCCAGCCATTGTAGCGTGGAGCTGAGTCATGCTGCTTCCTTTTTCTTTGCATAATCTAAAATTGAGTTAGTAGAATTTTCAGTGTATAAAACGGAAGCATACTTGAAGTGTAAAGTTGATTGACATGGCTGAGGTTGCATATAAAGCCATACATGACACTTTCTTTTTACATACTCACACAAAACCTAAGCATCACTCAATCAGCCTAGAGTGGAATTTACACCAAGGACCCAACCTCTCATTAGGCAACCCTCTGATCATAAGGAATCCTTTAAAGCAGCCCCAGGATTTCCAGGACAGTGTTTGTTCAGCATTTTAAAAACATCTGTACTAAGCAACTGCTTTCTGCTGATTTTTGGATGGGCACTTAAGGCAATTACTATACATGCTTCCTCAGTTAAAAACAGCCTAAATCCAGTATATAACTAGTGGCCCTAATTGTGGGCCACATTCCAACATAAAGGGTCTCCTTGCTGGGGACTCGCCTTGACGTAGCAGCATGCCCAGGAGAGGGAATGGCCAACAGACTGCCCGTTCAAGACACTAATAACTTAGAGCAATTGTTGGGCTGTTAATTAGTTGCGCTGGGCACTACAGGCCAGGTAAAGAATTCAGAGGCGCAGCTCCTCAGCTGGTGTGAATTGTCCTGACTCCAACAATTTATACCAGCTGGGGATCTGTCTTAGTGGACATAAAGATGGCGTAAAGATGACTTTGCCCCAGACCCCAACCAGGCTTCATCTCCTGAGCTGCACAGGGCTCAGACTCCAGGATTTCCAAGTTAATTTCTGCTATTTAAACTCATTTCCCACAACCGAGTAAAAAGACAGTTAGAGAGTGGAACAAAAACATGTACATTAAAAATAATTTTATTAATAATATGTAGGGCTGTCGATTAAGCGCAGTTAACTCACGCGGTTAAATAAAAAAATTATCGTGATAAAAAAAATTAATCATGATTAATCGTAGTTTTAATCACACTGTTAAACAATAGAATACCAATTGAAATTTATTAAATATTTTTGGATATTTTTCTATGTTTTCAAATATATTGATTTCAGTTACAACACAGAATTCAAAGTGTAAGTTGCTCACTTTATATTATTTTGATTACAAATATTTGCACTGTAAAAATGATAAAATAAATAGTATTTTTCAATCACCTCATAAAAATACTGTAGTGCAATCTCTTTATAATGAAAATGCAACATACAAATGTAGATTTTTTTTACATAACTGCACTCAAAACCAAAACAGTGCAAAACTTTAGAGCCTGCAAGTCCACTCAGTCCTACTTCTTGTTCAGCCGATCGCTAAGACAAACAAGTTTGTTTACATTTATGGGAGATACTGCTGCCCACTTCTTATTTACAATGTCACCAGAAAGTGAGAACAAGCATTCATATGGGATTTTTATAGACGGCATTGCAAGGTATTTATGTGCCAGATATGCTATACATTCGTATGACTCTTCATGCTTTGGCTACCACTCCAGAGGACATGCCTCCATGCTGATGACGCTCATTAAAAAAAAATCATGTATTAAATTTGTGACCGCATTCCTTGGGGAGGAGAATTGTATGTCTCTGGCTCTGTTTTTCCCCACATTCTGCCATATATTTCATAATATAATAGTCTTGGATGATGACTCAGCACATTGTTCATTTTAAGAATACTTTTTCTGCAAATTTGACAAAATGCACAGAAGATACCAATGTGAGATTTCTAAAGATAGCTACAGCACTCGACTCAAGGTTTAGGAATCGGAAGTGCCTTCCAAAATCTGAGAAGGAAGAGGTGTGTAAAAATAATAGAATTGACTTTTTTTTAATTGGGTTTCTGGTTTTTGAGCCTTTACGGTGCACGAGTGTCACATTTTGAAGCTTTCTCCATAGCCACGAGGGCTAGAAACTTACTTTTACTTGAAGAATGAAGGCTGAAATCATCACATATCCACTTGACTCCAGGAGCTGGGGCTTTAAGGAAGACAATAATTATCATGAGACTCATAACAAAATCATGAGAGTTGGCAACATTGGCTGTCCCAGAAGCCTAGTTAAGAGACCCAAGTTTTTCAATGCACTGAGGTAAAAGTGCTGCGAAGGCAATTTCAGCCCCTGTGCAAGGGAGAAGATCTTGTTTATCCAACAGTGAGTACTGTAGCTAAGGAAGCAGCATCACTGAGGAATTCTGAAATAAATTCCATGCAGTCTAATTTTGTCAGAAGGAGAGTGATCGCCATACAAAACCTCTAGGGAAGTAAGGTGAATAAAGATGGGGGTGATTGGAGGAGATTTTTAATGAGATATAGCATTTTCATATCTAGGTCACTGATTTAAAACCAGACCAGTTAAATAGGGACTGAAAGTTGTTACCATGTGCTGACTGCAGTGTTGCTGACTATTGTGATTTTTATCTCATGACAGTTGGTGTTTTTTCTTAAAGAGACAGCTCCCGGAGTCATGTGATTATATGAGAATCTAAACTTTCATTTTAAAAAAAAAAAAAAGCAAGTTTCTAGCCCTTCTTACTATATCCTGAAAAAAGCTTGAAAATGTGAACCAAAGAGTTAAAAAATCAAAAGGCAACTATAAAGAACTCAATATTTATTATTTTAAAGCCAATCTCATGATTCTGAGAGCATGACTCATAATTTTTTAACCCTTGAGTTGGCAGTGACTGTTCAGTGGTCTCTGTGAATGAATGTGTCAGACTAGTTCTCAGTAGAAAAATGTCCACATCACAAAACTCACCACCACAGTGGGTCCCCTTGCTGAATGCTTAAGCAGAGATGGTAAAAATTGAATGGGCCATGAAGAACCTGGCCCCTCCCTTCATGGGTGACCCTGTCAAAGGCAGGTACAGTCACACTGGCAGAGAGATGTGGGGAAACTTGCTCTGCCATTGCCTTTTAAGGGATAAATAGAGGAGTTAAGTCTCCAGGGCTTCACTTTTCACCAGTGCTTCATTTAGACACACACACAAAATGGGTTGCTTGGCCTAGATAAGGATCAGCCTGAGATGTGAAGAGATTCTTGAAAATAAAAAAATAGCTTTGAGTTTTCAGGAGACAGGGCAGTGCTTCTGTTGTCTACCCTTATTTTGGAAGTGTAGAATAAAATGACTGCAGTAAAAATGTGAAAAGAGGAACCTTTTATGCAAAAGATGCCTTGTGCAATCCTCTTGGCTTTATCACTAACTCTGCCTGTCTGTATGTAGTGTCTGTCATCCAGAGAGGGAGATATTCTTATTTCCAAAACCAATGATCAGGTCACGAGTCATTACCAAGGCCTTGGAAGTTTGAGCGTATCAGATAAGGAGATTATTCCTGGCTGGGGGAGCCAGAACAGACAAGAGGATGGGAGAGAAAATGTCAGGTTATTTTGGTGCATTAAGAAGCCTCCTACAAGCACTTCCTTAGGCTCCAATCCTGTCAGGTGGTGAGCACTTTCCAATCCCATTAAAGTCTCAGTGCAGGTTTCAAGTGCTCGCTACTATGCAAGAGATGCTCAGCAGCTTGCAACAGCATGCCCTTAGTTTACAGTAATAAGGGGCAGCTGTATAACATGTGGAGCTATTCTGTATCTTGTAAATTGAATTTCTCTGAGCCTGGAAGTTAGAATATGAATTATTCTACTATGAACCAACCTGATTTTTTCCTTTTGCTTTTCTTTTCCATCCTATCACAAACACAGCAGGGAGTGCAGGATGGTGTGTGCACAGTTACCCATTAGAGCCTCTGCTTTACTGAGAAAAGCTTTCAGATGCGAGTGCTTCAATGCAATTTAGCTTTCCCAGGTATTGTAAGACTGCATGGTCCCTGCTTTCAGGCACTGAACAGAGATGTTAATGTGATGATGTGAACTGGGATGGCCTTGTAATCGGCAATCAATCCTTAGGAACTGGTGCTAATCGCAGGCATGTCCTTCTCCTACCCCACACCTCCTACCCCTGTAGCAGACTGCAACAGCACCAGTTAAAGGAATTGTAGATCAGTCCTTCTCTCTGAAATTAAGGCTTTTCTGTCTAAGGTCAGGCTGACGGGTAAAACAGTCTGAGGTGATGTGGTAGAAATCAGGGATATATTATCAGGTAGCCCAGTCACATTTATTAATTATGATTTCCTAAGGTGATTGCAAAGTATTTCCTGGGTGATTTCTTTCTTGGGAGGAGAATTCTAATTTAGAAAACCAAAATACCACTGAAGTTAATGCTGTTCTCCTGATTTAATTGCCCTTGGTACAGTAAAAACAGTGAACTAGAATGGGATATTTCAAAGCCTTAAGTAAAGATCAATGTCTGACTTTGGTGCAATAGCTGTAATTTCAACAAAGCTAAAGATTTCCCCAAAGAATCATAAAAACACCGGCAGCACAAATCTCAATTGTGTGATAAATGTGCAGTTCACTGACCACAAGACTGTGGCTAGCAATAAAGAAAGCTAAAGCTCTAACCTGTCAGGCATAATTTTATAGCTGGGACGACAAAGGCCATCTGTTAAAGCTCATGAAATATAACAGTTTTGATACATTTCCTCAACTAATTTACCTGTAAATATAGGTCCTGAGATTGCAACAATGTGTGTCTCACCCCAAGGTACATGGAAAGTATTAACATGTAATTGACCTAATATGAATAACTAGTTAAGTTCCCATTAATGCAGGGCACATCTGCCAAGGCTCTGGCTGACTGCCAGTCTGTGGTGTCAGATGTAAACAAGAGACATTTTCTTGGTTGGTTTCACCTTCTGTTGAGGACTAGCAAAAAAGAACCCCAAATCTCCTTTTGCTAAGGGAAGTTTTGTTGGCTTCTGGCAAAATAAATACCAGACCACTCTTTGTAGCAGTGTCTCTAACTTTATGCGGATAGTCATGCTGGGCACAAGATAAAATCGACTGGCACAGCTTTAATGTGACAGTGTTTGGCCCAAACTTGCGCTGCAGAGAAAATAATAGCTGGGATTTGTGTAAACTAGAAGACATTCCACTTAAAGTACAAAGGCTTGTACTGCAAATAACACTAGATCTGCTTCCAAGTTTCCATGGAAATTCCATTTCTTATTCGTTTTTTACTATTCCTCTCCAGTCCAAAAAGGGTTCTGGTTAGACAATGCAGCACATTTGCCCAGGCAGATCACAAGGTCTCCAGGTTTGATATCAGGCTGCTGAGAGACTCAAACTTATTTTTCATATAATGGTTCATTGTTGTTGGATCTGTTTTTTTCCCCCTACCAAGGTAAACACACTTTACTGCACTTCCTCCTGTTTCATTTCTAATGAGCTCCTCTTACTTGGTGGAAGGAAGTGACTGAAAGGTCATGGGAAAAATATATCCTTAAATAAACAGAGTGTGTGTCAGATTTGTGATGATCAGAAGAATCTAAAAAGTGCTCAAAGGATGAGTTTATGTAACTGGAAATGTGAACCTTTGGATTAGGATTTGAAAATTTTTATCCAAAAGTAATGCATTTAAATAATGAGTCAGACTCTACCAGTTTAATTTTATTGTGTTTGTCTGAGTGTAGATGGCCTTATTGATTTGAATTGCTCTAATGTGCCTAATGTACAAGTGCTGGGGACACACATAATATAAATAGGATTAATTACTGTGAATTAACAGGATCTGCCGAAGAGATGAACCATAAAGCATGCCAGTGAAAAAGAACAGGGGTGAAATCCTGACCTCATTGAAGTCCCACATCAAAACTCCCATTTGACTTCAGTGAGCCAGAATTTCATGCCAGTTCTTTCCTTGTTCCATCTCAAACCTAAGGCTTTCTCACTGGGTGTGTTTGTGATTTTTTGGGGAGGAGCATCTCCTCAATTTCCCCTGCCATTTCCTTTTTTCTGACCCCATAATCTGGCCGGGGAAGACCAGACATCGCTCTCTCTTCAGTTTATCAACTTGGTACCTTAAACTGGCCAAAAGGAGTCACTAGAGAGCAACATGAGACCCTTGTTCCTTGCACTCTAGTTTGCATCACATTCAACACTTTAAGGGCAGTAGGAATTGACAGTGCTCTGTACCTGGCAGGATCAGCCCTGATATACTGGCTTGATAGACTGCTAAACCACTCCCTCTAGCCCAGCAGTTCTCAGACTGTGGGTTGGGACCCCAGAATGAGTCGCAACCTGTTTTTTAGTAGGGTCCCCAGATCTGGCTTAGATTTGCTGTGGCCAAGAGCCAAAGCTGAAGCCACACCACTTGGGGTCGAAGCCTGAGGGCTTCAGCCTTGGGTGGCGGGGGTCAGGTTACAGGCCCCCTTCCTGGGGCTGAAGCCCTTGGGCTTTGGTTTTGGGCCCCCTGCACGGGGCAGTGGAGCTCAGGCTTTGGCTTTGGCCCCCCATTCTGGGCCACGGGGCTCGGGCGGGCTCAGGCTTCTGTCCCCACTCCTAGGGTCATGTAGTAATTTTTGTTGTCAGAAGCAGGTCACGGTGCAATAAAGTTTGAGAGTCCCTGCAATGGTGTACTCTCCAAGAGTGCCGTTCAGTTTGTGCTATCTTCGCCCTTCAGTGTTGCCAGCCCAACTCTGCACTATTAAAGTCAATTTAATACTTTTGCTACTAAGTGGTAGAAGAATTGGGCTTTAGAATTGCATCAGTTCCAATGGCTGCATATTTCTGGGAGGAATTAAGTGATTGCTATATCCCTTATTTACCTCACAATAGTGCTGAGAAGCTTCTTTAATATTTATAAAGATTTTCTTTAATCAATAAGGATGTTTGTAGTAAGGATTAGAGATCCTCAGGTGAAAGGTGCTGTAGAAATTCAGTGTATTATAAAGTAAGCAACCTCCTGGTTTGAGACCATTTCATAATAACCCCATTCAGTTGAGTACAGTTCTGTTCCACCTTTATTAGAAAACAGCCTTTGTTAAGCAAGTGATTTGTTGAGACCTTATGTGATCGCTTCAGACAGGTTTCACTTAAATGTGGTAGGACTCTTGAATTTTGTATGCAGTTTTGTTTTGGGGAGGCATTGTAATAATGTGTGTTTAAAAAAAAAACTTTTTCTGTATCATTAAAGGATCTAGGGCAAGAGTTTCATAAATAGATGTCTAAAGTTAGGCTCCTAAATCCTTATTTAGGCTTCTAAATAAATGGCCTGGTTTTCAAAAGTGCTGGGCATACAGCACCTGCTGAAATCACTGGCAGCACTTTGGAAAATTAGTCCATTTATTTAGGTGCCTAACTTCAGTCTCCTTATTTTGAAAATCTTGGTCCTATTGATAGTTGGTTTTTTAAAGCTCTTTTTGGGGTTAGGAAGCTATCCTTTGCCCTCCAGGAAAATTACATTCCAGTGCAATGGCTTTATTGGAGTAAGTTTTGTTTAGCTGTTTTGTCATAAGTTTGATGTTTTTCCCAGAATAGAAACCTGCCCCTTTGACTTCATTGGAGCTCTTGTGAGCCCATCTCCTTTCTCAGCTTTCCAGCATCATTAATCTCCTCGATTTTTCACAATGGAGAAGGGGCTGTGGCAACCGGGATAGCCACCCTTTCAGTGTTAAAGGGACACGTCCCCCAGATCACCCCCTGAGAGGGATGAGCTCTCATTTATCAGTTGGGGCTTTTCAAAACACGTGAGAACCCCACTTCAGATGTAAACACAGACCTTTTCAGACCCTGTTTCTGCAGAGTCACAGCAGGGTTTGATATAGAGAGAGGAAGCTAGCCAAAGAGGCCAAAAGTTCTGACTAAAAGCAGAGGGGAAGTGGAGGAGAGTTAATAAAAGACAAAAGGAGTTTGTAGAAGCCCGATCAGAACAAATGCAAAGAACCACATTTTTTACTTGCATGACTTCAGCTTGTTAATGCCCAAGATTTTTTTAGCAAAGTAAAAACTGCTAAACATGAAACAAAATATTAGATAATCAATATAGAAAGTTGTGATGGAAAAATCTGTTAGACATTTTAGTCCATAGCCCCTCCCTCCTCCTCCGGCCTGTGTAGAGTTAATATTAATTGAGATGAATCAAGGTAGTCAGCCCTGGTAAGGCAATATTAAGAGAACCTAACAAATGTGCTTTAGAAATCTGATAAAGTCGGACTTTGCCTTCAGGACCAAGGGCATGGGGCGGGGAAATCCACTCACCTCCTCGTTTTAAGATAGCCATAGAAATCACACATAGACCCCCTCATTGTTGTGGTAACAGTTAAAGCCTTGAGATTTTGCAATTATTGTTGTTTTTGATCTTCCCCACAAGTATTCTATATGCTTCAAAGGCATGTAGAAAACAGGTCTGAGCTCTGCCAATCATTCTCTGTTTTCATTTTTCTATGATACAAACAACTGAACTTCCCAGCACCTAACAGGAGCCTCTGTTTTGTTAACTTAATCAACTGTGCCCCTGAGGAGAGGAGTGTCTGTTTGGTTTTGCTGATTTCCAATAGGCTACTCAGGGTTTCAACTGCTGTCCATCTCCACTAAAAATAGACACGGCAGACATTTTTGATGGTGCTAGTAAGTTGCCCAAATGGACACTATGAAGGCAGTAAATTAACAGCGAGAGATGCTATGAAAATGATGTGCTAAATTTACATTCCACATGAATGTCAGTGTAAATAGCCCCTGCTTGGTACAGTAACACATCAATAACACCAAGTATTCCAGTCCGAACTTGCAGCATGGTCTAATGCTCAGAGAAGCAGGGTCAAGAGTGAGGATTACCATGCTCTATTCCCAGCTGTGCCACTGATTTGCTGGGTGACTTTGGGCAAGTCACTTGTCCTTTCTGTCCCTCAGTATTTTTATCTGTGAAATGGAACTTGTGTTCACTTCTCTGCCTCGCAGGAGGCGTAGGGGGTGTTGTGTGTATGTGGCTTAATTAATGTTTGTTAAGTACTTTGAAATACATTATTATTCCTCCAAAGGTAGCCACAGACAGGCTGAGATGCAAAAGGAGGTGGCCTGGCCTATGTCATGGAGATAATCTGAGTATAAAGCATATATGTTAATAAACGGAAAGTAGTAAATCACAGAGAAAGGTATTCTTGTGGCATAGAACTGGTGTAACTCTTAAAGGCCATATATACCACTGCATTTTATGATCACATTCACTTAACAAAACCAGAACTGCTTTGGGAAGCAAACCTTACATGTTTTCTTAACTGGTGGTGGTGGTAATAATTCCTGTTGAATTGGATGACTTCATAGAGAATTATTAAGGCCAAAGGTTCTTGTGCTCCTCTATATTCTCCTTGATGTTGATTAAAATGCAATTATACCCCAGAGCTGAAAATGCTTGTGGTTTCTCGAAGCTATTGGTGCTCTAGTTTTTCTATGAAGGTAGTTGCTTTTATCAAATCTGCCTCTCCTCATTAAGGCTGCCTGATACCACTGTTTTCTAGCAGCATAGTGTTACATGGGATAACTGTCTCCCTTTCCCTCTGAGATTTACACAGTCACCTCTGTCATATATCGAACCCCGTTGGGTTTGCAACCCCGCGTCTGTCTCCTAAACTGTCTCTTGCTTTTCCAGTTACCAGTGCAACACACTGTTGGTACTTTGCAAAAAAGATGGGGCTGAATATAACCATGCCTGTGGAATGGCTTCATAGCATGTTTAAAAAGTCCAGCAGTATGATTAGAAATCCAGCAATAATTAAAATAAATAACAGTAGAATATTTACATTTATATAGTCCCATTACTCCAAGGAGCCAAATTCCTTTAAAGCCTCTCATCTGTATGTAGATCTTTCTATGGCCATTTCTGGTCTCTGTCTTGTTTTCTCTGTCCACTTGGTCCGTAAGATCCAGGTATTATGCCCCATTTCTTCTTCTGTTTTGGACAGGAAATGAGGAACTGAAACCACAGAGGGAATTTAGGGAAGCTGGGTAGAGATGCCCTTGTGGGAATTTGGTCAGGACACAACAGTTTAACATCCCAACTGTTGCAGAACCTGCCATGGAATGTTTAATGGACAGGGCTCCTGTTTTGTCTCTCATCATAGAAATACCCCACTTCTGAGTAGTGTTCAGGATGTTCTCTGGGATCCCTCACTCTCCTCTGCCTCTTTGTTTCCTCCACCACTGCTCTCTCCAATGCCCTGTGTTGTGGCAATACTACCTCTGTCTGGTGGGGGTAGATAGCGGTCCTATTTGTCAGCACTTGGTTCTCTGGAGAGCAATGAAAGATGTTCCTCACACTAAGCTGAACACACTGCCGCCCCTGTGTTCCTAGTGCACCATCTGTCCTGTATCTAAAATTATCCTCAGCATATTCAAAATATTACTGAAATTGTTTATCTCCATCCAGCCCTGTAGAACTTGTACAATTAGCCCAATTAAAAGAGCTAATTGGGAAGCACCAAATTACTTGAGACGGACAGTCATCAGATTAAAGTTGTTTTCAACAATTATACCCATGAGTCTCCTTTTAAACTTGACTAATTGTAACACCCTATTTATTTTCCCATTTATGTTGTGAAACAACAAAGCATGTTTTGCCAACAGTCCCCAGCTATGAACACAAGGAGTGACAGCTGCAGAATGAAAAGTGCTTCCCTTCCACACTTGGAAGATTTGCTACATTTACAGTATATGCTACCATGTTTTGCAAACATCTCTGCTAGAGACTCATGATAGCATCTACCTGAAGTTACGGCACACCTACCTTGGTGTTGGGATGATTCAGCAGAGAAAATAAAATGGTCACAGTCAGCAAAGTCTTTTCTTAAGGGAATAACATTTATAACAAGCAATCACAATACATTATCCTGAGCAGAAAAAGTAAACAGAAAATTCCCTAGCCTGGGATTCAACCCAGCCCTAAAGCCCCTTAGCTGGAAAACTTACCCAGTGGGGGAAAAAAGACATAGATACCTATCTTTCTCTTCAGTAACCAGTCTTATTGTCCTATCCCAGTGCTTGTGCAAAGGGTTTGAGTTAACTGCTTGTTCACCACGAACCATGTAGTTCCCTTGCATCGTCTCAGGTCTGTTTCAGTAAGGCCCAATTACAGTATGAAATGAGTAATTGCATGTTCCAAGGTTATAGCACAGGTTGGGGGGACAGTCCAGTTGCATCTACACTGTATGACTGGCTGCATGTTCACTGTGTTGAGAAGCTACCATGGTGCAAACAGGGCTGACTTTATGCAATGTGCAGTTATTCACACCCCCAGTTCAGTCCGGTGAGGTGCTGAGCTGCCTCAATTCCCAGGGTGCTCAAGGATCGGAATTCTTAGAGGATTTGGCCCTTCCTTCTAGTTAATGTGTTTGTTCATTTGTTTGTTGGGAAAATTGTAGAGATTACCTCTGTGCTGCCACATAGACTCTGGGAGTCTAGAAGTATATAGCAGCTCTGCCCATAGGCCTTTATTATTAATGCTATATTCTTCATGAAACAAATCTCTTGTTATAGTGCCTCTTTATCTTTGTCTAACTTTGGTAGACACGAGAGAGTCATTAGAGATTTTACTGTTTATAGAATAACCTTCGGAGAAGAGCCTTGGGCGTGAAGCTCTTATTAGGCCATTTAATGGCTAAAGATTATCTCTTTTCAAGTACAAGGCATGATTTCGAAGACAGTAGAGCTACTTTAAACCACACGACCCACTGTGTGGCCAAGTGCCAGCATCATCATCCTGACTTTCTTCAGTTTATTTTCAAAATTCCCATTAAAAACACAAAGCATCTCCTGAGCTGGCCATAGTGCTCCTGAGGGGCGGGTGGACGCACATTGCAATATTCTCAAGTAAACCCCTCTCCAGCTGAGTAAAAGAGCAGAGATTATGAGCTCCAGAAGGTGGGTCTCCTCAGCCCTGGGGCCTTTGAGAGGGGCAGTAAAGGGTGGGGGAATGGAGGAAATTCCTTAAAACTTCTCATCATCCTAAAAAAAGTTGCAAAGCATTTAACCAGGGACTTTTCCAGCTCTTTTATTTAAAGAGCCAGTGTTGGGTTAAAAATCATATTTGAAAAATGGTTGGCAGTGTACATTTAACTCATCTGGGATAATAAAATTAGACTAGGCGTGTACATTTTCAGGGTCTCATGCACCAGTACAAATTCAGTGTTTGGACTGGAGCCACTGCAGAGACTCTTTTCTTTGGAATTTTAGTAGCAACGTTTCTATTGATCTTGAGTTTTATTTTTACAAAACCTACCTCTTGGCCTACACTGGGCCTGTTTCTTTTAGGTAGCACTCTTTGATCTGGAGGATATTTCACAAAGCTTGTCTCAGACCTGCATTTCTTTCCTTAGGGGCACTTCCTGGTCCAGTTGAAGTCAGTGGGAGTTTTGCCATTTACTTCAATGGACAAAGATTTGGGATTCTAGCAGTCAACTAGAGGAGACAAAGTCTTGCTTTAGAAATGTTAATATAGATAGAGTTGGAAAAGTGACTGTACAATGGACATTGCATAAAATGTATTTTCTCATAATGATCTTCCTGTTCAAATTGTCTCTGTTTACATACAACTCAAACACCGGTTTGTCTAACTGCCAGCACTGCAGACTCAGTCTGGGATCTGAAAATCCAGCTGTGTCTTTCTGCCCCCGACATCCTTACCAGAAATAAAGCTTCTGCAGTTGGGATTTGGCTAACGTTGTTTATGATGTGTGAGCCAGAATTGAATCCAGCCTGTTCTTCCTCTGAAAGACAATAGGAATAAAACTTTTTTGTGTCAATAAAATGAAAAGATACAACTCAAAGCCCCACAGGAAGCAGATGGGTTGAGTAAGAAGATACCCTTTTTCTGTAGTCACTTTTCACATTCTAGCCAACGTTAATAATGAGGCATTGGAGAACTTAGGCTCTTGTTTTTTCAGGAACCTTTATGGGGTTTACTTATGTAAAATGCTGCAACCCTGGAATAGACTGAACTATGTCTCTCACTGAAACAGGGTACATAGTCTCTAGATTTCCCATTCATCACTTTCAAGTTAACAGAAAGAATCAGTGCTAGTTGCTGGGTTTTAACTGGTCTCTTCCAAGCCAGTACTCTCTTAACATCTTTCCTCAGTCAACTCAAAAAGTGAGGACTGATATCATAAGAACACAAGAATGGCCTTACTAGGTCAAGCTAGGTCCATCTAGCCTAGTACCCTGTCCTCTGACAGTGGCCAGTGCCAGGTGCATCAGAGGGAATAAACAGGACAATTCTTGACTGATCCATCCCCTGTTGTCCAGTCCCAGCTTCTGGCAGTCAGAGGTTTAAGCACACCAGGATTATGCTTTCCAGTGTGCATTACTTTGCACTTATCAACTTTGACTTTCATCTGCCATTTTCTTGCCCAGTCACCCAGTTTTATGAGATCCCTTTGTAACTCTTTGCAGTCAGCTTTGGACATAACTATCTGGAGTAATTTTGTAGCATCTGCAAATGTTGTCACCTCACTGTTCACCTGCTTTTCCAAATGTTTTATGAATATGTTGAACAGCACAGGTCCCATTACAGATCCTTGAGGGCTCCATTATTTACCACTTTCCATTGTGAAAACTGATCATTTTATTCCTACCCTTTGTGTTTCTGTCTTTTAACCAGTTACTGATCCCTCTTATCCCATGACTGCTTACTTTGCTTAAAGCCTTTGGTGTGTGATCTTGCAAAAGGCTTTCTGAAAGTCCAAGCACACCAGATCAACTGGATCACCCTTGTTCACGTGCTTGTTGACACCCTCAAAGAATTCTAGTGGATTGGTGAGGCATGATTTCCTTTTAAAAAGCCATGTTGACCCTTCCCCAAGATAGAACCGTAGGACTGTAAGAGACCTCGAGAGGTCATCTAGTACACTCCGCTGCACTCATGGCAGGACTAAGTATTGTCTAGACCAGTGGTTCCCAAACTTGTTCCGCCGCTTGTGCAGGGAAAGCCCCTGGCAGGCCGGGCTGGTTTGTGTGCCTGCTGCGTCCGCAGGCTCAGCCCATCGCAGGTCCCAGTGGCCTGGAGCAGCGAACTGTGGCCACTGGGAGCCACGATCAGCCGAACCTGCAGACCCAGCAGGTACACAAACGGGCCCAGCCCGCCAGGGGCTTTCCCTTCACAAGCAGTGGAACAAGTTTGGGAACCAGTGGTCTCTCTAGACCATCCTCGACAGGTTATTGTGTAACCTGCTCTTAAAAATCGCCAGTGATGGAGATTCCACAAGCTCCCTAGGCAATTTATTCCAGTGCTTAACCACCATGACAGTTAGGAAGTTTTTTCTGATGTCCAACCTAAACTGCCCTTGCTGCAATTTAAGCCCATTGCTTCTTGCTCTACCCTCAGACATTAAGGAGAACAATTTTTCTCCCTCCTCCTTGTAACAACCTTTTATATACTTGAAAACTGTTATCATGTCCCCTCTCAGTCTTCTCTTCTCCAGACTAAACAAACCAAATTTTTTCAATCTTGCCTCGTAGGTCATGTGTTCTAGACCTTTAATTATTTTTGTTGCTCTTCTCTGCACTTTCTCCAGTTTGTCCACATCTTTCCTGAAATGTGACACCCAGAAGTGGACACTGTACTCCCAATGAGGCCTAATCAGCACAGAGTAGAATGGAAGAATTACTTCTCGTGTCTTGTTTACAACACTCCTGCTAATACATCCCAGAATGATGTTTGCTTTTTTTTTTTTTTTTTTTGCAACAGTGTTACACTGTTGACTCATATCTAGTTTATTATACACTATCCCCACCAGATCCCTTTCTGCAGTACTTCTTCCTAGGCACTTATTTCTCATTTTGTATGTGTGAAACTGACTGTTCCTTCCTACATGGAGTACTTTGCCTTTGTCCTTATTGAATTTCATCCTATTTACTTCAGACAGTTTCTCCAGTTTGTCCAGATCATTTTGAATTTTAATCCTATCCTCCAAAGTACTTGCAACTCCTCCCAGCTTGGTATCATCTGCAGACTTTGTAAGTGTACTCTCTATGCCATTTTCAAAATCATTGATGAAGATATTGACAGAACCAGACCCAACACTGACCCCATGGGACCCCACTCAATATGCCCCCGCAGCTTGACTGTGAACCACTGATAACTACTCTCTTGGAACGGTTTTCCAACCACTTATTCACCCACTTTGTAGTAGCTCCATCTGGTTTGTATTTCCCTAGCTTGTTTATGAGAAGGTCATGCAAGACAGTATCAAAAGCTTTACTAAAGTCAAGATCAGGGCCAGCTCCAGGCACCAGCTTATCAAGCAGGTGCTTGGGGCGGCAACTCCGGAGAGGGGCGGCACTTTCACGTATTCTAAGGCAATTCGGCGGAGGGTCCCTCACTCCTGCTCAGAGCAAAGGACCTCCCGCTGAATTACCGCAGATCGCAATCGCGGTTTTTTTTTTTTTGGTTTTTTTTTTTTTTCTTCTTGGGGCGGCCAAACCCCTGGAGCCGGCCCTGGTCAAGATATACCATATCTACTGCTGCCCCGCATCCACAAGGCTTGTTACCCTGTCAAAGAAAGTTACTAGGTTGGTTTGACATGATTTGTTTTTGACAAATTCATACTGATTCTTACTTATCACCTTATTATCTCCTAGGTGTTCCCAAATTGTTTGCTTAATTATTTGCTCCATTATGTTTCCAGGTACTGCTCTGTAATTCCAGAGTTGTCCTTATTTCCCTGTTTATAGATGGACACTATATTTGCCCTTTTCCAGTCCTCTGAAATCTCTCCCGTCTTCCATGACTTTTCGAAGATAATCACTAATGGCTCAGATATCTCCTCAGTCAGTTCCTTGAGTATTCTAGGATATATTTCATCAGGTCCTGGTGACTTGAAGACATCTAACTCATCTAAGTACTTTTTAACATATTATTTCCCTATTTTAGCCTGTGATCCTACCTAATTTTCACTGGCATTCACTGTGTTTAACATCCAGTGGCTACTAACATATTGTGTTCATCTGTATGTCTGATAATTCTGTTCTTTATTATACTTTCAACCAGTTTGCCTGGTACTGAAATTAGGCTCACTGGCCTATAATTGCCAGGATTGCCCCTGAAGCCTTTTTTAAAAATTTACATTACATTAGTTGTCCTCCAGGCATCTGGTACAGAGGCTAATTTAAGTGATAGGTTACATACCACAGTCAGTAGTTCTGCAATTCGTATTTGAGTTCCTTCGGAACTCTTGAGTGAATACTAACTGGTGCTAGTGACTCATTACTGTTTAATGTATCAATTTGTTATATAACTTCCTCAATTTCTACCTCAGTCTGGGACAGTTCTTCAGATCTGTTATGTAAAATGAATGGCTCAGAAGTGGGAATCTCCCTCACATCTTCTGCAGTGAAGACTGATGCAAATAATTAATTTAGCTATTCTGCTGTGGCCTTGTCTTCCTTGAGCTCCTTTAGCACCTCAGTTGTTCAGTGGCCCTTCTGATTGTTTGGCACGCTTTCTGGTTCTGATGTACTTAAACAAATTTTTGCTGTTTAGTTTTTGTGTCTTTTGATAATAGCTCTTCAAATTCTTTTTTGGCCTGCCAAATTATACTTTTACATTTTACCTGCCAGAGTTTATGCTCCTTTCTGTTTTCCTCAGTAGGACTTGAGGTCCAGTTTTTTTTGTCTCCAAATATCAGGCTATCAATCTGGTGTATATTCTTATTTCACAAAGCAGAGGAATCCAAACTTTGCTTAGAAGAGGTTTCTATTGGCAGTTTTCCAGGAGCCCAAGGGTAGCACCTGATTTTCATGAAATAGAGTAGATTGCTATCATCCTTATCTTGGATATGGAGTGGTAGCTGGCAGAGACTACGGCTCCCAGAATATTATGTGTTCTCTTGATCTGGGAAGAGCCATCTCACTTAAAGATGGAGCATCACACGCTGAAAACTATAGTCTGTACAGAATCACCTACTTGTTTTGAAGATGATAGCTGAAGGCTGCAGTGGAGAACCCCATGACTCAGATTTGATCTGCAGTTTGCACTTGGGCCACTCCACTGCACAGAATTTTTTTTGCAGAGCTACATAAGGGTTAACTATAGGAGTTGTTTCCTCCTTTCTTTTCCTGAATGAAAACCTGTCTCAGCAGGTGATTGAAAGCCTGTCTGACTGCTTGTATCATTAGATGCAGTAATGGAGGGTGTTCCTAGCCTCTTTCAGAATCAAAACATGCTTCAGAATCTCCGTTCCCAAGTGCGTGTTCACCTTGTTCCATGCTGCAGCATGATCCAAGGCCTGACTCTGAAGTGCCCTGTACAGCGAGACTTCTCATTTGTATTCTCTTGGCTGGGTTTTGACATGACACATCCGTTGTTTGTGCATTCTGTGACCATCCCAGAACTCCCCCAGGCGTCCCTGCATATGAAATGTTGTATCACCAAGGAATTTAATCCATTAAAAGGGAATGCTTTAATTAAACAGTTGGAGCAAATACAGTCAGCTCTCATCTTGTGAGCCCATGCCAGATAGCTGAAATTACAAAACTTGGGAAGAACAATGGTCCTTTCTGTAGCTGTTTGACTAAACTATATTGGAAAAGTGAAGCTCAGTTGTGTTTTCCACTAGAATCAATGAAGAACTTATGTTTGCAGAGAAAGACTATGTGGAAAGGCAACATTGCTAGATGGTTAAAGCAGAGGGCTGAAAGCCAGAAAGCTTGGATTCTCTTCCCAGCTCTGCCAAGCTGTATGACCTTGGACAGCCCCCCTGTGCTTCAGTTTTCACATCTGATAATTCCTATTTTTTGGGGTGTTGTGAAGATTAACTTATTACTGTTTTTATATTATCTCGAAGGTGTGAAATTGCTACTTAAATACTAAATATTGTCACTAGTTTTTTTTCTTTAGACTCAAAGGGTTAATTTCTTTCTGTAAAGAGTGAAATCTAATTTAGGTTTGAAATGGGAGCAGGGAAGGCGAAGAATTTGATTCTGCAGGAAACTAGGTCAGCAGGTTTTTATTATCGTGCTTGACAGCCCAATATGGTTTTCATTTAGGAATGAATTCAGCTGACATTGTGTATAGTCAATTTCCTCTTCCCAGAAACCAGTCCTCAAACATCACTCTGTGTGTACATCATGGCTTTCGCATATTGAACGTAAGGAAGTATTTACCCATAGGAGCTCAAGCACTAGTGAGTTTGTAAAACCATTTTTAGAGCTGTCTGTCACAAGTGATCCAGGAGCTCAGAAGGCTCTACTGTATTTGGAGGAAAGGAACAGTAAGATTTGAATCTCATTGGTCACAAAAAGTGTTTGAAGAGGGACCTCCTTGATTTTCATATTTACCCCGACACATCTACTAATGATGCTTCTTATAGCCTGTGTGATTTATTGCATTTGTTTGGACAGGATCAGATTCTGATCTCTGTAACACCAGTGTAATTTTCTCGTAACTTCATTGCTGTCATTGGAATTACATCAGCATTATGAAGATCAGCATCTGGCACTATGAACTGCATTTCACTGGGTCCCTTTTTGCCATACTTTTCTATCCGCAGTGCTATACAAAGACTTGAATTGCCTGGTGTCATTCAGCCTCTTCTAGACATCACCATTTGTTTACCTCTGTCTTGGACATCAAACCCTAGTTAACTGCAGACTTTGGAGTGTATTCTCTTTGTAACTCCCTGTAAATACACATCTGTGTTCTTTAGATCTGTTTACTCAAGTAATTCTGGCAGACATTATACACATTTGAGAACTGGGCTCACTTTCTTCACAGATTCTCTTAACTCTACTAAATAAGGGTTATTGAGAACCCCTGTGTCTCTGACTTAAAAAAAAAACCTCTTTGCTTTGAAAGACAGTCATTAGGTAAAGATAGTGTAGGTTAGAATGGTTATTTTAAATGTTTAGGAAATTCTGACTGTTAGGATTTAAGGCTGAATATTTATTTCCAAATGTATGCTCTCATTGTTTTACAGACTTGAATATGATTTAATGGATTTTCAGCATAATAAAAACATCTAATTCTGTACTGTACCCGTCTTTATTCAGTTCTGGCACTAAGAAACCCAGACATTTTTGCAAACCAAGTTTGGCTTTTAAAGCTGAACAAGGAAAATACAGGCAGTACTGAGAACAGACTCACTGGCTTGCCAGCAATTCTTGGAAATAATGGAGTTTCACAACCATCCCCTACAGATGGGACATTTAGGGGAGGGGAAATCCTTGTGACTTTCCCAGACAGAATAATGAAAATGCAGAATCCAGTGTAAAGGTTTATTATGGTGATAATGCAAATGCCATTCTTGGATTTAAACTAAAGAGAAGAATATCAACTATTTCCTAATGATGACAGCTTAGAAACAGCAGTGCTAGTGAATAGGGATCAGAAAGAACCACAAAAGCTCTCCCCTGAGCACACTTTTAATATGTTACTGGGCTGCAAATTTCAGTCACTCCTTGCCTTTAAATGTTTAAATGGTTTAACTGTTTCAACTGAAACAAACATGATCGTGTAAAACTGGAATGGAGAAAGTTGGACTTTGCTAATAAATATTGTGCTCTTATGTTCAGCTGACATCTGTAACTGAGAACCAAAGACATAACAGCCTATGCCAGGCACAGACTTAGGTGCATACATGAGCACGCGTGCACACACACACACACACACACTCTCTCTCACTCTCTCTCTCTCTAAAGAGCTCAAGCTGAGGCAGCATTTTGGAAAGTGCTGTGAACTCAGTCAAAACAGAAGGAGTTAGACGAGAATCTCCTTAGCTCACTCCAAAGACATAAAGCATTTTTCTTTCATGCAAATTCTAAATGGTGACATAAAATGATTAGTATGTTGCTGATGGATTTTGAATTTTATTAATTACTCCCCAAACTGGAATAAGGGTCTTATTAAACCTTTAACTTTCCTAACTGACCTTTAATCACAGAAACTAGAGATGGCTGTGACATGGGACCCTCAGCCTGGAGTTTTAAAAGCAGGGGAAAGTGTTGAGCATTCGCAGGCCTTTAGTAGAGTAGCACCAGAACCAAGCATGTATTGGATTCCTTTCTCTGTATAGTTGAGGAGTGGGTTCTTAACAGAGGCTTGCTGGCTCTCGTATAGCAAAGCAATGTAGTCAAATTATAGTACTATAAAGAATTAGAATAAAATCTTACATTTATATGAAGACTCTCTTCCAAACGAGTCCAAAAGACTTTTTAAATTATATACAGAGTAGAGTCACCACTGCAAATGCAACAGCCTCTGGGATGGAACATGGCAACTGTTTTAATTGCACACTGAGTAACTGCTATGCAGGTCAGAAAAATGTCTTCTATCATATTTTTGTGTTCCTTCAAGAGAATACACTGTTCAGTTCCTAGACTGAAATGCAGAACAGCACTGCATCTACGTCAGCAAAAGAACAGATGCTTGCAGCAGTCTGCTGGGTAAACAGATGTCGAATAATGCCAGTGACCAAAATAAGCTTTTTGTCTCCATGTGGGAGCTCTGCTGCATAAATGATGCAGCCTGCGAGTGTAAGTAGGTTATGATGTTCTCTCCCATGGCTAGGGTTAAAGGCCAGGCTAGCTAACTGCCGAGTATTCACTTTGCCGAACAAACATTAGGGCACAGAACTACAACTGTTTTTCAGGGACCAATACTGCAGGGTTATTTTGTTGTTGTTTTGATGTTTGTTAGTTTTGGGTTGGTTGGTTTGTCTTTGTTTTGTTACTATCTTTACTGTGGAAAATAACTGTTTTAATGGTGATAATGCAATCAGTAAGGGCATGACTAGGATCCCTGATTGCCTTTCACGTGGGATAAAATAAATTAAGTCTTGCTTCATTTGTAGATGTTATTCCTCCTCAGCATTTTACGTGGTATTGGGCACCATCAGAATAAGCATGGGGAAACAGTTTCTACTGCTCTTTGAGCACTCTGCAGCTGCAGAGTGGTAGGGAAGGATTTACCCCTGATGAACTCTACATCCCCCATTTCAGATAATTCAGTAAGTCCCTGCAGGAGCAATGGCCTATCAGCATAAGAACATGATATCTCTCCTGAAACTGTTAAGCCTATTGGTACTCACACTGCCATTCCATATAGAGCTCGCTGCTACCTTCACACAGTTTACAAGCTATCCCCTAACCCCGTTTCAGGGTTTGCTTTATTAAGTGGGTAACAAACAAACACTCGGACCTGCCAAATGAACTTTCTTGCTGGCTGGCATTTCTTGAAATGGCTTGGCTTCCCAGTCCTGCCATTGGACTTTCGTTGTTTACAGCTACAGTAACTAACTCCTGACATTTATTCCAAGCTGCTGCCCTGATTGCTGTGATGCAGTGCCCATTAGCACTGGGGCCTTCAGATAACACAGGCATTTGACCTTTCTATTCTTAACCCATTAACATTTAGAAGAACAGCTCTCCTCCTCATTCAGCCGGGCTGTGTTTCCTCCCACCCCTCACCCAATATTCCCCATGCCTGGCCTGATAAGGTTACTACTGGGTTATATTGGGTTAGGAGCAGAGTTGCAAATGCTGGCAACACTATCTCAAGGACAAATGCTGAATCCAGATGAGCTAGTTCACAAGCTTAGTCCGCAAGCTTTGATTCAGTGGTGGAAAGGTAGTGAGCAATGATTTTCATATCGCTGTTGGTCCAACCTGTTGGCTAATGCCTGACTTGCTGATCCATTAACTGTTGTCTATCTAGACCCTTAGACTTCTGCAAGGCATTTCACTTACTCCTGCATGACAACGCTGTTTAAAAAAAATAGTACGATACAAAATGAACGTATTAAATGGATGAAAAACTGGTGAGGTGATAGATCTCAAAAAGTAATTGTAATTGGTGAATCATCATCCAGTTGGGGTGCTTCTAGAGGGAATGGGGATCTGTTCTTGGTCCAGTGCTATTCATATCACTATCAATGATCTGGAAGAAAATATAAAATCATTATTAGTAAAAACTGCAGATGACATAAAGATGGATGGAGTGCTAAATAATGACGAGGATAGATCAGTTATATAGACTGACCCTGGGTCACTTGGTAAGATGGGTGATTGGCACAGCATGCATTTTACTACTGCCAAATGCAGGGTCATAAATCTAGGGACAAAGAAGATAGGTCACACTGACAAGATGGGGGATGGTACTCTAGTTTAAAATGAAACTGCAAAGGACTGAGGGTTAACTGTAGATAAACAGTTGAACATGAGCTCCTAGTGCAGTGCTGTAGTGGAGAGCGTGAATGTGATCTTCAGATGTATAAGCAAGGGAATAACAAGTAGGAGTAGGGAGATGGTATTACCTCTGCATATTGCATTCTCAAGACTGTTACTGGAATAGTGTGTCCTGCTGTGGTGTCAACACTTCAAAAAGAATGTTGAAAAATTAAAAAGGATTCAAAAAAGAGCTACAAGAATGACATGCATCTGACGAAGTGGATATTCACCCACGAAAGCTCATGCTCCAAAACCTCTGTTAGTCTATAAGGTGCCACAGGACTCTTTGCTGCTTTTACAGATCCAGACTAACACGGCTACCCCTCTGATACAAGAATGATTCAAGATCTGGAAAATATGCTTCATAGTGGGAGGCATAAGAAGCTCGACCTATTTAGTTTATCCAAGAGAATGTTAACTAGTGACTTGATCATGGTCTGCAAATACCTGCAGAAGGAAGAGATGTCTGATAATAGATGGCTCTCTAATCGGGTAGAAAGAGATCCAATGGTTGGGAGCTGAAACTAGACAAATTCAGACTAGAAATAAGGCACACATTTTTACAGTGAGGCGAATTAACCATTGGAACAAATTACCAATGGATGGGAGGATTCTCTACCATGTGCTGGTTTTAAATCAAGATTGCACATCTTTCTGATATATATGCTATAGCTCAAACAGAAGTCATTGGGTTGATGTAGAGCTTATGGGGTGAGGTTCTTTGGGCCATGCTATGCAGATGGTCAGTCTAGATGGTTTCATCTGGCCTTAAAATCTATGAAAATCGGGAAGAGGATGATAATTACCAACATCCATGAGAATTAATTAGCTAGTAGGCCTTATTCTCCATTGTTCAATCAAAATGTTCACTGTCAATGGGGATTTGAGGTGCTGGAGGAATGCAGGATTGGGCCCAACAGTTGTAAAGTGCTTTGAAGGTGAAAAGTGTTATTCCACTACAGAGGATTATTACTGTCGCGTTGAGCACCATTCAGACTGCAGTTAGTTGAATTTTCCTGGAAGGAAGTCACTTCTGTAGAGTCACAGACAATCATCAGGCATTTGAGGACCCTAATTGAAAGAGACAAGGCATAAGAAGTGAAACACACCCTGCGACTTTTTCCCCATGGATCTGCAGATTCTGATTTATTGTGGCTGATTTTTTACGTGCTCCATTAAGTACATTCTTTATAAGTGACTCAAAGAAAAAATAAAATTTCAGATTTCTGTGATAGGATATTAGATGTCTTGGCAAGTCTCCAATTTCAATGGTATTTTGGCTTATACCAATGTGCTTTTCATCCTGAGCTGTAAAAGTGTGATACTCTATCCATGATTAAAATCCCCAAAGCATGGACATAAGAAGCAGAAAAGTTTGATAGTGCTCATATTTGGGGGAACTTTCATCAGTTTTGTGACTGTATTTGAAATAAACGAAGATATAGGAGTAGAGATTTACTTAGCCAATCATTTCTTAAGCCTCAAATGAACAGAAAATTAATTAAAAAGGGAGTAGAGAAATTTAGTGTTTAAGAAATGTAATCTAGATTATTCAGGTTTAGAATTGCTCTGCATTCACAGAGATCCCACTGGGAAAGTTTAACTATATGAGTTGCAGAGATGTTTGTGTTTGGGAGATAATCTTGTCTAGCAACACTGTAAATTGCCAGAAGCAGTGAGAGTGGACAACAGGGGACGTGGATCACTTGAGGATTGCTTATTCTGTTCATTCCCTCTGAAGCACCTTGCATTGGCCACTGTCAGTAGACAGGATACTGGGCTAGATGGACTGTTGGTCTGACCCAGTGTGGCCGTTCTTATGTTGGTGATTGCATGCCAAGACTGGAACTCAGAACTTCTGGGATCTGTTCTTGTGTCTGCTAGTGTCTGCGTGTGATTGTAAGCAAGTCATTATGGGTATATCTGCAGTGTGTGATTGCACCACTGACGGACATAGCTGCACTAGCTTTACCTGTGTTAGCATAGCTAAAAATAGCAGAGCAGACATGGTGGCACAGGCTTCAATGAGGGCTATATAAGCACCTCAGGAATCCCAGGGACATACTCTCATTGCTAGCCCATGCTGAAGCTCGTGCTGCTATTTTTAGTTGTGCTAGCATGGGTCCATCTACTCGTGCTGCAGTCACATCTTGGACTGCAGTGTAGACGTGTCCTTGGGGGGAAATCCTGGCTCTGCTGAAGCCGGTGGAAGTTTTGCCACTTCCTTCAGTAACACCAGGATTTCACCCTTAGTTTCTCAGTGCCACAATTTCCCAATCTGAAAAATGAGGATAATGCCTCCCGTACCTCAAAGGAGGATAGGAAGGCTGACTTCCAGAATGTTTGTAAAGCACTTTGAGCTCCTTAGATGACAGATGCCCTAGAAGTGCCAGGCATTATTATTATTAAAGTGTTTGTTTCTTTTCTCCCATTCGGTGAGAACAATGGGCAATACAGAAAACCTTGTGCTCCTTGATATATGATTGAGTGATATGTGCAATGCGCCCAGTACTGTAGGTCAATTTTTTAACTTCTGATCTAACAGACTTGATCTAAGCTTTTAATCAAACCCTGTACATCTTTTTTTGTCTGACTGGTCTACTTGCAGTTCTTGTCTTTTGCCCCATTCCATTTCAGAGTTCCCATTTTGGTTCAGAGATTGCCCAGCATGATGATTGTATTAACACACAGGAGATGGCTGAATGGGACAGCTGTGTTGACAGTCTCTCTTGCCTCAGGGCATTATAGGCTCTCTCTAGTCAGCTGAGATCTGAACACGCTCCAGTGCTTTAGCAATGAACTGAAACAACCTTTGTCTGTTTTGGACGGCAAAGGAAGTAACCAGGTTTAGAAATTTGGCAGTCTGTTTGTGAGATCCCATAAAGGACATGTAAACTGCAACACCAAATAAGGGTGTGTGAGTTTACACTTTATTGTATTAAAGTTCATAGTGCAGTGTGCAAAGCAGGGTAGACTAATGTCAGGACAGAGAACATAAAAGGGACATGGTCAGCTTAAAATCAAGTCAATAATTTGGAGTTAAAAGTGGTTTCAGATCCTACACCTGCCTCTGATGCCCCCATCCAATTTTATGGCTTTGCAACAACGTTTTTCTATTTTTTAAAATGTGTTTTCTCCCCTACTTTGCTGTGTGAAAGATGCAGACATCCAACAAGGGAAACTGACTAATTAATCTATTGTTATTTAATATTTGCATGGGGATAGCATCTGCAGACCCCAATTACTGATCAAATGTTCTAGGCATGTACACACGCATAATAAAAAGTGAATCCCAGCCCCTTAAAGCTTACAGCCCAAGTTAAGGGAAACAGTGAAACTGACTATACACAAGGTGCTGGTAAAATCACTACGTATAATTTTTCCTTAATCTCTTTCTGTTATAGGAAGCATAGGAGTGCAAACATTTTCAGACAAAACTGTGATTTTTAGTCTGCGAATATACCTTTAAAATGCAGCTCACCTAGTAATTACCCAACTCCCTGGCAAATACCATCCATAGCATCTGTCAGGTTTGTTTCACACAGCATGAAGTTTCAGTCCAGTGAGTCAAAATTCTATATTGAGTCTGTTCATTTAAATGAATAAAATGCCTCCATTTAGTGCTCAGTATAATTATTATTAAAAAAATTATGATGATACGATTTTACTAGGGATTGTTTGCTTAAATGCTTCAGATGATCTCAGCTGCTGCAGTCTCATACATGGAGAGAGACAATCTCTAAAGAAACTAGGACCCAATCTGTATAAGGCTTAATAGGTGAAAACACACACTGTAAATTGCACCCCAAAACAAAGCAGAAGCCATTACAGATCCTAGAGCTCTGATGGAATGTGCATATCTGTTTACAAACAGAACACTGCGTTCTGCGTTCTGTGGCACAATACATTGCAGTGATCCAACCTCAAGGTGACAGTGGTATGGATTGCCATGTTAAAGTCCGGACCAAAAAAGAGGACACAGCCTGGCCAAACAGAAATGCTGAAAAGCACTGTGGTACCTAGGCATCCTGAAGCAGCTGGAAATCCAGCAGGACACTGTGTTGTGAACCTGAGTGACAGAAGACAGGGAAACTCCCCACAGTGAAGGAACATTAGTTATCTCCACCACTTCCTCCTGTTGCTATTCACTGTTACAAAGTCAGTCTGATCTGGGAATAATTTCAAACAGCTCAGCCTTATCCAAGCCCAGTTCTTGCCAAACTAGTCACCTGCATTGGCTTGGTCCGTCAGCTGAAGAGGTAAAGCAGAGTGAAGTCAGCATTGCGGAGATGCTGCAGCCCATGCCACCTCCTAGTCTCCCACACCAACCTTGTATACATGTTGTACAAAAGGGCCGACAGAATAGAACCGTAGTACCCCACAGGAGAGGGCTCTTGGTGAAGGTGGACGATTGTCCAACATCACCCTCTGGATCTCCTCAGTGAAGAAAAAAAAAAAAAAAAAGGTGGACTAAACACAGGCGTAATGGTGGAGTAATGGTGGTCAAGGAAATCCATGAACTCCAGAAAGGATATGAGTGTCTGGGCAATGTCATAAAATGATTTCTTGAGTAAGGACCTAATCATTACTTCCATAAGAAAAGGTGGCACCTCGTTCTCCTGCATGGAGGGATTGACAGTCCCCTCTCATAATGGACCCACTGTCTTTGCCACTGGATTTTTGCAGCCTCGAGGAACTTGGGTCCAACATGAATATGCCGTCCTAAATTTCTAGCATTTGCCCTGATGTGAGGTATATCGGTATGGCAATAACAGCAGTGTTTTTCAGGATCTGCTCCTCTCTGTGTTCAAGTGGAGAAGCAAAGTGAATTCAAGAGCAACTTTGGGGCTCTCTTCAAATGAGTGTAAGCTTGGAACTTCACATAACAGGACTCCTGTCTATTCCCAGTGCTGATTGTTAGGTATCCCATGTATCATTCTTGTTCCTGCTTGCAGCAGCCTGCAGGAAGGTGTCAGAGATGCAGCTAAGCAAGAGGGCAAAAGGAGCAACTGAGATTATAGTGGAGAAGGCAGTGACATAGTGAAGACCACCGTTGAGACATCCCTCCCTGTAACAATCACTGGTGACTGATGAGCTATCCCATCGCACATGCTTCAGGGCTGGAAAGGGTCAGTGAGGGAGAGCTGTCATGCCATAAGAAGGACAGAAAAGCTCCCTCTGTAACCATGTAAGTTTCTGTAGTTCATTTTCTCTTAGCAGATCTGCCCTCTTTAATTACGTGACCAGAGAAACCTTTGTTGTTTTGACTTCACATAAAACTAAAGGGTTTTGTTCCCCTTGGCCAAAACTCAGTTATCCCGTACTGAATAATCAAGTTTCTCAAGTCCAGTGCAAAGTTTAGATTAGAAGTGACTGTGTACAAAGATATGGGCAAATGCCTAAAAATATTGCTTAAGGGGATTGTCTCTGGGTTGGGAATACATTTAACATCCTTTTTCTTCTTAGAACTGTCTGCAAAGTATAGATGTTCCTTCACCACCTCCTCAAAATGTTCACTTTCTTTAAACAAACAAACCACAACTATAAATGCCAGCAGCCCAGGGTTTATGAGGAGCCCTACAATAACAAGCCAATGTTGTTCTCCACATAGTAGAGGAAAACAATGAGATATTTGATCAAGAGGCAAATTATGTTAATGACTTGTTAATAAAATATATAGGAGCCTTTGTTACATTGGGTAAAAGGGTGATAAAATTATACTTTAGAGGCAGGTCAGTGCTGAGTACTTTAGAACCCCATCTCCCCCAGATATCTGTACAAGCAGTGCTGTCACAAGACCTGCTGTTCACACTGCAGGTTAGAGCTTAATAAAATAAACTATTGGTGTGTGTTCTCATTTGCAACATCCTCACATCTGTTCTGAACTACACTAGAAGCAAAAAGTATTGAATGTTGTCATTTTGTTCCAGAAGCTTTTTTATAATTTCATTTAAATAGAGATCAGGGATGGACGAGATGTGAATGCTTTGCTGGAAATTGCTATGCATCTTCCCTCCTGTCTCCTGCTTCTTCGTTAGCCAGATGTGATAACAACCCTGCTTTGTCTCTGCAGTGTGGGAATCTGAAACATCAAATTTTCATAGACTGAGTGAAATTTTGGATGGTTTTTATTATGTCTGACCTTTCAGTACCAACTGGAGGGTATATGAAAACACTGCACACTTATACTTTAACTAGAATTGCATGCCAGCTGTCATCCCCTTCTTCTGACACCTCATATATTACCTATGGCACAGCAAACACATGATATACATGTTATGTGCAGTGCCCTCTCATTTTAATCAGGCACTTCATTTCCCCACAGTTAAGTAATTCTCTCATCATTGTCATTCAGCACAGGATAAGCAGCTCTCCTGTATTACCTTCTTTAAAGTCTCTATGACGTGTGTGTATGTGTATAAAGGGTTATCAAAACTTGGCTTGGGCCATGTATCATTTTGTATTTTAGAAATAGTTAATATTTTACTAAATATTATTAAGGATTTAAGGAGTCCATAGGGCCTCTGCTCCAGGATGAATTTCATCCTGAAGGAATATAGTTATTTTCAATATGAAAGCCTGGACACAAATGCTGAGAAAAGCAAAATTGGTGGAGTGAAAAATGGCCAGGGACAGAAATGAAAATTCATGAAGAAAGTTCGGCTATTTCCATACTGCCTTATAGAGCATAGAGCAGCTACATGAGAGGCCTTACAGCAGTGCAGCTGCAGCAGTACAGCTATGTCACTGAAAGCCCTAATAAGGTACAGGTGCCATATACTGGGGAGGATTGAAAATCCCACTGGCCAGGTACCCAGCTCTGCCAGAGCTCCAGACAGTTTAGGCACCCAGAAAGGAAAGTAGATTTTTCACAGAACAAAAACTACCCACATTTTGCTTTGAAAACTCCCTGGGCTACCTGAACACTCTGAACTTGTCATCTCGGTCCTCTGTAGGGCACCCACAAGAGGTCTTTTGAAAATCCTGCCACATGTGACTTGCTCAAGGTAGCAAAATTTCCTTCCTAAGTGAACTATGGTGATGAAACTCTATGGTTTGAGGAGTACTGTGGTGCACTGGATTGAACAGGGAGCCAGGAACCTACAAGGGCTATTCCTGATTCTGCCACTGATTCAGTGAGTAGCCTTAGCCAATTCCCTAGAGCTCCCTATGCCTCTATTATAAAATGGGGATGATATTACTTTCCTACTTTCCAATATCAATTTCACAGGGTGTTGCGATTAATTGGTTAGTGTCTGGAACACTGAAAACATAAAGGGCTATAGAAGTGCTCAGCAGCAGTAGTGCTCCTTGTATACTGACTCATGGCTGTAGCTTATGGATACTGCCCTGTTTTGGGATGTTCCATAGGAACACGGTAACAGTTCTGAATAGGGCACTCTTAGAATACAACTTCCCTGCCTCAGAGATGTTGTATAGTTTAACTGATGTTTGTACAGTACTTTTAGAGCCTGGGGTTAAAGGTGCTCCAGAAGAGCAAACTATGCATAGTTGGATGTCATCTTATCCTCTCGTTCCCAGGTATCCAAATCACTGAGGAGTGTGTATCCCTAGCAGACAGTGCTTCTGATAGGAAATTCTGCTCCCACCTCTAGCTGGTTATTCCTTGCTGCCATTTTTTAAATGGCCTTTTTTTACCCCTAGTTTAAAGCTTATTGAATTTTTTTTCCCCATTGCAAAATAAAGTCCTGAAATAAAAAAAATAATTTCCTACTGCTACTCAGGTCCCTGCAGTGCTGCCATGGGGGCGCGTTGCCTCAAGTGAAATATCTTTGACACTGTGCAGGATTTCCTTTTCCTGGACCCTTCGCGAGCTGACGGTAGCGTGAAACCCCAGCCTGAATGAGTTAATCCATTTGAACCCTTTGGCAATTCCGGCTTGTCCGAGACATACTGCTGGCTCCTGATAGACTGCCAGAAGTCTCCCTCTCCCCCTATCACATGACTAGAGTAAACAGCCTTTAGAAAGCCTTGCCAATCAAAGTGGGAGGCTTTATAGTGGGCCAAAGTTCAACAGCTACATCATAGTCCCTGCGGCAATGAGATGTTTGCATTCTGGAGCAGCAAGCAGCAATGGGGGTTACTATAGATCATTGGAGCTGTTGCTCTAGCAAAGCCATTACATAACGTTCCCATTAAATCAGATGCAGAGAGTGAGATGGCTTAATAATAAAGGCCATTCCATGTTACTCTTTTAATTCATTATTGCTGAGTCCCTCTTAGCTGTTACAGAATAAAGTTACGAACATTGAATCCTATCAGGTTCCTGTGGAAGTCAGTGGCACAGCTCCCAGCCAGTGGGGTAGGGGTCCTCCCAGTCAATGGCAGGACCAGCCCAGCCCTTACTCATGTGACTGTACAACAGGGCTACTCACATGGGTCAGGCTTGCAGGATTGTGCCTGTGATGGGGTTGCTTATATGAGTAAGGACTTCTCGTGTCAGCTGCAGGATCAATCCGTTAGTGGGATAGGGATTTCATCTCGTTGTATATGCAAGTGACTCTGGAGCACCAGTAAAATGTGTGACCGGCTAGAGAGATCTCAGCACCCTGTTTTTAGCTCTTCACGTATATTATGATTTTAACAAAGAACATTCCCCTTTGAGACAGCAGATCAAATGGATTCCTGGCTCTGCGTAGCTTAGGGGCTAGCGCTCCTTGGATGGAGTCAATATAGTGCAGGGATGCTAAAATATTGTGAACTTGAGGGCTATGTTTGGCAACTTGCCAGTGCTCTGCAAGGGCTACATCTGATTTTAATGTAAATGTACATAAATGTTGACTTCAAATATAAATGCCTGTGACCAGAATGTTTTCTGGTGCTTTTTTTCCCCCTAGATAAATCAAAATTGCTGATGGCTGGATTTGGTCATCAACTGGTCAACTTAGTCCAGCAATCTCAGGCTGTGTGTTTATTCAGACAGGATGGGTAGGGCCCTACCAAATTCACAGTCCATTTTGGTCAATTTCATGGTCATAGGATTTTAAAAATCATACATTTCATTATTTCAAATATTTAAATCTGAAATTTCACGGTGTTTTAACTGTATGGGGTCCTGCCCCAGCTCTGAAGGAAGCAGCACAGAAGTGAGGGTGGCATGGTATGGCATTGCAACCCTAACTTCTGGGCTGCTGCTGGTGGGGTACTGCTTTCAGAGCCAACAGCCGCTTTTCTCCAGCTGCACAACTCTGAAGGCAGCTCAGAAGTAAGGGTGGCAATACTGTAGCCCCCCTACAGTAACCTTGTGACCCTCCCACAACCCTCTTTTGGGTTGGGACCCCCAGTTTGAGAAACACTGGTCTCCCTGTGAAATCTGTATAGTTAGGGTAAAAATACATAAAAGACCAGATTTCACAGGAGAGACCAGATTTCACGATCCATGACACATTTTTCATGGCCATGAATTCGGTAGGGCTCTAATGATGGGCCACCTTTGGGCCAGGAGTGGCTGTGCTTTAGGACCTCTTCAGTTAGAGTCCAATCCTGACTGTCAGTGGTTTACAAAACTCCCCTTGACCTGAATGGAGCAGGATCAGACCACTGGTGGCTGCCTGTATAACACGGGGTATTTATTATTCAGAGAGTAGACAAGACCAGTATTAAGATCATGATGAAATGCTTGCTGAATTTGCTTGGCACATGTGGGATGCTGTATTTCAGTCATTCCCCTCAGCACGATTTTGCTGGCTGCAAGGAGAGACTTCCTGTTCCTTCCCCTGCAGTCTGTCCCCTTTCTCATGTGGCATATTGAGCACATTATGATGCAGGGCAGGATCCTGTTCAGGAACATTGTGTGCCAACCTGGTAGTAAAAAGCCAGTTGGAAGACACTGGGTTCCTGTTCCACCTGACAAGGTACCCCACCTGCTCTGTGTGGTGCCTGAAACCTGCCTGGTATGCTGAAACTAGAAAAGTCTGTTTCAAGAGGAAGTGGTGCCAGGATTCCAAATTCTGTTTCCACAGTGGGTTAACTCACTTTGCCCCTCTGCCACCAAAACCATTTTGTTTTCATTTTTTAAGGCTTTTACTGGACCAGGTTGAGGAAGGTAAGAGCAGTGTATATATCTGATGTCTGCTCAGCTGGGTCTAGGTTTTGGGTTCCCTGCCCAGCTGTGCCCTATATTATTCTTTTGCTTTTGATATATAACAGTGCTTAGATTGTGAGCTCTGTGGGCCAGGGACCACCTTTTTGTTCTTTTTGTACAGCACCTAGCGCAGTGGGTTCCTGGGTGTTATAATACAAATAAGAATAGTAATAATAATAATAATGACTGATTATGTACACTGTTCGTGGATGGATACAGAACCGCTCAGCTGTGTCTCATAGACCCAATAATGCTAGTAATGAGACTTCTCCTTTAGCTCAAATGGTAGGATAGGGCCTGTGCTTTTGAAGCCTCATGATCTGAGTTCTGTCCCCACTGTTTTTGGGTAATTGAGAGTGGTTATGGGTAAGCAGCAAAGTGACCATTATGGCATTTGGCAGCCTTAACTTGTTAAAACCAGTTGTTGATTAGGTTCATCCACCTTTTCTTGGTTTAGGATCAACTCTACATGCTCTGAACTGAAGGGTCATGTGGACAAGAGGGAATGTATTTTTCATTTGTTTCTTGGGCAAACAGGGCAAAATACACCCTAGGATAGGAACCCACACAGAGCTCTATGCACCCTTGAGTTCTGTATCAAATACTTCAGTGGCACTTTGGATCTTGTATTATTCTCCAGTATTGGAAGCAACTCTGACCTATAATGTATGTTTAATTAAATAATGTCCACATGCCCTGAGATATGTGGTTTAGACACTTGCTCTATAAAACAAATAGATGAATACATATGCTCACCTACTATAGTTCAAATGTGCTGAACACATCTGAGTAATATTTTCTATCAGTAACTAATGTAGTGTTACAGGTGGAATCGTATAGGGTGTTGCATGTGCACTACATTTAATGCCAGATGTGTCAATGGGGATTAAGGGTATTACAATAAATAGGAAAGGTCTTACTAATGATTAGAGCAGAGTGAGAGGTGATGGAACAGATGGTTGAAATCCTTTAGTTTTATGATAGATGTTTTGGAAGCAGCAAGATAATGTGGCAGACCTATTACACTTAACATCTCAAATGTCATTTCGGCCCTAGGAAGGTATTGAACTGGGGTGCTGTGTTGTATGTTCCTTTCCCAGCAATGTTGCTTTAAGGTGCAAAACAGCTAAGAACATAAGAATGGCCGTACCAGGTCAGACCAAAGGTCCATCTAGCCCAGTATCTGTCTACCGACAGTGGCCAATGCCAGGTGCCCCAGAGGGAGTGAACCTAACAGGCAGTGATCAAGTGATCTCTCTCCTGCCATCCATCTCTATCCTCTGACAAACAGAGGCTAGTATTTAAAGACATTTCTCTTATGAGAAGTCTGCAGGTGAGATCGTTGAATGATGCTAATGGATCTGTATTAGTCAATGACGTCAGGCATTTTGGAGAGTGACCACTACTGTACTTTCCCAACAAACACACAAACCAAGACAGGGCTGGCAATCATTAGTGTTTTGTTTTCCTGGTATTAGCAGTGCTTATTATATGGAGGGGGAGCCATAATGATGTGCTTTGCTTTATACCTTTCAGAGAGGTGAACCATAGAAAATCTCCAGCTTATTACAGGCCATGTTATCATCTGCTGGCTAAAGCATATTCCAGCAGGCTGGAGGAGGAAGGCTTTTCATATTTCAGCATGGCAGTATTAAACCTCATGGGGCCAAAAACCGGTTTTGTTAAGTCTTGTTTCCAGTTGGTGTTTTCAGTGAACTTTGGGAGTCAACTGAGCCAATGCTTGGTTGAGTGTTGTCTGTGGTGGCCCCAGCAGATTCTGCCAACTGTGAGCTTTTGTAAAACGAAAGTGAAGCTTCCAGCCCTTCAGCATACAGCCTGCAGCAGGGCTGTCTTCCTGTGTGTGTAGTTGTATCGGAAACCACAGGCTAAACTGAGACCTGCTGTCAAAGGTGCCATCGGAGTCTTTGGGCCAAATTCAGTGATGATGTATGTGGTAGTCTAAGCTGGCCAGAAAATGGCTGTATGTGGTAAAGTAGCATAACTGGCCCTGATGTGGCATTCAGTGGGTGAGCAAAATGAATGTTAGTACATTTGGAAGCAGGAAGTGTAATGGGGGGGGGAAAGTAACTGATGAGGGTATAAGATAAAGTGTGGGAATCTGCTTTATTTTTCAATTTATTAAATTATTTTTCAGTAACTGTACTTGGTTGTCCTGTTACTGCTGTCCCTAGCAGAAGTGGCCACCTTGGTTCCTTGTGAGACTTGTCTCATTGTGCAGCTCACGTAAACTATCCATGGTAGATTTTGATGATGGCAGGTCAGACTGAATTAAACAAGCTCCTCCCTTTCTCTGGCAGCTGAATTCGAAATCCGTCCATGACAAAGAAGTACTTGGCCCTCCATTAGTTATGCAATAAATTAATCAGTAATGCCTCCCAGATTACTACTATGCTGTTCTATCCAGGGTTTTAGACTGCTCAACACCACAGTACTGTATATAAGCACCTCCCACTTGCATATTAAGCAACATGACTAACATCTGTCACTTGTTTGGTCTCTCATTATTGTCCCCGGGAGAGAAGCATGTGCAGTGAATTGTTCTTGTTTTGGATTTTTGTAAATAATATAACAAACCCGTGTGCACACACACAGACACATTGCTATATGTTTATATTAGAGATGCCTGTTCAAAGAAATGCATCTGGCACTTGAAGTGCAAGGTAGTGAAGTTTGGGATGGTCCTAAATTCCTGTTTTCATTCTAGCACTTTAGGCAGTCTTATGGATATGCTAGGCACAGGCCATGGAGCACCTGGAAGAGAAGGACTGAGGCTTGACCTTGATTTGTTTTTCTATGCGATGCCAGTGTAGAGAGTGCAGGACAGATCTGATGTGCTCATTATAGCCATGTGGCTGAGGAGATGTGCTTTTCAGATCTAGTTACAATACTACTTCCATAAGGCTTTTCCAAGTGCATTATATAGGTGCATACATCTTATTATTCCCATTTTACAGATGTGGAAAGTGGGGCATGAAGCACTGTAACTAAAACTAGTGACTTGAGTCAGGAATAGAATCCAGTTCTTCTGACACTGTCTCCTGCTCTAACTGCTAGACCTGCCTGCCTCCTCTCCCTCTACAGGCTTGTCTACACTTAAAATGCTACTGTGGCACAGCTGCATCGCTGTAGTGCTGCAGTGTAGACACTACCTATGCCGATGGGAGGGATTGGGGTAGGTATTCCACCTCCCCGAGAGGCAGTAGCTAGATAAACAGAAGAATTCTTCCACTAACCTAGCACTGTCTACATGGGGACTTAGGTTGGCTTAACTGCATCACTTGGGGTTATGGATTTTTCACACCTGAGTGACATAGTTATGATGATCTAATTTTCTAGTGTAGACAAGGCCTAATTTTTAATATATTATTTTTCCAAGATAGCTTTTACAACCGTGATCTCTGGACATTTCCACTCTTGCCAGCCAACACCATTTTTTTCTGTTTAAAGGCAATGAATATGAACTTGTTCCTACAGAGCTTTGTGCTGTAATTTATCAACAGGGCTCAGAGGCACAGACGTCAAATAAATACCAGATTTCAAATTATGATAAGCAATTGTCTCATCTCCGTGAATAGACATTCAGCTCTGCTGAGAAATCATCAATAATTCATTTTAAAAAATTAGACAAGTACGGGGACGCTTGGAGAACTTCCTGCGTGACAAATGATCCTGTGTTTTCTAGCAACCTTGTTAAATTTAAACTACAGCCCACTCTTATTTCTCAAACAGAAACTTATGATCATGCCCGGGACAAAAATGTATTACTTAACGAGCTAGATCACCCTCGGCTTTTAGTAAATTTATGGTAGGTCCATGGAATACTGACTGACAGCTGCAATGAGATTTTACATAGACCAGTGGACAAGAACACAGAGCTTATATGGACTTTAGATGAAGTTGTAAGAACTGGTATCGGTGAATAATGTCTAGATACACGTATCCTCTTCACACATGAGCATTACCCAACATACCCACAGTATTCATGTCGGTACTGACCTATGTAGTATGCACCAAGGCTTGAAGAATTGACCATTGAATGTAGACCCTTAGATCCAGATCATAGACGTTAGAGAAGGAAGAGAACTATGATGGCTGATCTGGTCTAGCCTCCTTCCTTTGTGAGATTGTTCTCTCCAGGATTTTTAGTGGTCTGCCCTGTTTTATTTCAAAATGTTTCAAGCGTTGGGGTTTCCACCCCTCCCCTTGGGAGCTTATTCCACAGCTGGGCCAAATCCTGAAGCCCTTACTCAATTCTTAGAAATATCTAACTGGAAGTCGCTTGGAATAAAGATTTCAGGATTGGCCTCTCAGTAGGTTGCTTGTCATTGGATAGTCATTGCCAACCCCCTGTTTTATTCCCTGTGGTCAGTGTGCCATGGTTTTTGGCTTCAATTCTGTCAGTAATTTCCCAAGGCCTTCTCAGACATTTGTGTTTTTCCATGTTCATCCCAGCCAGGTGCTAAGAGATAGGTGTCAACCTTTTCAACAGTTGTGCAGCACCTGTTCTTCAGTGTAATGTGACATTGGATATGCTGGATTTGCAGTCCCTGGGTGGCCTTCCTTCTTTTTACTTGAGTCAGAGATGTGCATGCACCCTAGCTGTGGTATTTCCTCCCTGTCTGTAATTGTCAGTAGTGGGATGTGATATTCATAAGTACCTGTTAACATAGGTGCGTGCAAGCTCTGTCTGAGACTCTAGGGCTAGCCTGTCTCCATTCATCTCAGTATAATCTAGAAAATAGTTTCACATTTCACTCTTCAGAGGCTGACATGATCATTGCTGTTAACTCAGACTTTCCGATAAATTGACTAAAGGTCACTCGCTGATTGCCTCTGGTCATCACACAGCCTCTTCACTAATTGTGTGCTAGCGTCATTTTATTGTGTGGGATCTTTTGCTTTCTGGTCCAGATTCAATCACCCAGATGTTCAGAAATTCCTTTATCTTAACTTTATACAAAGGGTGTGCTTTATTCAAACAAACACACTGCCGTCATTGTTCGCAGCTGGGAACTACTGAACAGCAGTTCACCTGTTTCCTGCGTAGTCTACCATTAATCTACCAACCTCTGTGCTGATTTAATGTAATGTCATTCTTTGAGGGGAAAAGAAATCCATGCAAAAGTTGTTTCCTGGTCACTAGCCTTGCATTGATTAGGGTCATGCTGGAGGACAAAGAGCTAGTAAGGAAGTTAGACTCAATGAGCAAATCCTTTCATTTTTATCCTTTTGGAGTTCAGTGGAATGAAAAATCAGATTACCCAGAGTATCTGGAAGGTTTTGCTCTGGTGTTTGATATGTTTGGTGAGGGGAGGAGAGTAGTAATTCCAGGAACCCCATTTCCACCCCACTCCACTTTCCTGTCACTACCTGTAAAGGCCCCACAAGGCTGAGAAGGCTTCCTAACAGACCCCCATCCATACTGCTCTCTCCAGGCAGCCTGTCATCCAGTAGGAGGCACTAGAACAGTGTCCCAGAGGCCTGGGCGTTGCCTGTTCTCAGCAATCTTAGGGAGTGACAGACCCAAGTGTATTGTAAACACAAGTGTACCATATGGGACAGCCATTTGCCCTTTATTAAATCACATGGACTTCATCCAAACTGGCTGTTTAGTTCAACTTAATCTTTGAAGCGATCATAGGACTCTGGCTCGTGATCAGAGCAAATTCCATAGAAAACTCTGAAAAAAGAAGCACATACAATGCATTGGGTGCAGCTCTGTTAGAAGCTGAACATAAGAAAGCTGGTCAGGAAGTGAACAGGATGTCATAGAAGAAAGGTAGAGCTGGGCCACGTGTAGTAGGTGAAGCTTTTAAAGTTTCCATCAGGGACACAAAGGAGTCTCTCCAACATGGCTGCTCTTCTCAAATCTGCCTTAACTGTGAAGTTTGTTAAAATATAAAAGTTATCTTACAAAAACTAACCCCTCTGGCAGGGCCAGTGCTGCTGGCTTCATGCTCAAGGTTAGTGACGCACTGAGCTAGAGGTAAGATGGTCCAAGCCCTGAGGCAACAATAAACAAGGGACAACATCCAGCAGACAAAAGCAAGCAAGAGAAGGGAGACACACAAACAGTGTAGCATACAGTGCTTCCATTCTCATTTTTTCCCTAGAGATTTGTTTAATTTCTTTTGTTATGAAGATGCAGCTGTGTACAGGTGTACAGGTCGAGCTCGCTGGGCAAAGTCTAACCAAAACAAAGGAATTGCCTTTTGATTTAATTTCCTTATGTGGTTTGCTGTGGCCCACTGGTGGCTCTCAAATCCCCTGGATGCTACAGCCAGGTCTAAATACTGTGTGGTCCACCTCTCCATTGCTCTGCACCATTGCAGTGTGGGGGAAGAACAGGGGTAGTAGCTGCAAGGATGTAATTATTTCATGGAGAGGACAAATACAAGGGGGATAGGTAGGGTTTTCAGAAGCCCTTTGAGTTGGCCTGACTGCTCCTGCTAAGGTCAGTAAGCATAGTTAGGCCAACATTAGGTGCATTTGAACATCCCACCCTCTGGGTACATCTATGCTGCCAAACAGCACCTACGGCAGCGAGTCTCAGAGCCCAAGCCACCTGCCTTGGGCTCACACACATAGGAGTGTAGACATTCCCGCTCAGGCAGAAGCACAGGCTCTGAGACCAACCCCCCTCGCCAGGTTTCAGAACCTGGGGTCCATCCCAAGCAATAACATCTACACTGTTTTAGCCCCATAGCATGAGTGCAAGTCAGTTGACCCAGGCTCTGAGACTCTCTGCCATGGATGGTTGGTTTTTTTTGCAGTGTAGACATACCCTCCCTCTCCAATGCTCTCAGTCCAGCACTGAATACACTTGACAGAGCAGCAGCAAAACCCAGATTCACTGAAAATGTTATAAAAACTGGAACAAGCTTAATTCTGGGGCAAAATCTTCCTATTGCATGACCAAAGCCTTGCGTCATCGTGGCCGGCTGTTCATGCCCTCAGTCACTGAGGCTCCCAAGCTATGAACAATCCTTTGCATTCAATGCCTGTGATTTGGAATGCCTGTAAATGTCACTTCTTGGCCAGAAGCCTTGGGTTGAAATCAGGCTGCCTGACTGAACCCTTCCTACACCCCCACCCCTACAGCGATTTGATCCAGGAACCCTTTCCAACAGTGATTTATATCTTGATCCATCCCCGTGGTTGGCAGCACCAACAAGGAGCTGTCTGGGGCAAAGGACAGAGAAGGTGTGGGAAGGGGGTGTCTCCTGGGACAGGCTCCAGTCAGCTCCAGGGAATGTGCTAATTTTCACTCCATTACAGCCCTTTATCTCAGCCTTGTGACCTTGAGCTGAGAGACATTATCAGCTACAGTCAGAAAGCTAGAGTTAACCTTTTAAATGCGAAATGGCTCTGATCATCAGCCCTGAAGTTATATAAACAATCAGATATAACCCATTTTTATTGTTCAAAAGGTCACTGTGCTTCAGATTTGGCTGAGATTGACTTTTAAGGTATTAATAAGAATATGTTTACATGTATATTAAATAGAATGGTAATCTGGTCTAGTAGTTTAAGCAGAGTCCATGGTTATTTGTATTTATTTGTATTGTGGCAGTGCCAAGAATTTACATATGCTGGGTGCTGTTCAAACACTTAGCAAAAGACAGTTCCTGGGGCTGGGCGACTAGATACCCGGGGGATGATTTTGAGTTCTGGTCCCAGCTCTGCTACTGGCTTCTCTTTGTGGGTTTGGATGTGTTACTTAATGTCTGTGTCACACAGTGATCACTCTGTATTTGACCTCTCAGTCCTCATCCTCAAAGGAAACCTGCACAACACTTTCAAAAGACGAGCCTGGGAGCTTCAGTGCATCACTCTGCCAGACATTAAAAATCATGGATTGAACTGGATTTATGATGTATTACAGTGGTTCTGAACTTTTCCAGATTACTGTCCCCCTTTCAGGAGTCTGATTTGTCTTGCGTGTACCCCAAGTTTAAAAACTCCCTCATTTAAAAACTATTTGCTTACAGAATCAGACATAAAAATACAAAAGTGTCACAGAACACTGTTACTGAAAAATTGCTGACTTTCTCATCTTTACCCTATAATTATAAAATAAACTGATTGGAGTGTAAATATTGTACTTACATTTCAGTGTATAAAGCAGTGTAAACAAATCATTGTTTGAAATTTTAGTTTGTACTGATTTTGCTAGTGCTTTATATGTAGCCTGTCATAAAACTAGGCAACTATCTAGCTGAGTTGCTGTACTCTCTGGAAGACCTCTGCATACCCCTAGGAGTATGTGTACCCCTGGTTGAGAACAACTGGCTTATTACACAGTCTGTTACCCACTAACCCCCTCTTTTTGTCCTGTGACTGCAGAGGTGTTAATGGGAACTCAGCCTTGAATGGTCCCTTACAATATGTGCTGACTACTTGTGCTAAACAATTCCTTGGCTGGGAGTACCTTTCCCAGAGCTGAAGAAGAGCTCTGTCTGGCTCCAAAGCTTGTCTCTCTCGCCAAGAGAAAAGTTGGTCCACCTTATTTTCTGTGTCAGTTTCTCTGTCTGCAAAATGAGGCTAATACTAGTTTGCGGTGTTGTGAGGATTAATTAGTTACAAACTGCATGTGCATGAGTGTGTGTATCAGCTTTGGTCTCTTTGCTGCTGGCAGGTGATATGATGCAGGAAAAAATTCCTCTTAGTTGCAGGGCATGAATGACCCGCTTCATGGGGCCTTGATAAATGGAGAGAAGCATAGCTGCTTGCAAAATGTGCTCACTTTAATCAGTTCAGCATGCACAAGGTTAATTTCCCCATGCCTTCAGACTGGTTTGTTTTCAGAGATTCTGAACCATTGCCTCCAGCTGTTGATTTTCATTGAACTAGGGTGACCTTTTTCTGTCCAAACTAGTTAAAACCTGCTCCATTGCCCAGAGCCTCTTCAGAGAAGGCTCAGTAAAACCAAACACTGCTGCTGGGATACTAACATCCTTTTAAACATTGTCATTTCCAGTTGCCATGTTTCCTTCCTGACCTCTCGTGGGTTGGAGCTCATCTGGTGTTTTCACAGGACACTTTTTCTCTGTCTCCACTTTCCTAGGTCAGTTTTTAGAGAACTGCCATTACAAAGTCAGATGGATGAAGAAAGAACAAACTGCTGTGGGCAGCAAAAAATCCCACTGAGCCTAATGCACAACTTAAATATTAGTATACTAAGCATGGTGCATCCTCAAATGCACCCTTCAAGCTACTAAAACAATAGAAGACTTAGTTTTAGATCTTGTTCCGTGCATATGCTGCTTGGGATAATCTAATTAGCCTTTTAAGCCATGCTCTATTTTGATCCAAGCAACGTCTTGTGACTTGGTGGGGCCAGTAGTAGGACATCTACCTAGAACACATCACTGGACATCGGCAATACCAGGAGGGATGAGCTGGAGTGCCAATGAGAAGCGCAGTCGGGAAAGTAACTGAAATGCTTCCATGATGGATTGTATTTTCTAACAGATAACCTACTCTGCATTCTCAATTACTGAGGGACTATCTTCACTCATTGATGTATTTCCTTTCCACAACCAGCTCTGTATAACTTTTCATGATGATGTACCCGAAGATTTGGATGCTAATATCAAAACTGTGTTGTTAAATTTATTCACCTACATTTGGGTTCTTGCTGATTATGACTTTATCTTATGACTGTTAAAACAAACTTTGTATTTTTGGATACTCTACGCACTATACCCAGATGTACAGACACTCTTTTCTTAACCTGTGTATTATATCATTTAGCTTTAATACAAATTTTAAATCAGTGAGCTCATTTCTACATTAAAGATGAGACTCTAAAGTGTCTGATTTTATGCAGATTAGATTGAAGCCTTCAGGCTTCTGGCAACCCCCACAACCCGTTAAGTCTAGGCTTCACCCCTGTGATGAAACTTGAGTACCTCATGTACTAGGGGGAATTGGCAAAAATGTTCCACTGTTGCTAAGACCAGTGCAGCTCCAAGGAGGGTAGCAAGATTGAGAATGCTCATATAGAAAAGGCTACCCATGCTGCTGGTACTTCTAACTCCATATTATTTAAATCAGCGCTGAACAGGGCTAGACAGCACAGTAGTGCAAATGCTGGCAGCCCGTCTGTAGGGCTCCCCTTCTTGCCACTGCCCATGTTAGCAGCGGTGGGAAATTTTTGCCAAAAATCCCCTAGTGTAGACACAGTCTAAGAGCTTGACCTTGGAAATGCGCTGAGCTATGTCTGAGGAGACACTGTTCCATTGCTCTGATGCAGATGTTATCATCCCTGTTGTCCTGGGAACGAGCAAAGAGACAAGCGTACTGGGAAATGGGACTTCTACGCTCAGCAGCAAACAGCTGGGACCATTCTGAATCCAAACCATTGTGTCAGTGCAAAAAGGTTATGCATTCTCTTGGCTGCTAAGCTGCCTCAAGGCAATAATCAAACTGTTACCGGACAGGAAGAGAGAAAGAAGAGTTCCACAGATCCTCGTGGGTCTTCAGCAGCCTTAGGGAATATTATTGCTAATGATAAATTATTATATGTATTATTAAAGTAGTGAACACCAATAGTGTGCTTGACACCTGGCAGTGCATAGTGACTGGGGATCATATTCTCTCAGTTACATCACTGTAAATATGGAATAATTCTGTTGACTTTAGTGGAGTGACTTCTGGATTTACGGCAGTGTTATTGAGACCAGTGTTTGGCCCATGATCTCTGCCCCAAGGAGCTTGCAACCTAAAATGCACAGATGGAATAGTTAGACACAGTGCAGGTGCAAAGCACACTAAGATAATGGGATCAGAGCAGAATTTGATCCATTACTTTTAATATGTAATTCATCAGTAGATTTTATTGGAAAGGCTTTCTGGGTAAATTGTGTTTTAAGGAAGTATTTAAATAAAGAGAGGATGGATGTTTCCTTTCTGTGAAAAGGGTAAGAACTTTGATGGAATGGAGCAGAAAGCAGGAATCATTAAACAAATAGATGTTGATCAAAGAAAATAGGTGGTGGTGGTGAGAAATCTAATTTAAAAACAATAACAAGTTAAAATCTTAACAAAGTGGGAAAAATATTGACTGGACTGCTGTGCTTCCCTTCCAGCCCTACCAACATACATGTTACTTGTTAGACCTTGGAGAACTTTCAGTGCTAAGTTTTTGGATGGTTTTCTGTGGTTGATAAAATTATCTTGCTTCCAATCTCGGAGAAGCAAGATCTGTACTTCAGCATATTATGGATACTGCGGGGAGCCGTGAAGTGCCTGATCGTGTTTTTCATTTCCAGGGACCTTCCAGATGATCCAGCTGTTGAATGGGACACGCATCTCCTCTCTACCTTTGTGCTAGAGCACATAGAAACCAACTACATCAACCTGGTAATATGCAGCAAAGCGATTTTGCCCAAAACATTCCATGCCGTCACTACTCCAGATTGTTTGCTCCCTTTTTAAAAGGTTTATTTTTTGTAGAGTTTTGCTTAGAATTTTACTATTGGAGGCTCCTTGGGCCAGGTGGGTAGGGGAAAGGAGATGGTGTCTACCTTGTTTTGAATCAGGTTACATTACGATCTTTACCCATTGTTGTAATTCAGCCCTACAAGGCACCTTTATGTGGTCATTTTACTAATCTTCTCTAAGATGTCACCAGCCTTCACTGAAATTCATTGTCAAACTCAAAAACTCAGGGCAAAGCTCCTCTGAAACTGGTAAGTTTCACCATAAATGAGCACCAAGTTCATTAATTGTAGGAAGCCTGCAGTGCAGCCCAAAATTAGGCTTGCTTCTTGTGATTTCAAGTTTACGTGTGAGCATTTGTGCAGCTTTGTGTCTACTCCTCTGTAGATTCCAGAAACTCTCACAAAACTCTTTTATAGGTAAAACAAAATCAGACTAACCCTCTTCCAAATACTTTAACACCTACAAAAAGACCAGAACAAATAAAACAGCCTTATTAAATAAAATGGGAAAGGATGACACTGTAGATTAATGGATGGATCTTTCACCTCCAGAGACCTGGGCTCAATTCCTGACAGTTACACAAGTGAAATGAGCTTGGAGAGGTCTTACCCTAGTCCAGGGGTGAGCAAACTTTTTGGCCCAAGGGTCACACTGGGGTTTCAAAACGGTATGGAGGGCCGGGTAGGGAAGCCTGTGCCTCCCTAAACAGCCTGGCCCCTGCCCCCTGCCCCCATCCGCCCCCTCCCACTTCCCGCCCCCGACTGCCTCTCTCAGAGCCCCTGACCCATCCAACCCCCCCTGCTCCTTGTCCTCTAACTGCCCCTTCCCGGGACCCCCATCCCTAACCACCCTCACCCCCTATCCAATCCTCCCTGCTCCCAGTCCCCTGACTGCTCTGACCGCTATCCACACCCTCGCCCCTTGACGGGCCTCCCGAGACCCCACGCCTATCCAGCCTCCCCGTTCCCCATCCCCTGACCCCTATCCACACCCCAATCCCTGAGAGGCCCCCCAGGGCCCCCATGCTTATCCAACCCCCCCATCCCCTGACCACCCCCCAGAACCTCCACTCCATCCAACTGCCCCTTGCTCCCTGACTGCCCCCCGGGACCCCGGCCCCCTTACATAATGCTCAGTGCAGCATGTCTGGTAGCCGCGCTACCCGGCCGGGAGCCAGACACGCTGCCGCGCTGCTCGGCAGGAGTGCGCAGCGCTGCCACCCAGAGCACTGCCCATGAGGTGGCATGGCTCCGGGGGAAGGGGGACAGCTGGGGAGGAGTCGAGGACTAGCCTCCCCGTCCAGGAGCTCAAGACCGGGCAGGATGGTCCAGCTCGTGGGCCGTAGTTTGCCCACCTCTGCCCTAGTCACTAGTGGATGTTTGTTTACATCTTAAAACCACAATGTTTCACTAGTCTTCATCTATGAAAAACTCAGGATTGTCTGAGGGTCAGGGTTTGAGATATGTTGGCAGAGTTGTGTGTTGGGACTCAGGACTGGAATCCCAGGGGGATTGCTGGTCAGGACTCAAGTGCATTGCATGGTCTGTGTGGGAGCCCAGGACTGAAACAGTAGGATTTCTACAGAACAGGATTAAAGCACTATGTAGTGAGGAAACGTGCATGTTTCCTCACTACATAGTGCTTTACTCTAGATCTCTTCACTAAGCCTGGCTGTAGTCTGGCATGATAGTCCCTGTGTTGGGGTGGCTGCCCCACACAGTCAGGAGCAGAGTTAAGGCAGCCTTGGAGAGGCTGTGCAGCATCCAGCCAATCAGGAAAGGGTTTATTGAGAGAGGAGAGAAGGAGAAGGCTTGCTGGTGCAGCCCATATATAAAGGGCTTCTCAGCAGAGTAAGAGGCAGTCTCTCCCTGGAGGGAAAGGACTGTCATAGAATCATAGAATATCAGGGTTGGAAGGGACCTCAGGAGGTATCTAGTCCAACCCCTTGCTCCAAGCAGGACCAGTCCCCAACTAAATCATCCCAGCCAGGGCTTCGTCAATCCTGACCTTAAAAACCTCTAAGGAAGAAGATTCCACCACGTCCTTAGGTAACGTGTTCCAGTGCTTCACCACCCTCCCAGTGAAAAAGTTTTTTCTAATATCCAACCTAAACCTCCCTCACTGCAACTTGAGACCATTACTCCTTGTTCTATCATCTGGTACCACTGAGAACAGTCTAGATCCATCCTCTTTGGAACCCCCTTTCAGATATTTGACAGCAGCTATCAAATCCCCCCTCATTCTTCAATTCTGCAAACTAAACAATCCCAGTTCCCTCAGCCTCTCCTCATAAGTCACGTGCTCCAGTCCCCTAATCATTTTTGTTGCCCTCCGCAGGACTCTTTCGAATTTTTCCACATCCTCCTTGTAGTTTGGGGCCCAAAACTGGACACAGTATCCAGATGAGGCCTCACCAATGCCGAATAGAGGGGAATTATACTGTAGTGCTGGGCAGGGTAGCAGAGCAATAGGGGAGCTCTTGGCTGACCATGGCCAGACTGAGGCCCTGAAGCAAGGGCAGGGAAGGTGCTGGGGCTATGGGGGAAATGGCCCAGGGAAAGTAGGCTGGGGGAATAGGAAGAGAGGCAGTAAGTGGCGACCAGCTATAGGGTCCCTGGGCCAGGACCCAGAGTTGCAGGTGGGCCTGGGTTCCCCCCTTCCTTTATCCCTACTTGCCAATGAGGAGAGTGGCCTAAATCCAGACTGCAATTTGCGCCTGAAGCCAGGGGCTAGACTAGAGACTGCAGTTGGCGGCTAAGGGAAGTGGAAGAAGCTGAGGACCACCTGTCCCCCGAAAGGGGGGGAGACAGCAGGCTGGGGCTCAGACGGAAGGATGGGTCCCGAAGAGAACCCAGCAGTCTGGGAGTGACGTGGGTCCAGATGGTGGAGATGGTGGAGGAAGTGGAAGCAACAGCAAGTAGGACACCGCTAGTAAAAGGCACCCTGACGGTCCGAGAGCTAATTCCCAGCACAACCAGCAAGAGGTGCCGTGGCGGTGAGTTGGCACTGTTACAGTCCCTCATGTTTCTTTAGCACTAAACTCACAAAAAATTAAAAACAAACCCCACGGCAATATGCAAAACAACAAAGGAAAGCAGATACTGTGAATCAGAGTCACTCTGAGTCTTGTAACACAAGAACTGAAAGTTCTTTAACAAGAGACAGCTCATGCTTCCAATTCTGTATTGATTCTGAGGCTAATTATCCATGAAATTCAGTGCTGTGCACAGGGAAGTCAGATGCAGCTTTCCTACAGTCATTCAGTGTATTTTGGCCCTGTGAATAGTCAGGAGTTTTAATATGATCTGAAAGTTCTTATCACAAGAGGACTTGCACTGCATGTTTTTTACTCTCTTGGGCAGCAGGGTAGACCCTCTGAAGTCCCAGTAGAAATCCTGAATCCACTAAAACTTCTCCTGAATAATGAGGAAGGGTTGGAGCTCTGTCTCAGAGGAAATTAAATGCAAGCTTTGTGTGGTGCAGAGGGCATAGGAGGCTTAAGCCTTGCAGTTATATAGCGTGAGTTGAAAAATCACGTGCATTGTTTTCAAAGCATGAAACACGAACATCACAAGTGTCCTTCATGCTGTGCTGCTAGCATGGCATGTAGCCTTGTTAATGATGAAAGCAATGGATCCTGACTGTCTAGATCCATGGCTTTTGGGACCCACTGCATCCCTCTATCTGGACATGTTCAAACAGTTCACTGAACTGCTCTGAGCTTGGTCTGTGTAAATGGAGATGTGTTTCCCAGACAAATGAATCTTTGTCACTGCCACAGAGGGCCAGGAGTCAGTGGCATCAGATTTGCATATATATTTACATAATTTTAAGCCTCCAGAATAAATGCCCATGGCCCAGATAGTCGCTGGTTCTTGTAACTTCCCTAAATCAGGAGTAGGAATAGAGTTTCCCAACAATGAAAACAAGCGGTTGATTCGTTTCGTTGAGCACCTGCAACTTGGGTGTCTTCTACTTTGTAAAACTCCGCGGTGTGGGCTACAGGTAGCTCTTGTCTGCACTTTGGGGGGGCGTTGCTTTCCAGAGACTAGGGCCCTGGACTTGATGGGCAAAAAGCGTTGGGTGTTTCAGTCACATTGTCTTGGCTGACGTATCTTAGCATGACTGAAAAGCCTGGTTGAGTTACAGGCTAACATGGCTTCACACATGTTAAGCTAACTCAGTCAACTTAACATGACTAAAAAACACACACCTTTTTTGCCCATTAAGACAGGCATCAGACCTTAGCCCAGCTCTTCTCCATAATCATTGCATAGAGAACAATATCTCGTATTTACAGAACTCCTGTGTCATTTGGCCATGGGGAGACATGCTAGAGTTCCAGCATGTCTGAAAGGAGGGATTGTGGGAGAGAGAGTCACACTATATTCTGTGTATTTCTGTGCTATTACATAGTTACTCATTTCCCCCAATTGCCCTGGAAGTCAGTGAGTAACTCAATCTCTTTGAGAGCTACAGGGACATGTGTCATCCTAGCTCAGCGTTAAATAGTGGAGACACAGAAATTAAAGGTTAGTAAACTCAAAGCCAAAACTAATTTAGAAACTTTGGAAATGATTTCCTAACTGCTGGATTTCTAAGCAAAAGCCAGTACTGCAGGAGAATCAGCCAAAGCCAGTCTGTCTCGATCTGGATTAGGAAGTACCTAGTGTATGTACCGCACGTTACATGGTTTTGCTTGGGCCTCAGACAACCTCTAGATGATGCAATGTCTGCTAGTCAGAGTCTCAGGGAACAGTGTTATCGGAGGCTTGGTAAGGAGCTAGCATTCAGATTGTGTTGGGGCAGAGCTAGAGCTGGGGTTCAAAGGAACCAGAATCTTATGAGTTGCTCTTCATTTGGGACTGGTGGAAATGTCTCAACTTCAACTGCTCTAGAAAGATTCCCATAATCTTGGGCCACGTCCAAACCGGCCAAGCCCCTTCTGGTTTTGGAATTCAACCTGGAATACAAACTCTGGACGTTGGGTTCAGATCCGGGGTTTGGAATCAGAACCCCACCAGCTCCTGAAATTCAAGAGACTCAAATTTGATATTCTAGTGTAGAAAGTACTTTTTATCGCTTTGCAGGACACTGGGAACATAATGCAGCATGCACAGTTTGCTGTACAAGAATGCACCTCTTGCAAGAATCTATGCCATCCCTGCTTTCTCCCACCTTTCTTTGTGCTGTAGTTTTATCAGGTGTGTTTGAGGCAGGCGAGAGAATGAAAGGTCCTGTGGGCTTTCCTAAAGAGCTGGCACTCACTCAGACATCTGCAGCTCCAGTGCAGCCAGCGCTGCGACGCAGACTGTGGTTTGATTTTTGCCCAATAGCCCATTATATTAAATTATAGCTTCTCTTGTTTAACAGGATGTGGGAGGGGGCCAAAGTGCTCTCCAAATCCAGCTGGATGTCTTCCAAAAACTTGCCCCACAAAGGGCCAAAGAGGTGACAGCCTGGAGTGTAATTTCTAATGACCTTTCCAGGCCCGTAAAAATTATATGTGGAGGAAATGGGGCTATAAAAGCAGGTTGCTCCTACAGTGTTTTCTTGCATGACCCACTTCCTAGAAAAGAACAGAGAATCTGCTCCACAGAAAGGAAACATCTATTCCGTCGGTCTCCTTGAGGAAAGGTGAGCTGCATTTTAAAATATTAGACGGTGCCAGCAACAGTCAGGAGACCCACAACTTCTAATGTTTTTCTTCTCCAGTGTGCATGATTTGCAGAGGAAGCTCAGACTCTTGAGCTCTTAGCTCTTCTGCTGGTAATTGAGCAGATTTCCTCTGTGCTCCCCACCCCCTCTGGAAGGGATTTCTCATTCCTTGTTTATGTTGGCTGCATTGCTGGCTTCCACCAGTGAAAGTTCCATCTCCTAGATACCAAAGTCATCCAGAAAAAGAAAACACATCAGTACCAACAGCAACGGCTCCCTTTTCAGAGCAGACGTAGAGAAGGAAACCCCCAAAGATTCCACTGAACAAATTTCCATGTCAAGAATATTTCCTATCCCAGCCTCCTGATCGCAGAAATAGTCAAGCCTGTGTTCCAGCCCAGGCAGAATCAAGATGTGCAGGTTGTCCTGTCCTATCCTGATTGCTTGCTTGCTTTCGTCATCAACAGGTTTGGGTTATGTTTTTAAACCAAACACGTAACTGGTGCATTGTATGGAATGAGCAAAAGTTCCTCTTTGAAAGTTATCTCCAGCATGTGAGAGACAAACTGGAAAGTCAGATTATAAAATAAATTCCCAGGGGCCAGGAGAATGCATTTAAATGTGATTGCTGCATGCTTCCAGAATGCTAGCAGTAATTAATACAGCAGCCAGACTATATGAAATCAGTGGCCTGTGTGATAGACCCTAAACACTACATACTAGACATGTCAGTCACAGCTGCATGTCAGCAGTGAATGAAGTGATACCTGTGAATACAGGGCTAACATTTCAAAGGTAATCACCTAAATTATGCAGGTAAAATGTACACCCATATGTGTTTCTCCTACAAGACAGGTCACTGGATGAGTACAGTGCATAATTGCACACACATCTGCATGCTTGTAGGCACAGTAGATTCACATGCAAATACCATGGCATGAGTTAAGCAACATCATTTGAAAATCAGCCCCATTCAGATACTATCCCAATTTAAGCTATTTGTTACTGTAATTATGTATGATAGACAGAGATTCTTATCTCGCCCCCATCCCCCCAGGATCTGAGCCCCTTCCAGTAGCTATGTGTACACTCACAGCTTTTAACGACCTTAGGCCATTCCATAGCCTAAGTGAGGTGACTAACGGTTGGCATGGGTGGTTTATTCTCTCAACCTCTCCACAGAGGAAGATGCGTGGTGCAGTGAAGTGTGGTTTGATTTGGTAGGTTTTTTTAAAGTACAAGCTGCTGTGTGTGTCTGTCAATATGTCCTGTCCTAGGGCCACGTTCTCCCACTCTTACTAATGTGGGGTAGCACCTTGCTACTCCGATTAAAATCATTGGGACTAATTGTGACATAAGAAATGTACGACTCAGTGTGAAGGTGAATTGAGACTGTTAGTTCTTTGGGGCAAGGACAGGGTCTTATCTCTGGTGTATAGAGCTCCATGTGAATTCATTGCACTGCCTGATGTTTTACAGTAACTCTGCCAGCTCCCTGCCTTAGGGCCTGATCATGTGACATAACGTAGGCGCTGAAATCTGAGAGGATCAGGCAAGCTCAGTACCTCACAGAACCATGCCTTCAGTGGGAATAGCCTCGCAAACAGATACCAAAGTACAGAAAAAGGGGCAGCACTCTGTTGTGCAAATTGACTCGGTGTGAAAGAGATATCAAGGAAACAACTCTTAATGTCTGGTAAAAACCAGTGGGGCTCCCACCAAACATAGTTTAAAGAGTCAAATAATGATCCAGTTAATTCTTCTGCTGGGTAGCCAAACTCACTGCACCAAATTACAGCTGCTGAGCAAAATGAAAAGTATAACTGGGGACTCTCAGAGGGTGGAGAGTATTTACAAAAGGCTTGTTCACTGCCTGTGTTTTCTGGATCTGTCTTAGGGTCTGTCTTCACTACCAACGGTAAAGTGCTGCCGCGGCAGCGCTTTAATGTGGCCGTGTTGTTGCAGCACCAGCACTGGAAAAGTAGCTCACGAGGGGAGTAGCTTGCGGCATCACGAGGGGAGTAGCTACCAGCGCTGGGAGCCTCCCAACGCCGGTGCACTGTCTACACTGCCACTTTACAGCGCTGAAACTTGCACTGCTCAGGGGGGTGTTTTTTCACATCTCTGAGCGAGAAAGTGTAGTCTGTCTTCGACTGTTGTTCACAAAGCACCTTCTGTGTTTGAAAGGGATGCCTTTGCTGCTCTTCCTGTTGGGTGGGTGGAGCAGCGGGTTGCAAAGCAGGTGGGGAGACTGTTTGATCTTCCCTCAACCTTTTACCCAGTGCTTTGGGCGTTGCCTGTGAAACTGATTTGGAGAAAGGAACAGTTGTGAGTAAGCAAGGCAGTGGCATTTCCTCCCAGTACTGAAGGGACAGAACAGGCTGGGCAAGGAAGGAGACACTAGGGAGGTGTTGATTTTTTTGCAGCCCACAGCCCACACTACCTTTGAATAATGAAATAAAACCTTTCCCGGTGCAGACAAATAATAATCTATTGTTCCAGCCTGACCAAGAGCCTGCCTTAGTCAAACCCAGGACACTGTTAGCTGGTTGGTTAAAATAATGTATTCCAGTAACAGGCTGTTCTTCTTCGAGTGATTGCTCACATCCATTCCAGTTAGGTGTGCGCGCCGCGCGTGCACGTTCGTCGGAAACTTTTTTACCCTAGCAACTCCAGTGGGCCGGCAGGTCGCCCCCTGGAGTGGCGCCGCCATGGCGCCCAATATATATCCCTGCCGGCCCACCCGCTCCTCAGTTCCTTCTTACCGCCGTGTCGGTCGTTGGAACTGTGGAGCGCGGCATAGCTGTCCTCCACGTCCCTAGCTCTCCTTGTTCTCTATCGTTATCTCTATTGTAGTTGTTAATTAGATTGTTAAGTGTAGATAGTGGTAGTTAAGTGATAAGTAGTTTGTAAATAGTTCTTCGCAGGGGGCTTAGCCCTTCCCGGCACCCGGCACCGGGCTCATGCCTGGTTCGCCGGGCTTCAAGCAGTGTGCGGCCTGCAAGAAGCCCATGCCTACCAGCGATCCCCACGACGCGTGCCTGAAGTGCCTGGGGGAATCGCACAGATCCGACAAGTGCCGCATCTGCAAGGCTTTTAAGCCAAGGACTAAGAAGGAGAGGGATCAAAGGCTCCGGACTCTCCTTATGGAGGCAGCACTTGACCCGGCGGCTTCGCAGGCCGGGATGTCGGCGCCGGCACTGGATCGCACCGGCACCGAGAAGACTCCCCGGCACCGACCTTCTCCGGCACCGGGGACAGAGCCTAGGCCGTCGAAGTCCATTACTCCGGCCAGGCAGACCCGAGTGGAGCGCCCGGCCTCAACATCGGCCGCGGCGCCGCCGGCACCGTCGACTCCGGGCCCGGCGGGTCCGTCGAGTCCGGTGCCGCCAAGCTCCCCCATGACATCTGGGGTCGAGATAGTGGTGCCATCCACACCAGAGACCTTCGCCTCGGCACGGGACCTCATAGCCATGACCGAGCCCACTCAGCTACCACCCCCGGTACCTCCGGTGCGGGTCGTGTCCAGAGGCAAGCCTATGATGTCGGCACCGTCTCGGGACTCACGTTCTCGATCCAGGTCCCGACGTCACGGTCGCTCCAGATCCCGCCGCCGCTCGCAGTCCCGGCACCGCTCCCCTCAGCGGTACCGGTCGCACTCGCGGCGCCGGTCGACATCGAGACGATCGCGGTCAGACTCCAGCCGCCGTTACCGGCACCGCGATTCCAGGAGCCGATCCAGACATTCGCCGCACCGGTCGACCTCCCGGCGCCGAGCTGGTGGCAGGTCCCGGTCCCGGTCGACCTCCCGGCACCGAACCGGTGGCAGGTCCCGATCCCGGCATGACAGAACCCGGTCCCGGTCCCGGCACCGATACGACTCCCGGCACCGGTCCCCGGCACCGAGATGATCGCCCGTGCCGGCCCGCGCGGACCCTTACCATCCAGGGTCCGCCCCGCCATGGCCCTCTAGACAGCCGTCCGTGTCTTCATTAACGGACAGTGGGTACGCGCTGGGCACCGACCGGCAGGCGGCGCTGTTCAGTGAGCCTCCACAGCAGGACCAAGGCCCGCAGCAATGGGGTTTCTGGACACCCTGGGCATATCATCAGGCCCAGGGCCCCCAACAGCTCCCTGCTAGGCCGGCGACTGCGGAGCGCAGGGCACCTGAAGCCTCGTTGTCTCGCCCCCCTCCCTCCCCGGATGGGGAGGAAGGGTCCAAGCATCAAGACTCCGCTTTGGCTCCTGAGGCAGAGGCGAGGGCCGAGGGAGACCCCCCTTTAGACACTCTCTTGCCGGGGGTCTCCTCATCCTCCTCCCCTGATGAAGCGGTGGCTGGGACCTCCTCCAACAGCCCCCCCCCGCTGGACCTCAGGGCGCACCAGGACCTCCTCAGGCGAGTAGCCCAAAATCTGAGTCTGCAAGCCGAGGAGGTCTCGGAGGTAGAGGACCCTATTGTGACCATCCTCTCGGCAGACGCTCCCACCAGGGTCGCCCTGCCGTTCATACGAACCATCCAGGCCAACGCCAACACCATCTGGCAGTCTCCGGCCTCCATTCCTCCCACTGCGAAGGGCGTCGAGAGGAAGTACATGGCTCCTTCCAAGGGCTACGAGTACCTCCACGTACACCCGACTCCGTGTTCCCTGGTGGTCCAATCCGTCAACGATAAAGAGCGTCACGGTCAGGAGGCTCCAGCCCCCAAATCCAGGGAGGCCAGGCGGATGGATCTCCTCGGCCGTAAGGTGTACTCGGCTGGGGCGCTGCAGCTCAGGGTCTCCAACCAGCAGGCCCTGTTAAGCAGATACGCCTTCAACTCCTGGGTGGCAGCAGATAAATTCAAGGAGCTGCTGCCACAAGATGCTCGTCAGGAGTTTACGGCCATCTTAGAGGAAGGCAAGAAGGTCGCACGCACGTCCTTGCAAGCCTCTTTGGACGCTGCGGATTCGGCTGCCCGTACCCTCGCGTCGGGTGTAACAATGCGTCGCCTCTCCTGGCTACAGGTTTCCGGCCTTCCGCCGGAGCTCCAGCACACTATACAGGACCTTCCTTTCGAAGGCCAAGGATTATTCTCGGACAAGACAGACCCCAGACTCAAGAGTCTGAAAGACAACCGAGTCATCATGCGGTCACTTGGGATGCACACACCAGTGACGCAACGCAGACCCTTCCGGCCGCAGCAACAACAACAACAGCGCAGGCCGTATTCCCAGTTCCGCCAGCGGCAGGACCTTAACAGGCGCCGCGGCAGGAACGGAAGGCGCAGGCACTCGGGGAACCAAGGGGGGCAAAACCAAGGCTCCTCTAAGCCCCCGCCTGGACCCAAGCCTTCATTTTGAAGGTGCGCCCGAGGGCGCAGTAACAGTTTCCCCAATGGATCCTTTCCCCCCGTTTTCCAACCGCCTTTCGTTTTTCCTCCCAGCGTGGTCCCTAATAACATCAGACCGCTGGGTCTTACGCACGGTGCAGTCGGGATACCGCCTGCAGTTTGTTTCATTTCCTCCTCCCCGCCCCCCTTCCTCGTCCCTCTTCAGGGACCCCTCTCACGAGCAATTCCTTCGGCAGGAGGTGCAGACGCTCCTCGGCAAAGGAGCTATACAGGCGGTGCCGGAGAACGAGAAAGGCAAGGGGTTTTATTCCCGCTACTTTCTGATCCCCAAGGCCAAGGGAGGCCTCAGGCCTATCCTCGACCTGCGAGAGCTCAACAAGTACCTGGTGAAGTTGAAGTTCCGCATGGTTTCCTTGGGGACCATTATCCCATCCCTGGATCCGGGAGACTGGTACGCCGCCCTCGACATGCAGGACGCGTATTTTCACATTGCTATCTGGCCACCCCACAGACGTTTCCTTCGCTTCGTTGTGGGGTCTCTGCATTACCAATTTGCAGTCCTCCCATTTGGCTTGTCCACGGCCCCGAGAGTGTTTACGAAATGCATGGCAGTTGTTGTGGCGCAGCTTCGGCGCAGTCGTATCCACGTGTTCCCGTATCTGGACGATTGGTTAATTCGGGGCACGTCGGAACAACAAGTCTGCAGCCATGTCCGTGTGATCACCGACATGTTCGCCACTCTGGGCCTCTTGGTGAACACAGACAAGTCCACCCTGGCCCCCACACAAAGGGTGGAATTCATCGGGGCCGTCCTGGACGCCACTGTGGGCAGGGCCTTGCTGCCATTGCAGCGGTTCCAGGCCTTGTCGGCAATCGTGCAACGACTACAGACAGCCCCCTTGACGTCAGTGAGGACGTGTCTAACCCGGTTAGGCCACATGGCGGCCTGTACTTTCGTGACCAATTACGCTCGGCTCCGCATGAGGCCACTCCAGTTGTGGCTCATCAGTCATTACAGACCGACAAGACAGCCACTAGATATGTTAATCACGATCCCCCAGAGGGTCTTAGATTCTCTCGGCTGGTGGCTGGACCAGTCAGTGTTGTGTGCGGGTCTCCCCTTCCACCCATCTCAGCCCTCGGTGTCCCTAACAACAGATGCCTCAGATCTCGGCTGGGGGGCCCACGCAGGGACCCTGAGGACGCAGGGCCTGTGGTCCCAGGAGGAGGTGGGGCTACACATCAACATGCGGGAGTTGAGAGCGGTCCGTCTTGCTTGTCAAACGTTCTGTCATCAGCTCCAGGGTCGTTGTGTCGCGGTGTTCACCGACAACACGATGACCATGTATTATATCAACAAGCAGGGCGGCACCAGATCCTCCTCCCTGTGCCACGAGGCGATACGACTCTGGGACTTTTGTGTAGCCCACTCCATTCACCTCATGGCTTCCTTCCTCCCCGGAGTACGGAACACGCTGGCGGATCGATTGAGCAGATCCTTCCTGTCACACGAGTGGTCCCTTCGTCCAGACGTCGCCCTCTCCATCTTCCGGAGGTAGGGTTATCCCCGGGTGGACCTCTTCGCGTCCAAGGGGAACAGGAAGTGCCAAGCGTTCTGCTCCTTTCAGGGCAGGGAGCCCGGGTCGATAGCGGATGCCTTCCTCATCCAGTGGTCGACCCACCTGTACTATGCGTTTCCCCCATTCCCGTTGGTCCACAGGGTCCTTCTGAAGGTGCGCAGGGACAGGGCTCACGTGATCATGGTAGCCCCGGCATGGCCCAGACAGCACTGGTACCCCATGCTGCTGGACCTGACCATAGCCGACCCAGTTCCCCTGCCCCTTCATCCGGACCTGATTACCCAGGAGCATGGGACCCTCTGTCACCCGGACCTGCAGTCGCTGCACCTAGCGGCGTGGCTCCTGCGTGGCTGACTGGCTCTGAGCTGCGCTGTTCCACGCCGGTGAGGGAGGTGCTCTTGGGCAGCAGGAAGCCGTCCACAAGAGCGACATATTTGGCCAAATGGAAGCGCTTCTCCTATTGGTGCGTGGAGAGAAATCTCCGCCCTATGGAAGTTTCAGTAGCCGACATCTTAGACTACATTTGGTCCCTCAAAGGGCAAGGTCTGGCCATATCGTCGTTACGAGTCCACCTAGCAGCTATCTCCACCTTTCACCCGGGTGCGGATGGTCGCTCTGTTTTTTCCCACCCGACGGTGTCTAGATTCCTTAAGGGGCTGGAACGTTTATACCCTAACGTCCGTCCCCCTGCTCCAACCTGGGATCTTAACCTGGTGTTGTCCCGGCTCATGGGGCCCCCCTTTGAGCCGTTAGCTACTTGCTCCCTGCTTTACCTCTCTTGGAAGACGGCCTTTCTAGTAGCTATCACCTCAGCTAGACGGGTGTCGGAACTCCGGGCTCTTGTGGTAGACCCCCCATATACGGTCTTCCACAAGGACAAGGTGCAGCTGAGACCACACCCTGCTTTTCTCCCCAAGGTGGTCTCAGCCTTCCACGTCAACCAAGAGATATTCCTCCCGGTTTTTTTCCCGAAACCTCACTCCTCAGGCAGGGAGCAGCAGCTCCACTCGCTTGATGTCCGTAGGGCTCTCGCGTTTTACGTGGAGAGGACTAAGCCCTTCCGCAAATCCCCCCAGCTTTTCGTGGCGGTAGCGGACCGCATGAAAGGGCTTCCTATCTCCTCCCAGAGGTTATCCTCATGGGTAACGTCCTGTATCAGGACCTGCTATGACTTGGCCCACGTCCCTACGGGCCGTGTGACTGCGCATTCTACCAGGGCACAGGCGTCGTCGCTGGCTTTCCTTGCCCGTGTGCCCATCCAGGAAATCTGTCGGGCAGCGACCTGGTCATCGGTCCACACCTTTGCTTCCCACTACGCCCTGGTCCAGCAGTCTAGAGAGGATGCGGCCTTCGGATCTGCTGTGCTCCATGCCGCGACTTCTCGCTCCGACCCCACCGCCTAGGTATGGCTTGGGATTCACCTAACTGGAATGGATGTGAGCAATCACTCGAAGAAGAAAAGACGGTTACTCACCTTTGTAACTGTTGTTCTTCGAGATGTGTTGCTCACATCCATTCCACACCCGCCCTCCTTCCCCACTGTCGGAGTCGCCGGCAAGAAGGAACCGAGGAGCGGGTGGGCCGGCAGGGATATATATTGGGCGCCATGGCGGCGCCACTCCAGGGGGCGACCTGCCGGCCCACTGGAGTTGCTAGGGTAAAAAAGTTTCCGACGAACGTGCACGCGCGGCGCGCACACCTAACTGGAATGGATGTGAGCAACACATCTCGAAGAACAACAGTTACAAAGGTGAGTAACCGTCTTTTTTTTCACAGTGTGATCCTGAAGTGCATTCCCATTACAGGCAAAAAAGTGATTTATGGAGCCTGCTATTCCTGCCTGCATTATAATGTCATGATCTAGGGCCTAGCAAAGCGCAGTCTTGCCCTGTAGTTCACATGCCTCCCAGTAATCTGTCATCTCCAGGAGAAAGTGGCTTTTATAGTAGATTCTCCTGGATCCAGTAACCAGGAGTTTATAAGAGAGAATTTCTTCAGAGTAACTGTAAGGTCTGATTATTATTAGTAACATGCGTATCCTGATTCTCAGGAAGTGACGCTTCTCATCTTTCTGTCGAGGCTTTTATCCTTCTCTCAGCACCAGGGTGTCTGAATTATTATTATTTTATTGTGTGTATGATTTGTATTACTGTAGCACCTCAGAGCCCTAGTCATGGACCAGAATTCCATTGTGCTCATTGCTTTACAAACACAGGACTCACTGAAGACTTCTGGCCGGGACAATGCTGAGTTACACAAATGCCCAACCCCCTAGAATGTAGTTACAACCTTTTACTGCACACTCTGCTCCTCCGCTAAATAACTGTGTTCTGTGGGTTTTTTTTGCAGCTGATAACCTTTGATGCGGGAGGAGTGAGCGGCCACGCTAACCACATCGCCCTTTACACGGCTCTAAGGTACAATGTGCCGTACAGTCTGTTGCACGCCTTGCCAAAATGCTATTTGAAACCGAGTGCATGTGGTGCCTGTGCAAGTAAAATATTCATACTAGAGCCAAGGACTGCATGGACTCCACCGATTCACCTCAATCCCGAAATGCAGCACCCTCTGCTATTCCAGTTGTGGGAACTGCCCAAAACTCTGCCAATGCACTTGTGACCTGTGCACCCCATCTGTTCTACTTCTCCGCTCTCCACGTGTTTCTCCGCTCATGCCCTTCATTGTGGGCTTACAAGCCCCTACTCTGCTGATCCTGTTCTGGGCCCCTTCGTAGCTACACTTTCTGACGCCTAGCTTTGTGTTATGAATGCACTTTCACCAAAATATAATGCACAACTCACATCCCTTGTGCACTGATGGATTATGAAAAATGTTTGAATGGAAGAGACTCTGGCCTCTGAACTCCATCCCCTGCCATCTAGCAGGCGTGCATCTCTTTAACATCAGCGGGGCAGCCATGTTAGTCTGTGTCCACAAAAACAACGAGGAGTCCGGTGGCACCTTAAAGACTAACAGATGTATTTGGGCATAAGCTTTCGTGGGTAAAAAGAAGTGGGTTTTTTACCCTCAAAAGCTTATGCCCAAATAAATAAATCTGTTAGTCTTTAAGGTGCCACCAGACTCCTGGCTGTTTTTGTTCTCTTTAATATGTGTCTTCTCCCCAAAGACAGAGTCACTTTGTGCTCTCATTCATTTAATCCAGCAGCTCCGCAGCTACTGAGGGGTTAAGTTTTATTTTTAGTGGCTGCTGCTTCTTTCATTTTTTGTGGGGGGCAGCCTGTCTCACAGAGGAACTAGAGCATGACCACATCACTCATGGGTTCTGTGCCCTGATAAAGTTCTCACACATACAGCTTTCAGACAGCTGCAGCGCATGTGTAGTGACCTTTCACACACACTGATGTTCCTGCCTGCCACTACCCCCCATATAATTGTATGGGGAAAAAAGCAGGAAAGAGATCAAATTAACCCTCTTCCCTTCCTGTCTCCGTGTCAGCTAGTACCACGTATGGTACTTTCATTGGACTAACACAATTAGTCTTTCAAACCATGTCTTGCAGGGTCCCCCCACCACTCTTGTAGATGGAAAAGGTAAATTGGGGTGCTATTCCAATTAATTAAATGATTTTGCACCCCGTTTGACCCTGTTACTTCTGCCCCATGCCCTCCAAAGGCAGGGGTGGAGTTGGCTGCATGACCAACCCCAGGATTCTCTCATACACCAGTCTCCCAACATACAGCTTTTGTGGCTGGTCCAGTTGCTGCTATTGCATATGTGTCCAAGCCCCAGATTTGTGGATAGCTATACAATTTCAGGACTTGTGGGGAGGATTTGTTTTTCAGCAAGAAATAAAAAGCATACATTAGCGTTTTGCTTGAAATCTTCCTGTGGCGATTTTGAATGCAGCCCCAAACCAACAGAAAAGTAACTTTTTTTTTTACAGATTTCTTTTCACATAAGAATGAAGTGATGGACACAGTCCCTGTAATGGGCCCCACCCACCATCTTCCAGTGCCAGTGCTTTGGGATTCTTTGGAAGGAAGTCCTGGGAGAGTCCTCTCTTCTCCCCAGCATGCTTAAAGCTCCCATGTCCCAGGAACTCGCCCTCTCGCCAAGAGGGGCTGGATGTTTCCCATGTCTCTGTCAGAAGAGGTGGCTCCAGAAACAAACCATGGTTCCTCCCCTGTTTGCAAAGCTACATGCCCTAATGGCCCAGTGATTAAGCCACCTGCCTTATCCAAGTTTTTGCCTTTTAAATGTGTAAGTATACAAGAGTCTGCTACTGAGAAGTGTTAGTTTGACAGTGCTGGAGGCTGAAATCATTCCACAGAACAGGCATGGTGTGGACAGCAGCAGTGCAAGTTATCCCATCCGGCCCCCTGCACCAGCCTCTAAAGGATGTGAGGTTGAAGCTTCATCACCCATTCAGTCTGGGGAGACTGACAAGAACACAGCCTGTTGTAGGGGCAGGGGTGACATCTGTGGCTGATAAGACTCACCAGACTCATTTTGCATCCATCAAATGGCACTGATTGGCTTAGTTTTATAGCATGATTTCTAACATAAGAACATAAGAATGGCCATACTGGGTCAGACCAAAGGTCCATCTAGCCCAGTATCTGTCTACCGACGGTGGCCAATGCCAGGTGCCCCAGAGGGAGGTGAACCTAACAGGCAATGATCAAGTGATCTCTCTCCTGCCATCCATCTCCATCCTCTGACAAACAGAGGCTAGGGACACCATTCCTTACCCATCCTGGCTTATAGCCATTTATGGACTTAACCACTAGGAATTTATCCAGTTCTCTTTTAAACACTGTTATAGTCCCAGCCTTCACAACCTCCTCAGGCAAGGAGTTCCACAAGCTGACTGCGCACTGCATGAAGAACTTCCTTTTATTTGTTTTAAACCTGCTGCCCATTAATTTCATTTGGTGCCCCTAGTTCTTGTATTATGGGAATAAGTAAATAACTTTTCCTTATCCACTTTCTCCACATCACTCATGATTTTATATACCTCTATCATGTCCCCCCTTAGTCTCCTCTTTTCCAAGCTGAAGAGGCCTAACCTCTTTAATCTTTCCTCATATGGGACCCTCTCCAAATCTCTAATCATTTTAGTTGTCCTTTTCTGAACCTTTTCAAGTGCCACTGTATTCTGTGGCTAACTGGTGGCCACAGAGCACTTGTAGGTGGTCCATGAAGAGCTGGCTAGTCACATAACAATGGTTACTCCTGAGAGAGACAGAGCAGTGGAAAGGAGAGACAAAATGAAGAACAAAAGGAGAGAATGTGACTATTTTATTACACTGAAGCCAGCTAACAATACATTTATGCTGTCCTCATACACCGCCTCCTCCTCATAAGCTACTGCCGCAGTCGCCACAAGGATGCTTTAGGATCGGAAATGAGAGGTGGCTCCATCCCATCATGAACAAGAGGGGAGGTGACAATGAGACAAGCCTCTTTTAACATGAAGTTATTTAGCCTGTAAGTAGTTCATGGCATGCACTGTCTACTATTCTGCTGTACAGTGCCTAGTACATTGGGTTCTCGGTTGGTCCCTACACACTAGGAGGATAAACATGATTACTGATGAGATGCATGTGATGGACAAGTTTGAGAACCTGTGTTTTAGAAGTTGATGATTTGAAGCACTTTTGTTTTATAAAGATGGGGTTTTACACTGATGTCATGGATGGCATCAAGGTGATTTTGGTTTGCATGAGTCACAGGGCATTTCCATTTTAAACAGACCCTTCTGCCTAGTGAATGTGTGTTTTGTTGGCTTAAGATAAAATGGAACGTTCTGTACTGGGGTTTGCACACCCACTTCCTCCAGTGAAATCCATCTCTTCCCATTTAGAATATGAAAGAACAATCCCTTCGCTGCTAAGACCAGAGCAAACTGAGTGGAAAATAGGAGTTGCTATATTTATACACTGTGCATTATGTTGTTATAGCAACTGCATCCATAAAACTTATATCAACGATGCCACGTAGAAAGCTACATCAAGGTATCATTAGTTGAGCAATTATTGTCAATTCCATTCGGAAAAACGATCTAACTCCTCCAGTTTGCATCCAAATGGCTGTAAACTCAGCGGTGGGTTCTAAATGAAGCCCTGTGGAGATGGTATTTGGGAGCTTAGTGTTTTATCATTTATGAGCTGATAATGATGCTGTTTGAGTGTCATTGATGCTTTGTTATGGTTAAGTGCCCTTGCTTGGATCTTTTATGTGCTGTGTATGGCTGCCATGGGAGAGCTGATTTGTATTTGGGACGTGTACAAAAGAGAAGGGCATTTCCTGTCCCATGTACATTGTATTGGGATATATTCAGGTACGGGGTTTAATTAAATGCCAATTGCAAATAGGTAAAGAAAATGGCCAGTATCCAGCCAAATCCTGCAGACCTTACTCTGCAAAACTCTACAGAATTTCCTTATGACATACGAATTCCAGCTCATGCTTAGAGATACAATGTGCAAATAGCAGGTTCCTCTTCAGATGATTAGATGGATGATAGTATGTGGCACCCCACTGCTCCCTTTGTCTTGGACATCTTCCCACACTGATGGAGAGCTTGGGCCCGATTCTGATCTTACACCGGTTTTACACAACTGTGCCCCATTAATTTCAATGGCGTTACTCCTGATTTACCCCATGTAAGTGAAAACATCATGTAGCCCTGTGTTTTCCCATGTCACCCTCCTCCCCTTTCCTGGATGCCTCTTCACTCCATCCTGGAGAAGGATTTCCTGGGATGATTCATTTTGAGTGATTTAGTATCTGTCTGTGTTCTAGCTCTGAGAGTCCGAAGGAGGAATGGCTGAGGCCTGAATGTCTTCCTTCTGGTGCCGGGACCTCATGTTGCAGTCCCTCCTTGCAGAGTCAAGGTTGTTCTGTATTGTATATGTTCCAGTGTTTTTTCTAGTCTAGTTTTACTAATTCCAAGGGATGGGGAGAATCAAGGAGGTTAGAGACAGGCGTGCCATCTAAGGTCCATGCAGCCCATCTCCATGGAGCCTGGGTAAAATGGCCCCCCACTATATGTTTTTCTAGTGTTCTGTCCAGCCTGGTGTTTGCGGTCTCAAATGATTGGGCTTTCACCACTTTCCTTGGAGAGTCAGCCCACAGCTGTATTACATCATCCCGATTGCCAGCTTATAAATTCCCGTTCTGAATCTCGCCTCTTTCCTTCTGCTTCCAGCCCCTTCCTCATTCTTTATTGTGCCGAGGTTGTTCTGGTGCCTCCCCCACGAGCTGAGAGCCACAAACAATAAACTGAGCAGAAGGCACCAAATTTGTTAGTACTCAGCAAAGCTGTTTCCTTGGTAACAGTGACCATGCTTAAACAAAAATAATAGATCCCTCTGGGAATGGCCTCCCCCAGATCATTAAGATTTTAGCAGTTTGTTCATGTAGCTGATTGAAGCTGTAACCTTTCCACACTCCACCCCCACACAGTGCGGAGGCGAAGGCAGTGTGAGCAATGAAGCAGCTCCGTCATTTGTGAACTGGAAGATCCCTGGGTCACCCCTTCTCCAGATTACACTGAATTGGCGAGGCCCCATCCTTTGTTGCTGAAATATGAATGAGTGTCGATTGTATGAATGTTTTAAACTGTGCTTTGCCTACACAGTGCAGTTCAGGGTGCAGGGGAAATGCAGCTGACCAGTCCAGTTAGGGTGGGGGAGATATTTCAGACTGTAAACATTCAACATCTGGCAAATCTCTCGCTGTATGTAACATCCCTGGGACTCCTAGGAGATTGGCTGCTCTTCCTGCTCCACATCTATTTCATCAGATTAATTGGGCAGATTAGGGGACAGGAACCTAAACGGAGCCCCAGCTGTGCCTTGCATTCCCTGCTATGCTCCTGCAAACTGTATTTCCTCAGTATGCCTTAGCAGATAGCCCATTGAATACAGTGTAGAGTTCCCCACAATGGGACCTTCTTAGAGTGAAGTCATGGATTTCATGGAACAGTTTCTCTCTGAGCAGTGTCACCAACACAGCAATCTACCCACTGGGACTCTGACTATGCTTCCCTTTCAGTGGAGTTTCCTGCTCTCCAAGTTCCCTGTGAGCCAACCCCTGAAATCCTCACTCGCTTTTTACTCACTCCTTATTGACTTCAGTGGAATTTGCATGTGCTTAGGGCTGCTCAGGAGCTGGCTCATACACTTCACTGGCAGGAGTACTGACTGAATAAAAATAAGAACCTCAGAATTTGACCCAATGGAAACTGCTTAAACAATGAGGTCCTAATCTTGCAAATTGCTGAGCTATGATGTGCTAAGGGCCCTCAATTCCCCATTGATTTTAAGGGGAGCTGAGGCTGCAGGAATCTTTTAATGCAGAGAGATTTCTTGGGTTCCCTGCAGGCCTTCGGAGACTCTTTGAATCCTTTGCTGCAGGGATCCTGCTTTTCCTCCCTCCCCCAGAAGGAGATATGGAAGGTGCCTGTCTTGGAACTTGCCAGGAGCATAACAGAGAAGCACAGCCAGGGACCCGCTGTCACTTGGTAAATGGCTATAAATCGGGTTGGGGCATTCTGGTGTTCAGTGGATGAGTTTCAACTGCTTCCGTCTGTGGTTGGTCTCACTGCAGCATCACTTCAAAATAATAATAATAATTAAAGTCTCTCAGGAAACAACCCATGGAAAAAAGCTCCCAAAGGATCCCATTTGTATCTTCCCTTGTCATGACCTCATGCCAGACTCTTACATTTCACCCAAACCACAGCACGTCCAGTCTGTAAAACAACATTCCCCAAATGGCAACAGCAAAGCGCTGCAACCTCTCCCCTACTTGGAAGTGTTCCCTGGAGAGAGCTGCAGGAGGGGCGTGGGAGGGAGCTAGAAGATTGATTTGCGGGAGGAATATTTGTTAGTATATAGGGGCTTGAGTGGGAGGTAGAGCTTTGCCTCTCTCTCTCTCTCTCTCGCTTTCTCTGCAAGCACAGTTCATTCCCATCTATAGTCCTAAGAGGCATGAATGGATGAGCCTGTTGATTTCTCTGCAGCATTACAACCATGTGTACCTTACAGTAACATTGCACTGTACCTTGCCTAGCCAGTGATATAGTGTTGGCTCAGGATGGAGGTAATAAGGTCACCAGTAGAGCAGCTCTTCCAGGTGAGAGCAGAGAGGGGTTGCAGTACCAGCACTGAGGACCTTCCATGTTAATCAAAACAGAACTTGAATTTCCAGTGGTGCTTTTTCCTCCTGAACCTTTGTGTGCACAAATCCCCTATTCTGCTACTGCTGCTTTCCTTCCCTGCTGATTGTGCCTGCTGCTCTTAACTGGGGCTTCTCCAGGCAGGCTCCTTGCTGCTATAGTTTGTGGCCAGTGATGATGATTATTACTAGTCCACTCCTGGGGCAGCTCTTCTGTTTGTTACCTTAAGAATCCTGTTGGATGTTGGATGCCTTTTATTTACAGATAGTAAATGTCCTGACTGTCACTCTGGCTCTGGTGGCAGAGCAGAAAGTCCATGAGAGGAGTCTGAATAGTGGGACTTTAACGGTGGAGAGGAGGGTGACTGAAGAATTATTACAAGGATGGTTTGCTAGACTGGAAGTACCAAGAGCTGTTGTGCGATGGATCTTAGCTCTGGAGAAGGAAAGAACATTCCTGGAAGAATCTGTTTAGGGCAATGGTCTCCTGATCACTGCTTTTGAATACTGCCATGTCCTGCATTTATTTCTGGCTTGACTTTTGCTTTGAATTGCTTTGTGTATTCATCACCCAGCACTTCCTATTTTGTCTATGCCTGTGTGGCTAATCCCTTTCCTCGAAACTAACCAGTAACTAGAGATAATCATAGTTTGAAAATGACTAGAGGCACAATGTAGTTTACATACAATGTACGTTTGCCCAGGTTGATTTACACATGAAATGCACCAGTAAGAGACAATAACAATCTCTTTAAATATTACACAGGCTTAAATAACCTTTTTTTTCACCCAAATGGTCCATTTTCTATTTTGTTTTTCCTTCAACAAGAACAAGCCTAGCTATGTAACTCCTGCTGCCATCTACTGGAAATCTACAGGTCCAGCAACAAGCAGGCTGGGCCAAAATCAGTGGAGATGTAAATGGTGTTATGAGTGTAAGCTGTTGTGAGTTACACACAGAGGGGGAATGGCAAAGTTGTAGCAGGAAAAACAGTAACGTTAAAGGGGAATGAGGCTAACCACCCTCCCACTCCTTCAGTATGTGACACCCACCCGGACTTATTGATGTAAATAACACCACTGAACTGAGCCCCATCTGCTCTGTTTTCTAAAGACTTTTTTTTTCTTTTGAGAAGTCCTTCTGTGTTGGGATTGAGGCCCACTGTGGGGACAGCATGGGGGAAGCTTGCCCTGCTGTTGCCCATGCTGTCTCCGCTCTTTGGATAACTAGAAGATAACTGTCTGCAGGGCTCTCTGTAGGGCACCTCTCCCCAGAACGAAGTCACTAAACCCGCAGACTCCGTCACTGAGTGAAAAAGAGAGCAACTGCTCTGGGCAAGGCCAGAACCAGTGTCTATTCACAAGCTGGTTCGAACAATGGAAACAGAAGTGGGTTCAAACACTTGCGCTTGTGGACAGAGGGACATGATTAGATTAAATATGCAGAGTCCTGTCGACATGGGCTGGGGAAATCTGGCTAGCACTTCCCTAGCAAGTCCTCTATTCAGCATGGCTTGCTAGAGGGGTGCTACTGCTGAGCCAGTGTCCCAAGTTGTTAGAGACAGGACCCTAAAGAACAAGTGGTATTTGGTCGCTTCTTGCAGAGTTTCCTATATTGTAGGTGGGGAGAGCTTATGCCCTGCCCCACCAGCCGTCCAGCAGTGAGGCCAAGGAAAGTAGTGATGGATTAGGAGCAAATTCATTTGTGGGGAACCATACCTGCTATCTTCCAGGGTCAGTGGGAGCTGAGACATCCAGTGTCTGCTCCAGAAAGCTTATTTTAGGGGCTGCCATTGTGTGTTTTCAGCTGTGTGTGATTTAGCCCTTAGTGCTTATACATATTTAAAGAAGGATTCGAGTGGCCTCACTATATGTTCACCATGGTTTCTGTTTCAATTCACAGGTACCTGCAGTCAGAGGGGAAGTTACCTGAAGGTATGTCACACATGTTTAAACAATAGCATCAGTGACACTGCAGACATGACCTATCTATTGACTTTCATGTTCTGTCCAAGTCCCCACTGGAATAATCCACCTCTTCTTTGCAATGCAAATGAAATCTGCAGCTGAACTCCTGGTTGCTTTTTCATGCTTTTTCCTGAGCTCATGCTCCTGTGCAGTCCCTTCTTGTGGGCCTTGGCATTAGCGTGACTCAGGCTGGCCTCCCACAGGAGGTGGGTTAGGCTCAAAGGCACACTCTTCTCACCCTATGTGTTTGTCCTGTCTGGATTGTGTGACACCAGCTCTGCTTCTTGGCCTCTTGCTGTGTGCAGATGGCTGCTGTTTCCAGGCTTCTGCCTCACTCTCCAGTTCTTTTGATTTGTCTGTTTTTAGATACAATATTAGGCCTAGACATGAAGGTGAAAAGAGCTTTAGCAATGCAGACAGATGGAGAACTCTTAACTCAATAACATCATTCCTGAGAATGGTTTTATAGCCAAGTTTAAACGCAGTCCTAGCTATATTATCCTAGCTCAGGTTCACTCACCAACATGGGCAGTTATGAGAAGCATATATTAAAACTGTGCTATGGATGCTAACTGGAGGAATGGTCTGTCATACTGTTTGGCTAACAGGGGTCTCAGCAAAGGCCCCTGTCCACACTGCGGGACAGCAGTAGCCAAAGCAGAGGAGAGGAAGAGCAACATGCATCCTAACCACCCTCCTGCTGATGCTTTTACTCCATGCTACCCAATCCCAGAGCAGATCCTCAGCCCTTATCTCTCCCCAACTCCTCCCAGTGATCTGCTCTGGGAAGGAACTCATAGAGGAGTCAGCTCTGCCCCCGGGGCACGGAGATCCCCAGCCAGTCCGGTCATCCCCACCTAGCATCCAGAAACCATCCCCACTTTGCTGCCATTACCCTAATCTCAAATACTTTGTGGATGAGAAGGGTTGTGGGTGTCATAGAGAGTTGCCTCAGCTTCCCTACTGGTCAAATCAGGGGTCAGCAACCTTTCGGAAGTGGTGTGCCGAGTCTTCATTCATTCACTCTAATTTAAGGTTTTGTGTGCCGGTAATACATTTTAACGTTTTTCGAAGGTCTCTTTCTGTAAGTCTATAATATATAACTAAACTATTGTTGTATGTAAAGTAAATAAGCTTTTAAAAATGTTTAAGAAGCTTCATTTAAAATTAAATAAAATGCAGAGCCCCCCGGACCAGTGGCCAGGACCCAGGCAGTGTGAGTGCCATTAAAAATCAGCTCGCGTGCCACCTTTGGCACCCGTGCCATAGGTTGCCTACCCCTGGGTTAAAGGTCGAGGTCACCCATGTAATGGAGTGAGCGTGGGCCCAGAAGCCAGAATCTCCCACTCTTTTATCCTGACTCTGCCCCTCTGTGGCCACGGTCAGGTCACGTCCCCTGGCTGTGCCTTGAGTGTCCCATCTGCGAATGGGAATGTTCACACTGCCCTCTCCCCATGGGGGTCTGGGGGGCTATGTCCATGCAGCATTTTAAATGGGCAAAGAGCTGTGTGTGTGCTGAGTATTGCCCAGAGAGAGGTAGCTGCAAAGTGCTGGGAACAATGAAAAACAAGTGCCTACTGCCATGCTGCAAGGAGGCAAATATGTCAGACCCCATCTATGATGAACCCACTTCAACAGGCTAATGAGTTTGACTAGGCTCGGTTTAAGCATAGTTTGGCCCTGCCCTCTCATGCCAGACAGACTGTGTCTAAAACTAATCAGGATAAAACCAGCACAGATGGCGCCTCAGTTTCTCTGGCAGCGCCAGTGGGCTTCTGAAGATATGCATGAGGCTAGCTGCTCTGATTACATCACATCTTACATGACCTACAAATGCCAAAGGAGTAGGGAGCTCCCATGTTGCTGCTTACATTAAGCCTTTCCAAATATAGTTCCAGTCTCATTGAAATTCCCGGTATTTATAATTTGATCTGGCAGGCATGCAGGGCCATGCATCAGAAGGGCTTAATGAAATGAGAGTGACGTCGGGGCCTGCCTAGGCTGTCTGGAGCACAGCTAAAAAGCACACTCAGCCCAAGGAAATGGCCTGCTCCCTTGCCAGGAACTGGGACTTGTGCATGGGAGGCTAGTTTGTAGAAATTTTGGTGGTGCCCAGAACCCACCCCCCCCCAACTCTGCCCCTCAAACTCCGCCTCCACCTGCCTAAGGCTCTGGGCGGGGTTTCAGTGGGGAGGTCTGGGGTGCAGGTCTTGGGCTGGGGATTAGGGTGCAGGACGGGTGCAGGCTTTGGGAAGGAGTTTGGGTGCTGGGTGCAGGCTCCAGGCTGGGGCACGGAGTGGGTGTGCAGGAGGGGGTGAGGGCTGCAGGCTTTGGGATGGAGTTTGGGTGCAGGCTCTGGGCTGGTGGTGGGGGTGTAGAAAGGGGAGAGGGGTGCAGGCTCTGGGCTGGTGGTGGGGGTGTAGGAAGGGGTGAGGTGCAGGCTCTGGGAGGGAGTTTGGGTGCTGGGTGCAGGCTGTGGGCTAGGGCGGGATGGGTGTGCAGGAGGGGATGAGGGGTGCAGGCTTTGGGACGGAGTGTGGGTGCAGGCTCGGCTGGGGAGGTAGAAAGGGGGAGGTGGTGCACACTGGGGCAGAGGATCAGGCTGCAGGGGAATGAGGGTTGGGGCTGAGGATGAGGGGTTCATGATGCGGGGGGGGCTCAGAGCTGGGGCAGAGGCTCAGGGTGCGGGGGGATGAAGGCTCTGGCTGGAACAGAGGATTAGGGTGCAGGGGGATGAGAGCTGTGGCTGGGGATGAGGATTCGGGTGCAGGGGAATGAGGGCTCTGGCTGGGGCAGAGGATCAGGGTGCAGGGGGATGAGGGTTGGGGCTGAGGATGAGGGTTTGAGGCGTTGGAGAGGCTCAGGGCTAAGGCAGAAGAGCAGGGTAAGGGCAGCCTGCCTTGCTATTAGTAGATGGCGGGCGCTAGGACCCTGGGGCAGCAGACAGCAGTTCTGCCGGGAGCCAATCTGTGAGCAGGCAGGGACCGCGGCGGAGGGGGGACGCAGGGGGAGGGGTGGAAGGTGGAGGCCGGGACCCGCTCCAGGCAGGGATGCGATGGGGCGGGGTGGTGGGGGGAGACCCGCCGGGGCTGGCGCCCGATCCAGACAGGGCCGGGGGAGAGACCCAGCTCCAAATATTGCTGGAGCAGGGCACCTGGCCCTGAATATTCCTGGAACCCGGGCACCTCGAGCCCATATAACTCGCCACCTATGGACCTGTGTGCCATTGAACCTGTGTAAGCCCATGGAATCAAAGAGTCCACAGAAAATCATTCTGCAAATAGTCTTGCACTGTATCCCTGAGCTAGGAGGGCATTTTGGGTAGGGGTATGCAAATGAGTACCCCGAGCATCCCACTTTGCTTCCTAATTCCCATAGCGAGTGTGGCCATAGCAGGTAGCTTTTAAACTGAAGCTGTGTCTTCCCAGCTAGCTCTGAGCAAGTAGGCCTGATTCAGGAGCTGGGGACAGCTGATACACACATATCGACGGTGCAGCCTACAACCAGCTCCCAGCCAGAAAAGCCAGTGCACTAACATCTAGCAGGAGCACTGCGAGCCGCCTGTCAGAGACAGCTCTGCTAAGAGCCTACTTCATTCCAGGCACACGTGTTGCATACATTTGTTGAAACAGAAAGCCAAGCTGACTGGGCTTCAGACCTCCAGCAGCTGATCCACTAGCTAGAGAGGTCACATTAGCCCAGCCAATTGGGAAAGCAGCTGACTAACAATCTTAAATCTACCCTGGGGTCACAGTCACAACTGTCTCCTCCACAGGTCTTCACCTGAGGGTGTCAGGTGAGCAGGCCCCTCAATGGCTCTACTTGGACATTCCCTTTCTCCTACCCTGGCTGGCAGGAAGGACTTTGAGTCTCTGAGCCCTTCCCCTCTGTAGCTGGACTGTACATTCCCTACTAACATCGTTTTATCTCCTTCTCATTCAAAGTGATCTCTGCTGGTGGTGCCTCATGACCCTGGTCGGATTGCTAACGCAAACAGCTCCTTTACTTAAGGTTTAAATTGGACCGGCCTAAGCTGTTCCCGCTCTGTGCATAGAGGACTTCAGCCTGTAGGGTGGTAAACTGGCACCTTTCACCTGCACAAAATTCACTTGCAATGATTTTGCTTTCCAGTAGCAGGTAGTGAGCCCTCCCAGCTGCTAGGGATTGGGAAGCAAAGGGCAATGTGCTTGCAGATGAATTAGTATTTCTTAGAAAATACTAGGGAATGGGGGAGCATCCCAGACGTCACAGTCCATCAGTGTTTAACCCACGGCCATCCCTCTCTCCCTGACTTTGCACCTAGGAGCCCCAGAGGCTCTGCCAAGGCTTGTAAACAGCGATCCAGGAAAAGAAAAGGCCCATTGCACTATGTTTGCTTTTTGTACCCCCACTGGAAAAGGCTGAGATGCAAACAGGTGGCTGGTGGAAATGTGGAACGCCAGGGCAAGGAAGTCCATTTCAGTGGCTGTCCTCTGCCCTTCCACACAGCAGGGCATGATCCAGACCTCTCCAGCCAGAGTCACCCAGCAAGCAGATTTCTACATTTGAGCAGCCCAGAGGATCTCCTGGGTACAACCAGCAAGTTCTCCATCCACATCCCCTACTGACTGAACACAAATGGATCTGAGAGGCCAGGCTTTCACGGGTCTCCTTAATGGTGACTGCAGAATGGGTTGACACTGCTGGTTTGCGTACATGCAATGGATGTGCCTGCAGATTTTCAGGGGCACTTAAGGAGGCTCGACAAGTCCTGGAGTTAAAGAACAGTAAAACAATTCACTTCTTGGAAACAAGACATTGACTTTCTTGGAGGTAAATGAACAGAAGCCACTTTCTGCACCACCAAGTCACTTCAATCTGTATTACCATCCCCTCTCGCTGGGAGCCACCTTCACAGCATTGAGCTGAATACACTCAGCAGCCTGGAAAGCATTACACACCTTCCCTGTTGATGGGGATGACCAGTGAGATGAGCCAGACATTAAACTCAGGTCTGAAATGGGGTTTCGGCCTTATTGTCAGGTCCAGGAGAAAAGCCTAAGCCTCTGCCCCACGTTCTCACCCAGTGTTTCTCCTGCACAGCAGAGGGTCTAAGGGAAGGAGAGTGGTACAAAGTATCCCTGGCACACAGGTTTCAGGGCTTCTGGTGTCCAGTACTTCCACGTGGCCTAGTTGTAAGTTGCCTGGTAAAGACAGCAGGTCCCTGCACCAGCCACCTGCTGCAGAGAAGGTGCAGTGACCTTCAACAGGCCAGTGTTTCACTGAATTGCAGCCACTTCAACAGGAATGGACCAGGTACATGGTACAGCTTTGACGTGATGAATGTGCTGAAAGGTAGGCTTCTGAGCTTGCTGCCATCTGGTAAATTGGAGCACTAGTTTGTATCTGATGGGTGCTTTCTTCCATCTACAATTATCATTGGAGAGCGCCATCTGCTGGAAATGTCTCTTTATGACCTGGCTATTTTTCTAATGTCAATATTAACTATCGATCACCTTCTGGACAATATTTACTCTGGCTTATCTGGTAACATCCGACTTCCTCCGTCAGGTCAGAGCCTGCAGCAATGTGAACTAATGTGACACTTCTGTGAATACTCCAGATCACGTACCTTGTGTCACTCTCTATTCTAGCACCACTGGGTCAGGATGGAAACTTGCTGTTGCCCTCTGACCTGCCAGCCCTGTGCCCTTGCAGCTGCAGAAGGTAATGCTGAAAGCCATCTCTGCTCTGTCAAGCCTGCCAGTGACTAACCCCTCAGGAGATATCCAGCTGAAACCCTTCCAGAAAGAAGGCTGGGAGAGGTTAGTGCTGATCTAGTTAAATTGTGTTGGCTAAGCTTTGGTCATAATCTAAGCAAAAATCATCTAATAACCAATGACTAATGCAAAAGGAGGAACAATTACGATTATGATTATGGAGTGGAAAGGTGGGGAAAATCCCTTCACCTTTCTTTTGGAGGGAGCAAGAGGAATTGAGGGGCCTGGAGGCGGTGCTGGAAGGAGAGCTTTCCAGAAAACGTACAATGTTCTTTCACTGATGGTCTCTGATGAAATAAAAGCAAAGCTAGAAAGTGGGTTGGTGCCACTCCTAGGAATAGGCAAGGGGCAAGCATATGCACCGACTCATTTGTGAGGCTGGAGAAAGTCGGAGGTCTTGCCCTGTCTCCATTCTTTGTTCCTCGGCCCAGAATATTCCACAGCTTCCTTCTAAATGTCTTATCAGCATGTTGCTCCCCTCATTCTACACCTCAGAGACCTCTGTGTGGCTTTTCCCCCTGCCCCTCTCCAGAAATTCCACAGATAGCTCGCTCAGTGTATGCACAAGAGCTCTTGCTTTCCCACCCTGGACCTGAGACACTTTGGCAGTAGAATGGTGGGTTTCAGTGAAACTAACTTGTGCTTGATCCTATGAAATCAGTGCAAGTCAGTGTTATGCACCCCCAGCACCAGGCCCTTAGTTAGTAATATGTGTCTTTCTAGAGAACTCATAGCACAAAGGCAGCACCCCAAGCTCCCAACTACTTTATTGGGCACAGAATGACGAATGCACGTTCCCTAGGGACTTTTAGGAGGAAGGTCTCTGTTCTCTCCTTGTCTTGGAGTCAGTCAAACCTCAGCTAACTTCTTCCCTCAGAGAACAGTGAGCCACGCCTGGATTTCAGCATCATGTCCCATTTATCTGAGAACTATCAAGTTGCTTCATGTTCACTTTGTGACCCTTGTGCCCTGTGAGAACATAATGACAACGGAGAAGGACCTCAGGCCCCAACTGAAGCTGTATTAGATGTGTGATCTCGGGTTCTCCTGGAGTTAAAATGATACAGAACATAAGAACAGCTGTACCGGGTCAAACCAAAGGTCCATCTAGCCCAGTATCTGTCTACCGACAGTGGCCAATGCCAGGTGCCCCAGAGGGAGTGAACCTAACAGGCAATGATCAAGTGATCTCTCTCCTGCCATCCATCTCCATCCTCTGACAAACAGGGGCTAGGGACACCATTCTTTACCCTTCCTGGCTAATAGCCATTTATGGACTTAGCCACCATGAATTTATTCAGTTCCCTTTTAAACACTGTTATAGTCCCAGCCTTCACAACCTCCTCAGGTACGAGTTCCACAAGTTGACTGTGCGCTATGTGAAGAAGAACTTCCTTTTATTTGTTTTAAACTTCCTGCCTATTAATTTCATTTGGTGGCCCCTAGTTCTTGTATTATGGGAATAAGTAAATAACTTTTCCTTATCCACTTTCTCCACATCACTCATGATTTTATATACCTCTATCATATCCCCCCTTAGTCTCCTCTTTTCCAAGCTGAAGAGTCCTAGCCTCTTTAATCTTTCCTTGTATGGGACCCTTTCCAAACCCCTAATCATTTTAGTTGCCCTTTTCTGAACCTTTTCTAGTGCTAGAATATCTTTTGTGAGGTGAGGAGACCACATCTGTACACAGTATTCGAGATGTGGGCGTACCATTGATTTATATAAGGGCAATAATATATTCTCAGTCTTATTCTCTATCCCCTTTTTAATGATTCCTAACATCCTGTTTGCTTTTTTGACCGCTTCTGCGCACTGTGTGGACATCTTCAGAGAACTATCCACGATGACGCCAAGATCTTTTTCCTGACTCGCTGTAGCTAAATTAGCCCCCATCATATTGTATGTATAGTTGGGGTTATTTTTTCCAATGTGCATTACTTTACATTTATCCACATTAAATTTCATTTGCCATTTTGTTGCCCAATCACTTAGTTTTGTGAGATCTTTTTTAAGTTCTTCACAATCTGCTTTGGGCTTAACTATCTTGAGTAGTTTAGTATCATCTGCAAACTTTGCCACCTCACTGTTTACCTCTTTCTCCAGATAATTTATGAATAAATTGAATAGGATTGGTCCTAGGACTGACCCTTGGGGAACACCACTAGTTACCCTTCTCCATTCTGAGAATTTACCATTAATTCCTACCCATTGTTCCCTGTCTTTTAACCAGTTCTCAGTCCATGAAAGGACCTTCCCTTTTATCCCATGACAGTTTAATTTACGTAAGAGCCTTTGGTGAGGGACCTTGTCAAGGCTTTCTGGAAATCTAAGTACACTATGTCCACTGGATCCCCCTTGTCCACATGTTTGTTGACCCCTTCAAAGAACTCTAATAGATTAGCAAGACACGATTTCCCTTTACAGAAACCATGTTGACTATTGCTCAACAGTTTATGTTTTTCTATGTGTCTGACAATTTTATTCTTAACGATGGTTTCGACTAATTTGCCCGGTACTGACGTTAGACTTACCGGTCTGTAATTGCCGGGATCCCCTCTAGAGCCCTTTTTAAATATTGGCGTTACATTAGCTAACTTCCAGTCATTTGGGTACCGAAGCCGATTTAAAGGACAGGTTACAAACCTTAGTTAATAGTTCCGCAACTTCACATTTGAGTTCTTTCAGAACTCTTGGGTGAATGCCATCTGGTCCCGGTGACTTGTTAATGTTGAGTTTATCAATTAATTCCAAAACCTCCTCTAGTGACACTTCAATCTGTGACTGTTCCTCAGATTTGTCACCTACAAAAGCCAGCTCAGGTTTGGAATCTCCCTAACATCCTCAGTCGTGAAGACTGAAGCAAAGAATCCATTTAGTTTCTCTGCAACATACAGATGTTGAGACAGTTCAGGCCTCTCTTTGCACCCTCCCTTCCGCGTTTCATTCAGATTGCAGGGGCATGCTGCAGTGCATCTGATTGCAGATCCTACTATATCTATACAATGTGACTGTTCTCATCTGTCAAACTCAAAGTAATGCCTAAAGAACATAATAACGTCAGCTTCTGAAGTGTCAGAACATCTCAAGGCACTTTCCCAAAGAGCTACAATTCCTTAATGGGACCAGCAGCTGAGCTTATCAATAAATACAATTTAGCCATGAAAGAAATTTAGCAATTAACTTTTGAGTTCAAAGATTTCTTAGAATCAGGGGAAATATATGAACCATAGCTGAATCTGTTCTGCATGCTCCTTTCACCCCCTGCACGACAAACATCCAGGTGATGGGTTTTGAGCTCCTATTAACATATAATCACCTGCCTGTGTTAATATCTCATGCAATCATTGGTGGACCCTGAAAACGCTCATTTATGTAGCAAAGCATGTTGAAAATTGGACTGGATGGACAGTCAAATGAAGCTAGGGCTGCTTGTTTAACTACCTTCAAATGATACAGTGTTGGCATTCAGAGGTCCTTCCCATGCATTTCAGTGAGAACAGGACTGTGCCTAAATAAGCTCAGAAATAATTTAGATTGTCATAAAAAGGCATCCACCCTTTAAACCCAGGTATCCTTCTTGGGAATCTAAGTTTGCTCTCAGCAGAATAGCTAAGACGCAAACAGAATTGAATGGAAATTCACATGGCACAAAAGTAGGTTCTGACAGAATTTGAACTCCTGGTGGGCTGTCGCACAGGAGGCTGGGAGCTTTGCCTACTGTCGTGATGCTGTGAGCTTGTAATCATCTTGTTGTTTTGCATTCTTTCTCCTGTTGCTCTGCTCAGGGTGCCAGGTCCTTACACTCAAGTCAGTAAACCTCCTCCGGAAGTATATCTCCATCCTGGATGTGCCCATTAGCTGCCTCCAGTCCCAGGATGTTCTCTTTATACTAACCAAGGAGGAGTCTGAACAAGCCAAGGTGAGATGCATTTTTCCTGCCCAGCCTGTTTGAGCATTTCAGAATCATTGTGAGGGCTTCAACCAAAAGTGCCTCATGCATGTAGAACTTAAAAATATATATACTGCACATGGAGTGTAACTGGCACATTTCAGACAGTCATAAGAATGGCCATACTGGGTCAGACCAAAGGTCCATCTAGTCCAGTATCCTGTCTACTGACAGTGGCCAATGCCAGGTGCCCCAGAGGGAATGAACAGAACAAGTAATCATCAAGTGATCCATCCCCTGCCGCCCATTCCCAGCTTCTGGCAAACAGACGCTAGGGACACCATTCCTGCCAATCCTGGCTAAAAGCCATTGATGGACCTATCCTCCATTCATTTAACTAGTTCTTTGATTTATGATTTATTTATAATCAGTCTTTGATTTATGAAGCATCAGTGGATTTGCTTCTAGGAATATTTACTTGTCAAGACAAGTTGCTTTGTATGCCATTCAGATGATGGGATTGGGCAGATTTGCAGCTCTTAGACCCTGGGTGGTCAGAGTGCGCTCTTATATTTGATAGTGATGTGGACTGTGGACAGTACAGTTCCCAGCATGCAGGATTCTATCTTGATATGCTCTCTGTGTTGTATGACTACTTGTGGCAGCAGGCTTTTAGCAAGTTTCCCTGTTTTTTGGGCACACTTTGGGTTATTCTGCTGTGTGAAATCTCTCTACATTCTAGTCAAGAAACCTCTTATCACCATATGATTAGAGCTCCCGCCACAGTATATTAAAGTAAACATTACAGAGCAAACAGTGCTCCTAATCGACAAGTAACACTCATAGCACTGTTGTATTTGTGAGGGTAGTAACAGAAAGTTCCAAGTACAAAAAGTCCTCTGATATTTCAAGCCACAGTGGCTAGAACCTTGAATCTGACCTTCCTACTGAAACTTACTTTCCAAGTGGCATGTCATAAATATATGAAATGGGCCTCAACTAGAACTTCTGGTCATATGCAACCACTTGAAAATAGCCCCAGTGATTCCAGTATAGCATTGTTTGAGTTTAGTCAGAATCCCACCGCTGCTAAGCTGTGTTTGTGCTGGTCCTTTGATGGGTCACTGAAGACAGATTTCACTGTATATCTAATAGAGAACTTTACAGAAAGCCCTGAAAGCTGTCTTCCGAATGGGTTTGGAAGGTATAATGTTTTCTTGCATATTTTTATCTTTCTAGAGAGCCATGCGGTGCCATCACAGCCAGCTTCTCTGGTTCCGCCACACCTATATCCTGTTCTCACGCTTCATGGTGATCAATTCACTTTGCCTTCTGTAAAGGAAAGGAGAATCATACACACTTCCAGGGGCATTCAGAGACCAGAGAAGGGAAACAAAGAAAAGAGAGGCTCTGCCTGACCAAGCACTATTGAAAGCTCTTGCTTCTTTAATGTCTCAAGAAGAGGACAGAATTCCACCTTCTGGGTTCCCTGCAGCCTTTCAGATTGAAACATACAGTATTTACATCCTTCTAGGTGTCCTTTGCCTGACAGCCTGGGTTCAAACAATTACTGAACTCCCATTGTAATAGCACAACTGGTCTTAGAACCACCAGCAAATCAGATTGATCTGAGTCTAATTAGTAGTGAAGTAGAATTTTGGAGGTGTTTAGGATACAGCATGTATTGTATGTGCTTTTACAATGGGTTTCCCCAGGGAGACCAGGACCAGATGACCACCTGGTGATTCCTGCTTTTTATCCATTTCCCTCTGCTGTAAAGATCAGGCATCAGGAGTGACTTGTCTAAGGACACACATTGTCCCTTGGGGTTTGAACCAGGATCCTCACAGCCCTCAGGCTGTAACACTGAACCACACAGACCTGCCTGTCAGTCAGCCAGTTCCTGCTAATGGAGGGCTGGTTTCTTGACTTTAAAATGCCAAAATTTTAGGGATAAAATATTAAAAATTATACAGACTAATATAATTGCACTGAACTCTTATTGTTCTTTCCATCTCGACCCTCTAAGCCACCCTGTGATACGAGCTTTACTCTGCTGGACCGTACCTCGTGAAACACTAATATTTATTCCTGCTTCCAAACAAAGTCTTTGAGATCCGCTGAACCTAAGCTGTTCTTCACCAGGATGTGCGGGGTGTACGAATGAAGTTACAAGTGAGAGGGCGCCAGCCAGTTCTTTGAGAGAATAAATATGTAGACATAAAAATTCCAGATGCACCATTTGAAAACCTGCCCCCTTCCTCTTAGTTGCCAGGAGGAAGTGTTGGGTTCTGGGTTTTGCAACCCACAGATTCAGCAGGAAAGTTACAGAGAGGCCAATTTTAAAATATTGACTTGTAATTTTTAAGTCTACATAGATTTTAGTAATAATTGGAATCTTAAAGGAGGACTTCACACTGGAGCAAACTAAATAATACTCAGCATTTACATAGCGCTTTGCACTCATCATCGAGTTACTCTTCATCGCACCTGTGGGAGATAGGGATATAAAGACTATAAACCCCAGTGGAAAGATGAGATAAGCAGCTTGCCCAAGGACACAGAGCAAGTCGTTGCACTGCTAGGATCAGAGCTCAAATTACTGACTCCTAATTCCTTACTCAAATCACAACACCCTCCCAAACATAGCTATTAAAAAGATACTAGGGCAGAACTGTACTCTCAGTACGTAAGCACACAGCTAGGGTTGCCAACTTTCTAATTGCACAAAGCCGAACACCCCTGTCCCGCCCCATGACCCACCCCCGCTCACTCCATCCCCCCTCCATTGCTCACTCTCCCCCACCCTCACTCTCACCGGGCTGGGGCATGGGGTTGGGGTAGGGGGGGAGGGCTCTGGCTCTGGCTGGGGGTACAGGCTTTGGGGTGAGGCCGATGACAGGGTTGGGGTGCAGGAAGGGGCTCTGGGCTGGAACAGGGGGTTGGGGTGCAAGTGTGGGTGAAGACCGGCTGGGGGTGCAGGCTTTGAGGTGGGGCTGAGGATGAGGGGTTTGGGGTGGAAGAGGGGGCACAGGCTTCAGCTGGAGCTGTGGGCTCTGGGGTAGGGCTTGGGATGAGGGGTTTGGGGTGCAGAAGGGGGCTCAGGGCTGGGGTATGGTGTTGGGGGGGTAAAGGTATAGGCTTCAGGAGGGAGTTTGGGTGCAGGAGGGGACTCCAGGCTGGGGCAGGGGGTTCGGGGTGCTGAGTCCCGGCAGTGCTTACTGCGGCTCCCAGGAAGCAGCTGCCAGGTCCCTACATCCCCTCGGCACATAGGCGACCAGGGAGGTTCCACGTGCTGCCCTCAAGCCCACACCCGCATCTCCCATTGGTTGCAGTTCCTGGCCAATGGGAGCTGCGGAGCCAGCACTAGGCAACCCTACACACAGCTATCTTTAAGTCCATGAGTCAGACCATCCTTATTCAACAGAGCACTTAAGCACATATGCATTCTATGGCACTACTCTTGTGTTGAAAGTTAAACACGTACATAAGAACGTGCTCAACTGGAGCCTGTAATGCCAGCATCAGCCTGGTATAGCTCTGAATCCAGAGTAACTTCAGTGAAATCTAGGGAGAGACGAGTGTAAGAGCAGAATTTTTCCCTGGGTAAGGAGATGTTATTTCATGTAGTACGGTTGTGTAAACCAGAGGTTCTCACCCTTTTTCTTTCTGAGGCCCTCCCAGCATGCTATGAAAACTCCACATCCCATCTGTGCCACAAAGGCTTGTTTTCTGCATATAAAAGCCGGGGCCAACATTAAAGGGTAGCCAGCAGAGCAACTGCCTGGGGCCCTGTGCCACACGGCATCCTGTGAAGCTAAGTTGCTCAGGCTTTGGCAGGGCTTAGGCTTTCTGCCCTGGGCCCCGTTGAGTCTAACACTGGTCCTGCTTGGTAGACCTGCTGAACCCGGTTCATGGCCCTCAGCGGGCCCCAGACCCCTGGCTGAGAACCACTGGTGTACACCAGATAATAACACATCTGAGATGTGTCTGCACGAGCCAAAGACAACATGGTAGAATCTTGCAATAGATGTAAGAACCTTGTTCTGACTAATGTGATTTGAACTGTGCTGCGGATAGGGGCAGTGTCAGAATAAGGCAAAGAGGGAAAACCACAGCTGTTGGGTAAGTTATGGAACTGGTGTGGTCTGACAAATGAATGTAAAATGAAAGGAGGGAAAAAACAGCACAGAAAGATTTATTTAAAAAAACCAAAAAAGATATACTTCCTGAACAGCTTGGCACAGGAGAACTTGAAATAGAGGTTACATGATGGCCTGCCAATGGCAGTGCTCCAAGCTGAGCACTTTGGTGCACTGAGGCTGTATCATGGTTTTGACATGCTCCTGATGGTCTTATGTTCCTTCATTGCCTTCTCCCACTCTTTGCCATTGATCTCCTCCATGATGGTGCTGCGCACAGTGCCCTCATCCAGGCAGTGGGGGGCTATTCCTTGAGAAGAGAGAGGAATACAGAGAGAAACTTTCCCTTTGAAGCCAAGGAGAGCTTTTCTCTCAGCTTCATGGGCAGTGAGTCTCAGAGGTGGTGATAGTGTCGATACAGCTGCAGCAGGTGAGAAACCTGAGATGGCCAGTGGCCCATTGGTCACAGTTAAGACTTACACAATAAGGAGGTGCCATTGAAAGTTGCAGCTTCAGATGTTCAGTACTTTAGAAGCAAGCTGTATGATGCACAATTATTGTGCTACTGCTCTTGGCAGAGTGCTGATGGTCATCATGGTCATTATACAAGTGCAGCGGGGGGTGAATTTGTGTTGCCATAGATCTACCAGGTTTCTTCCCTGTTCTGTTTACCTACCGTAACCATCTGGGTTAGAACGAGGGGTGTAAAAGCTCTGCACGCCGCAGGTCTTACAAAATGTGTGCTGAGCACAGTGTGTGTTGAAGGTGTACGTTGTTATGTTATCAGCACCCTAGGCAAAAAAATACACAATGAAGGTTTGCCACGTACCCAAAAATGGGTCATTTTTTGTCACTTACATTCCACAGGCTTGTAATTAATAAATGTAAAATTGCAGGCACAAAAACAGCAGCCTAATTAAGACTAGTCTAAAATACCACCTGCTATGTCTTTATGTGAATTAGAGGTAAGAATACAGCATGCATGCTACTCTGTTCCAGATATTAATCTCCTTTCCCTACCCTCTGTGCTTTATTTTCACAAACACCTTTCACCCAGACAAGCCTAACAATTGCCATGGCTTTACTTTCTGACCACTGAAATGCAGTCACTGAACTCTCTATTACAGCAGGTCTATTATAAAGTGCTTAGTTGTTTTTTTTAAATGTTCCAAAGTAAACATAACTGGGGGTTTTCCTCCCAGAAGCAGTGGACAAAAATTTCTGTGTTTATCTGAGACCATCCAACTATAAAAGAAAATCAAATCAAATGGTGCTAGAAGCCGAGAAAAATTAATCTAAGAGCTACAGTCCTCAGAAAACTTGGAATCCAAGAGCCTAACCTGTAAGATGCCCTTGTAACAATTAAAATGTAAAAGAGTTAAGCCTGTAATCAGAATTTAAAAATCAAGTTAAGGGAGTCTGAAGCTGATCTAAAATAGAGGCAGAATTCTTTATAGCAATGCGCTGGGACCCAATCCACAGCCCAATAAATCAAGACTCATACAGATTGCGATGGGCTTTTGCTCAGGTCCTTAGCCCATTAGGAGTAGGAGTGTGACAGTAATGCTCTTTGTCGTCAATGTAACAGGGACTTGGCACATTTACCTGGTGGCACTGCCACTCCTGGGGTGTACATACAACCCTGCCTCATCTTTTGAACAGGTATAGTCACTTTTCAAACACGGAACTTCCATTCTGAGACACTCTAACAAACACATACAGCCAGGCTCCTGGGATCCAAATGGATTTTTCATATCTCCAAACACATCTCTCCAGACAGACACAGGCAAATTTATGATACAAAGCTGACCACCACCTGAACCTTTCAGAATCAAATATCTTTACAGGTACCCACACCCACTGCACTCATAAACCCTAACCTACCTTCAGCAGCTTGAAGTGTGAAGCTGGGACAATGAAGTGTCTGTTCTGTTTCTTTATGCAAATACTGCAACTGTACAAGGGGAAAGAAAAAGAAAAAAAACATGACTATTCTATAGGCAGTTATAACCTGCAATGTAACAATCATATCTAGCCTAAAGCTCTCAACAAGTTAGATTTCACTGAAAACTATAATTATTTTTACCTGGTTGTCATCAGGGTGGATATCAGAGAGACAAGAGATTCAATAGAAGTTGGTCTAATAAATGATATTAATTCACCCACGTTGTGTCTCTAATATCCTGGGATCAACAAGGCTACAACATTGCAAACATCAGGTTTGATGCCAGGAGTGGCCAGACTGCAACTATGGCATATGTATTTGTGTGTGCATGTATTCACCTAGAGACTTATGTTTTCCTGTAATATGGAAAGTAAGCTTATCTACACTGAGAGCTACATAACTCTCTTCTCTCCATAGTACAACTCTCAGTGGATAGATCAACGCTAAATTGTGGCCTTGAGAAATTCATGTAAAGTTTGCCAACTTAATCCAAATGCTACCAATATTAATTACTTTGCAAACAAGGGAAACAGATTTGTAGTGACATCTGGGATAGAGAGAAACTAATTCTGAGTCGGTGGAAAGACCATACTGAAATTAGACTATTTTATAGGACTTGAATATATATCCCTCACCACATGTTGGTAGTAATGTTTTGTCCATTTGATAAGAGAATGCCAAGAAAGGATCAAACCCCACACCCTTGAGAGAACTGTTGGAAAGCATTTTGTTTTGATGAAGTATAAAACAGAGGTTCCCAGCATTTCTGGTTGTTAAAACCTTGACAATTTTTGTACAAGCACAGGTATGAATCATGAAACTGTGGCTGAATTCCAATGTAAGTTTTTGCACTCTGCTTACCTATAGTTCCCTCTGCAGTCCCATATGGAGCTGGTATTCTGTACTCCTTGATGTGCAGAATCCTGTTAAACATCTGCCATGTTTTACTCCAGATATGGCTACATTTTAGTAGTGGGGTAAGTGGTTCCTGTATGTATAGGAGTTTGTAAAATGCTTTCCACAATAAAATTCTGTATATATGTAAGATATTACTGTTAATAATGATACTAAATATAACACTTCGCATGTGTTTAGAACCTTCCATTCATGGATCTCATGAAATTTATTTAGCTTCACAGCATCCATGCAGGATAGGCAAGTATTACTGTCTTCATTGTGTGGCTGAAGAAACTGAGGCATAGATGTAGTGACTTTCCAGGATCACAGAGGAAGTCTGTGTAATTATTAACTGTAGTAGTTGTAGACTATGTAATAATAATCATCACATCTTACCAAATTGTAATGAGCAAGTCACTTTGATCTGAATTTCCACTTGCATAAAGGACATTTAATATTTTCCCCAGATTGAGCAGTTGAAGTCAATGGAATTTCTCTTCTGGATTTAATTGCACATTGTATTAGGGCCATAGCTAGTATTCCACAAAGCTTAAAAACTGGGAATTTCTTTGACTTTTTTTATGCCTACTGTTTCTGGCCTATGAGAGGCAGATCCCATCCTCAACAATCTGCTAAAATTGCCTGAAATCACACACCAAGTAGCGATCTCAGTAAGGATCCCTGTAGCCCCAACACTGCTACAGTCTCCCTGTTCTGAGCTGTTTTCCAAGCACTTGTTATCTCCCTGACAACTGCAGCTTTTGCCACAGCCTCACCCCTTCAGCTAGGGCATAAAGAAAACACGAAGTTGCCACTGTGCTGCCCAGAAAGTAGAAGTGCACAGCACCTTCCTTTCTCTGGCAATCAGCACATTGTGCACTTGCAGAACCAGCACCTGAAATCAACAGTACTGACCTACTGGTGGATCTGAACTCAGCTGGGGCTGCAGCCTACAGGAAATAGGTTAGACATCTGTTCTGTACTATACCAAATTCCAGTGGATTTCTGTTTCGTAAACACTTTGAGATCTTTGGATGGGAAGTGCTAGAGAAGGGCAAAGTATTTGGCTATTCAGATTCAAATAAAAACCACTCACTTGCAGTCAAAAATGTGCAGATCTGTTGATGCCCAAACCTCGAAGCGGATAGCTCCACAGTGACAGCCTCCTGTGTGCTTCACCAGGCCTCTGTACTCACTGGACGGAGAAAAGGTACACGCACACAAAGAGAGGATTTGTGATCAGACATTTCTTGTTGGCCAAGGAAGCACTGAGATTTTGTAGTGTCACAGTCAACTCTACCAGAGTCATTATCCACTCAGCAATGGGGGCCAAACTGAAGCAGACCCACCTTCCCCCAAACACATGTCCAAATTCTGACCTCAGTTACAGTAGTAAATCTAGAGTAACTCATAGAATTCAGTCAAATTATGTCAGGATTACACCAGTGAAATTAAGAATAGAATTTTCCCATGTTCCCACCAATTCTGCTCCAGTCTGATGTTCTTTCTAGATAGAAAGCATCACTAACTTGCTTCCATTTCAGGAGCTGGAAACAGAGACGATAAGTAGGATTTAATTAGTTTAAAACATTTTAATATGTTTTTTAAGTCTCCCAGCTGCACTCACAGACTCAAGGATACTCTCCTTTGTGTATTTCCTTCACTCCCTTAGGACTTTACCATGGTAACCTAGCAAAATCGACATGCCAGGTCAGACACAAAAATATGAAGTCCCTTTTCCTATTATCAATTGCATGTACTGACAGTTTGTTCAAATTTATTAATGGGAATAACAAAAATATAACTATATTACACGTTCAGATGGGACAGCAGGATTAGAATATGAGCTTGGTAGATGTGTCACTGTAGACAACAGAAAAGAACAGGATAAGAGGATTTTTACTTCCCTTTGATGTGAGGTCCCTGAAACATGAACAGATTAAGAGTAACAGCCCATAAATTCCATGGAAAGAAAATAAATTGTGTGGCTCCACGAAAGCCAATGTTTATTACTGTAAAAATGTTGACACTAGGAATATTACATTGCAGAATCATATGGACAAGCTTCAAGTACAGCAAATGTGACACGGGGCAGAGATTCTGGGCTGAGAAACTACAGAAATACAAAAGAAAGCCTTTTTGAAGATAATTACGTAGTCTGACTAAATCCCACACTGTACTTGGTCCCTAAATCTGAATCCAAAGCAGAGATATTTGTCCAGTCAGAGCTGCTGTATGTCTAGCCATGACAACTTCTCTGGATGTGGTTGTAAGAAGTGTGCAATGAGCCTCCCACATTATTACCAAAATCAACATCTAGATATTAAATTGATAAGCATTTTAGAAACACTTAGATAAATCTAAATGCAAAATGTCTGGATAACACTGCCAGATAACGCTTATTTGCATTGTCATTAAGAATCAAAAGAAAGGTAGCTGGATGAGTCCTGCAAAAAAACATGTTTTTGGAAGGCTTAGCCTCCATGTATTGGCTTACTTATTGAGCAAGAGAAAGTTTGCTGTTAACTTCCCATAGAATCCATTCTCTCTCTCCAAACCCACAGAAGCATGGGTTGTAGATGTATGACCCTTCTGACTCAATTTATTATTAACCAGGCACTTCTCAGACCAGCACTAGCCTGGCTGGAATCAGCATTCCTAGTGAGGGTTTGGTGTTTAGTTACATAGATACATTAATGTCTTTTGTCTAAAAGTACCGAATTGTAGGTTTATACCAGACACAGAACGCAAAAATGGAGAGAAGGAGGTCTAGCAGTCGTGGGTTACACCCAGCTAAGCCCAAGGGGGTGCAGCCCCCTTTAAAGCCACAGGGTAGATGGGGGTCTAGGGAAGAAAAATATTCTGTCCTGACCCCAGCTCTAGCAATCACTTGCCCGCTCCCATTGACTTCAGAGGAGCGTGTCAAAACCGTGCAGATGGGCCACAAAAAATAACGCAAATAAAATAATCTGCACAACCACATTGTTGCCTCCAGAGAAATCCTGGGGCGCGAGAGATTCCTGCCCAAACCGGTGCTGCACTCAGAGAGGGCCCTACCCCTGGGGCCAGGAGGGGAGATTTAAAAAATGTAGGTGAGCCCCAAGCAACATGCAACCCTGCACCACCGACCCGCAGCAGCGCGCCAGTGACAGCGCAGCTCGCTTAGGGGCGTGGGGTTCGTTTCTGCCCTGTCTCGGGAGGAAGAGCTCAGCGCCTGGGGACTCCCGTCCCCCTCCTTTACTCACAAGGTGTCCAGCAGGAGTCTGGCTGCCTCCTCACAAGTCAGGCTTTGCCTCTCCTGAAACTTCACCCAGCGCTCCCTCTGCGCGCCCAGATCGAGCAGGCAGAAGGCCGGGGGAGACAGCGGCGGCTCGCCTGGGCTCTCCCGGGGAGCCGCGGGCTGCTCGCCTAGCCGGCTGCTCTCCTTCCCCCGGAGGGAGCGGGCGGCAGCAGCCGGGGACGCTGCGGCTGGGCTTCTCCCCCGAGATTTCCGGACAGAGCCTGCCTTGGCTTTCCCCATGCGCCCTGCACCCCAGTAACCAGAGAGCTGGCGGCTGGGCCCCGCTCCCTTATTGTGATCTGGAGTTTAGGTGCAAAGGGACACTCCGGAGCTGCTGCTTCAGAGTCCGGAGTCACGTGGACTGGGAGGATTTGGTGCCAAATCCTGGGGAGTGAGGAAAGGAGGGGAAGGAGAAAGCTGGATCCTGACAGTTTTTGACACGCCCCCCTTCTCCCCAAAATTCCACGATTTACAGAGAACAAAACCTAGTCCCTCCTATTGCATCCAGCCCCCATATCCAGTACAACAGTGCCACAATACCTAGATCTGGCACCGGAATCCAGACAGTGATGAGACCCCCTAATTCTATTGCATAAAGGGTAGATGTACCATTTACAACAAACACATAACACATCCCAGTTGAGGCCACTGCAAATACCAAGATCTAGCACTTCAATCCTGCCAATATTTGGCTCCAAGCCCTAAAATTTCACTGATTATACAGAGATCATCCAGGTTTGTGCAGCACTGATGTGCCAGGGTTTGGCCATGTGTGTGAGGTTGGTACAGTAGCAGTAGCTACACTTGTCCTCCATTTGGATAGTAGAATATGGAATGCTGAGGCCCAAACTGGCAGGATCTGGTAACATTAAGGTGGCTCCAGTGTTTAAACGTTTTCTGAGTGGGTAATGACCCCATGGGGCAGAGCCCTGTGTTACTTCAGCTTCATGGATCTCATGCCAGCTCCATCATCACCAAAGCCTTACATCAAAGTTGGCCCCACTCACAGATCAGCCGCAGTGATTAGAAGGATTGGTGGTCAGGACTGAGCCATAGTGGGGGGCGGGGAGCTTTGTCTGCTGTTATCTTGAGGAAAGAGGATTTCAGTCTTCAAGGCCATCAATCAATCTGGCACCAAAGTTACCCCTTTTCAGAGCACAGAAGAGCAAGGGTGCTTCCGCTCAGGCTCTGAGCCCTTCTGATAAAAAAAACAAATATTTCTGAGACTCACGTTTTTTCCACCTCACTGAACTGGTCCAACCAAGCGAACAATCTAATTAATTGGAAACCAGAATGAGCTCCCTCCAACCTAGAGTCTACCTCATGACCGCCAGCTTGTGTTACAAATTCACATTGATTATTTTAGAGCCATTTCTTCCGATGAGCTGAGCTCTGCCCACATCTCCACAGACACACAGCAAGATTTGACTTGATCTGTTTTTCACAGAAGCAAGTTGGACAATTCCTTACAAGGAAACATTCTCATATTTAAAACTATTTTCCTCCGAGGGTTACCTGAATCAGTCAGGGCTTTGCAGCAAGGGCAGTTGCTGTCCCTCTTTCACTGTAAAAGAAGGGTGGAATGTGTATAGTTTTCAAAATTTTCCCCAGGAAAGATCAGTTTGAAATGCAATGTCTAGTTTCCAGTAAGTGTAATTTATACTCCTAAAATAGTATAGCTCAGGTGCAGCTTGGAAATGCTTCCTCGTGGGCTTCTGTGACACACATTGTCCATGAGCCCCTCCCCACCCCCATTGCTCTCTATCTGGAGTCTGCCTACTTTGTATTTGAAATCAGAAAACTGGGAGTCAGGAACCTTGTTCTGCCTTTGACTCTGCACTGATTCACTGTGTGACCTTGGGCAAGTTACAGAGACCTTTCCATACCAGTTTATTCATCTGTAAAATGGGGATAGTAATACATACGCATCTTGTAAAGGGCTTTGAGATCCTTGAATGGAAGCTGTTATAGAAGTGGTAAGTATTAGTATTGTTTTGTCTTCTATTTTGCATGATCTGATACGTGTGGGGTTACCAGGGCTAAAGAGTGGAGAGATATAATGGGAAGGCAGGAAGTAGGAGACAGATGATGTCCCAGAAGCTGGGAATGGGCAACAGGGGATGGATCAATTGATGATTACCTGTTCTGTTCATTCCCTCTAGGGCACCTGGCACTGGCCACTGTCAGTAGACAGGATACTGGTCTAGATGGACATTTGGTCTGACCCAGTATGGCCGTTCTTATGTTCTACCTTCATTTCACCAAACATACTGTGAAATCTAGGGCAAAATCCAGTTTGCTGGGCCTGAATTTAGAAGTTGTAGACATCACTCCAGAAATCCCCATGTCATCTCAAGTACTGCCACCTCTTTATCTAGGGAGTGATTTTTGTAGGTGCAATGATCTGTTATCAGAGTTTTTTATGGAAGTTTGAGAGCCAAAGAGGTGATATCTCATGTGAAACAGATGTGTTTTTTTTCTGGAGATCAGGTATAATATTAATCCTGGTGAATTACAAAACCTTGCTGGACAGAAAGGATGATCTTGTGTTCGAAGCACTGGACCAGGATTCAGGAGACCTGAGCGGTATTCTTAGCTCTGCCAGTGCATGATCTTCAGCCAGATGTATAGGCAAAAATGTTCAGAAGGGGCCATTGCTTTGGGGTGTCTCAGTTTTTGAGAGTCCAAGATCAGACACCCAGGCCCCATTTTTCAGAAAGGCAACCATATCAGAAGTCAATGGGGCTAAGAGGATGAATTAATCAGTGCGGATGAGATACTCTGACACTACAGTGATGAGCACAACAGAAAAGTCTATAAGTAAGTAAAAGCATGACAGTCTGTTGCTAGAGTTTCTCTACTCTGTGAATAAAAGCAGCTGCTGCAGGCTGCTAGCTCCCGATTATGATTAGGGGGGAAAATGCATGTTTTTTCAGCATAACACCTCCACCAACAGGCATTCTCCCCACCTGATAGTGATGACACATCACTAGTTATTTTAGCGAGAGCTGTACACAGTCTAACAAAAGACAGAGCTCCTACATGAATGAGGTGTCTGCAGTATCATGTAATATCACAGGATCACACTAACAGCAAAGACCTGCCTGTGCAAGCAAACAGGAGGTATTTTTAGTTGCAGACTCAACTGAACCTGAGTGAAGGCTATAGATACACAGATCCAGACAGGCAAATGTTATAGATGAGCCCAGGGCAGCGGCTGAAGGAACAGTGTGTACTACGTTCAGAGCCCCTAGAGGAGCCAAATTCAGAGTAACTTCCCTGGGCGGTAAAGAGAGGGTGACTCCTATTGCTGGATTTATTCAGTACACACATATAAACCCTCAGTCCTGAACCAGCCCTGGCAGTGACCACTTTAGGTTTGACCTGGTTCCCTCCCTCCAACTTGTCCCAGTTCTTCATCAGCTCCCTCCCACTACCTGACTCCCTTCCACTTCATCTCCAGTTCCAGAGACCCCCCCCATTCCCTCCTGTGACTCAGCTCCTTCCTTTTACTCAATCCTTGGTGCTAGAGACACCTTACACACGCACATCAGCTCCTTCCCTCCATCCTGGCCCAAGAGACACCCTGCTCTCTCCCGTCACTTGGCTACCTTTCCACACTGGCTGTCACTATGCAGTGTCCACCTTGGTATCTGTTGCAAACTGATAACCATTGTCTATTACCTGACTAATCCTAGAAACGGGGACTTGTCACATCCCCTCATGGTTAATGCTGATACACATCTAGCAAGGTAGTGGTGATTCAGCATTACGTATAGCTGACATTGAATACAAGCCTGTTTAAAACAGGTGACACCAGGGAGTCCTGTACAGCATGTTTCACCATAATCGAGAAATTAAGCCTACTTGCCTAGTTTAATGGGCTAGAATAATTAACACTGATGGGATCTACATGCCAGGACTATGAGAATTAATCTTGAAATTCTTAACAATAAGCTCACATCCCATGTTAATGACAGGAATGCCACTTGCCTGTCGTTGTGTAAGCATTAGGGTGGGGTATTTACTTTAATTATAAGTGTATCCTCACATCCTGAAGAATTCCAAAGCTTTTTACAAACTTTAAGCGATATACATACTACATTCAGGGATTATTTCACCCACCTCTGATATACAGAGACCTGTGATTTGAAACATGGCAGCTCTTTAATAGCACACAGTAATACTGAACTGCAGTTTAGGACAGGACATCAGGAAAAAACAATCTTTTGGCCCTGTCTACTCTGGGATTAGAAATCAGGTCGGCATCTTTCCAGAGAACTGTGTTTAACCATAATTCTTGATACAAGGGTTCCCATGGTCATGGTCAATAGAGCTTTAGAACTAAAGAATAAAATCTCAATCAGGAGAGTACATTAAATTTGTTTTAAAAAAGCACAGGAAGATGAAAAAGCACCAGTCAGAATTGTGCAATTAAAAAAAATCTTATGACTCAATATCTGAAACACAAAAATACATAGGATGCAACAAAACATGGGTGGATGGGAGGGACTGTAAGAACCTATCAGCATTCAAACTGGTTTAACAGAAAAAAAGTTCACTGGTAGGCTAAACCTTCTGTAACAGGTATTGGCGGGGAGTGGATTTGTCTCACTTGGGTTATACCCCAAATAAAATTTGGTGTTTACAACTTAAAAGCACTGAAAAGATCCTGAAAATTTCATGAAATGGAACAGACAGCACTAAACACAGCTGAGCTGCCAGTCTGATACTCACTATATACAGGTAATATAGACAGGGCACTGCTTAATTGTCATAGTTTCTCAATCCTGAATATGTTTGAGCAACTGAATCATGATTAAACCACCATCAAAACTGCCTGACCTGAAAAACAGCTTTGAAAAACATGTGATCCTGCAAAGTATGCATCGCTTCCTGAAACAGTATATGGCAGAACTAGAATAACAACCCCATGGCTCAACTGCTCTGTTTTTCTGACAGACAGAAAAGGTTACTGGAGGCATGATTTCCTGTTATTCTCATTCCTAGTATTAAACTATGTACTGGTTACTCGTTTATCCCAGCTGAATCACTGTAACTATACTGCATGTGACAAATTCTGACCCATACCAGAACTGCTCAGCTATAGCTACTTATCTGAACCACTCCCAGATCTTCTACAGTCATACTAGATTTCATTTTAGTCACATCATATTCTGGGAGGAAAAGTCAGTGGGGCCAAATTGGGGCCCATGAGCCAAATGCAGTCGATGGAGTAGTTCTACAATGTGGCCTCATTCATTTGTAATGTGGGGTGCGGCCCATAGCAACTGCCCGGCGCAGAACACAATGCTCCATCTTGTTTCAAGCAGTAGTGGGTGCACTGAACTCCCATGAATGCATGCAGGAGTCAATAGCCTGATGGGGAATACTTTGCTATAAAATCTGAGACAACCAAGAAGGAAAAGTGATCATTTTCAGAAAGATGTCCTACAGGCCATGGAGGAGAACAGTCCAGAAAATTCATTAAACGCTCTCCTCGTATCTTGTGATGTTCAAAGTTCACTCCCAGGTATAGCTGATGTGTTTAATTATTAAAGGTACAAAGGTGCCTTTCTGTACTCCCTTTGCTCTGAGTATGTAATGGTGACTCAGCAGAACACAGACTTGGGAGTTCAGCCTGTGATTCTGTCTGCAAGGGAATTTATACTGGAGGAGCAGCACTGAAAGCACTGAAAGCAGCTGGGTACTAGTGCGCTAAAGAGAAGTTAGGAAATATAGATACTGATTTTCACTTTCACTCTAGAGGCCAGAGTATTAGAAGTAGCCTATAGATAACAATATACTTAATATATAAAGAGGCATAAATAATGGAAATCAGTACTACAAAACCAGCACACTGGTGGAGAAAAATATTGCCTGAGATTGAACCTTAATATGGGGAGGGGGAGAGGGGAAGTATTTTGGCATCAGAGAGGTAGCTGTGTTAGTCTGGATCTGTAAAAGCAGCAAAGAGTCCTGTGGCACCTTATAGACTAACAGACGTTTTGGAGCATGAGCTTTCGTGGGTGAATAACCACTTAGTCGGATGCATGTAGTGGAAATTTCCAGGGGCAGCTATCTATCTATCTATATCTATATCTATATATAAAGAGATCCCTGCTTCTTGCTTGCATATACATACACCTGCCCCTGGAAATTTCCACTACATGCATCCGACTAAGTGGGTATTCACCCACAAAAGCTCATGCTCCAAAACGTCTGTTAGTCTATAAGGTGCCACAGGACTCTTTGCTGCTTTTACAGAAGTATTTTGGGTGATTCTCTCTCATCAAGAGGGTTATGAGTCAATCTGTCCTGGCTCATGAGGATAAAATACAACTTCCTCCATAAGCCCTATCACTGGGTCAATGGAAGAAAGCTGCTTCTGAATGGAGTTCTTCTACTTTGTTGGACTAGCTCTTATACATTGTTAAAGAGGTATCATCAACTTGAAATCATGTTCATTAACAAAAATTTAAAATAGTTTCAGATCCTATGCCTGCCCAATTCCCCCTCCCAATTTTGTGTGTTTTACAATAATATGTTCCTATTTTTAACAATATATCTGTCTCCTGTTGCTGGGTAAAAGAGCCGCATGACTACAGAGTTAAAGTGATCATTAAACTTAGGGCCTGACCCAACTTGCATTAAAGTCAACAAAAAGTCTTTCCTAACTGCAGCAAGTTGGAGCACATCCAAAATGCCCTCAAGAGCATGTAGTAAACAAACTGAAAATTGAGAAAAATAATTATTTACAGTGGACTGTAACTAGGGTGACCAGATGTCCCAATTTTATAGGAACAGTCACGATTTGTGGGTCTTTTTCTTACATAGGCTCCTATTACCCCCCACCCTCTGTCCCAATTTTTCACATTTGTGTCTGGTCACCCTAACTGTAACGGTTACCTTAGGCACAAAATATTAACACAGAACTGTGTTATAAAATTGATGACATCTTTATAAATCTACTGGGAACATAAGTGCTACAAATACTTGTACAAAGATTTGTAAAGGCATTTTCTTGTTTATACCATAGTGGAACTTGATTAATTGAAGGAAACCCGTAGTGGACCCAAATAACTGACCATCTTGTGCTCCAGAATGTACAAATCTGTCTGATAAATTTCTTGTGATCATGGAGCCCTCTTTTCAGCAAGTGGGTTGTTCTGTAGTACTGCCCGATGACCTACTTTTGAAATCACTATACAAGGAAGCTGTGTTCCTAACTATGTCCCATGATCCAGCAAATGTTGTAGCCACCTGTGCAGTCAAGCCAGTCACAAGATCTGGATTTTTTCCAGACTTACAATTCTTTATATATTATTAGTCAGCTGGTGGTTGGTGATACTTTTTCACATAAAATTTTCAGTACAACATATGAAAAAAAATGCTTATACTTTATAGAAAGAAAACTATGTTACCTGAAGAATGAAGGACATCCAGACCTGCCTAATCTGTGTTTATCTTATTTGTATACAGGCAGGTTTGTCTCAGGATATTAGAGAAGCAAGGTGGGTGAGGTAATATCTTGTATTGGACCAACTTCTGTTGATGAGAAACTAAGGGCTTGTCTACACTGACACTTCACAGTGCTGCATCTTTCTCGCTCAGTGGTGTGAAAAAACACACCCGAGTGCTGCAAGTTTCAGTGCTGTAAAGCGCCAGTGTAGACAGTACACAAGCGCTGGGAGCTACGCCCCCCATGGAAGTGTTTTTTTAGAGACGCAACTCCACAAGGCACGTTAAAGTGCTGCCATGGCAGCGCTTTAAAGTTGCCAGTGTAGACTAGCCCTAAGGCTTTATTTACACTTTGCACCTTTTAGCAACACAGCTGTGCGGCTAAAAGGCACGCAGGGTAGCTGCTGTTTGTCGGCAGGAGAGAGCTCTCCTGCAGACAACAATCTTCCACCCCCAATGAGTGGCAACAGCTTTGCTGGTAGGAGAGCACTCCTGCTGACAAAGTGCTGTTCACACCCGTGCTTTTCGTTGATAAAACTTTTGTCATCTGAGGTGAGTGTGGTTTTTTTTAACAGCCCTGAGCAACAAAGTTTTGCCGACAAAGTTCCAGTGCAGACAAAGCCTGAGACAAGCTGTGTAAACTCAAAAGCTTGTTTCTTGCACCAACAGAAATTTTGAGCTAAGGCTGAAACTGTCATTTACTAACTCATGAGACCAAACTCTGTTTTCAGCTATATACCAGACTCCAGTTGAGTTGCCTGGATTCACATTGTTGTAAATGAAACAGAATCTGGCATATTACACATAAAACAAACACAGGCTTGTGACTGCCATAACAAGAAAGTGCCATCCAGAGTATCAAGATAATAAAAGGGCAGAGTTAAATCCTCTGTGTATATAGGGAATGTGTCCAGGTCCAGAGTGCACCACGTCAGCCCTGAGGCATGTCTATACTACAGCTGCTACAGTAGCACAGCTACAGCCATGGAAAGGATTTTTCCAGCTCCCTGAGAGGCAATAGAATTCTTCTATTGACCTAGCCATATCTACATCAACTTAGAGTTAGGTTGGCCTAATGACAGCACTCAGGGCATGACATTTTTCACAGTCTTGATCAACATAACTAGGTTGATCTAATTTTTAAGTATAGAACAGGCCTTGAATTTGCTTTGCACAGAGAGGAAAAGAACAGAAGGGTGGATGGGATGCACAAGAGAGGCACCTCTACCCTCTGCCCAGCACAGAGGTGAGTTCTATGCTGACTCCAAATAAGATGGAACATGGTAGAAAGACAAGGTAGAAGGGCAAAAGAAGAGGCCACTGAATCCACAATTATGTGAATCCAGTGCACCAAATCCAGGAGGTGCAAAGCAAGAGCAAATGCTAATCCAGCCCAAAGCTAGAATGGTAGCTATGTGGCCCACATGCACGTTGTGGTGGTCAATTCCATTCCTCCAACCTCCACCCCCTCCCCCAAGTTCTTTGCACAAAGCCCAAGTAATTGTTTATCTTATTTGGACATCTAGTTACCTGAGAAAAGTAAGAGAGAGAGCGAGAGAGAGCGAGCGTGTGTGTGTGTGTGCGTTGGGGAGAGAGATAATTTCACCATAGTTCACATAAACACCATTGTTATTTTGAATGTGAAGTCTGCATTCTGTGTGGGCATGCATATCCCTGTACTAGCTTAATAGAATGACACTTCCATGAAGCATCAATTATTCTGAAACAGTCAACAAGAAGTTATTTTAAGATCAGACTGTTTTGAATAGGTAAAAAGAAAACCAACAGTAACTGAGTGGAAGCAGTTTAGCTGATATTATTGGGAGCCACACCTAAAAACAATAAAAGAGACTCTGGTGTCTTCTGGTTTATTCATCATAGAGAAACAATTACAGAGATACCTCCCACCCACAGATATTCTGCATCCCTACCACAGCCCTAGAGATCCACTTTTCCTCTTCATCAAAGTGAGATAAAAAAAAATCGGTGAGAAACACATTGTAAAATTCTTCATCACAAGACGGAGATGCTTTAAAATCTACCTTAAAATTATTTCACAATTAGAGACTCTCCCTCCAACTTCGCAGCTTTGCCTTTCCACAATTTTTCATATTTTACACTGAACCTCATTCTCCTTTCTACTGCTCCAAGGTATTATTCTGATAGATTCTGGATCTCTATACAAAGATCTTTGTTCTAATTTTATTTATTGAGGCTGGATATTTAAATTAAAACAGTTTAAAAACTCTTTCCTGCTTCTACCATTTTTATTCCAGTCTACACAGAACAGGTGTCACTTGCTCATTATGTTTTATACTGCGTTTTAAACCCTTTAATTTAGTTCAGTACATACAGGGCTCCCATGGATCAAACATTTAGCCCACTTTTAGCACTATATACAGGAAAATAATAACCTACTAGGAATGAAACACAAACAAAACAGACACCCATGGAGGAAAGTCAGAAATGTTAAAGGAAAACAAAATATAACACTGCTTAAACATTGTGATTTGTCATACATCTACATATAATATTTCAGGGCAGTGGTTATTGCCCTAAATAAGTCTCTCTCTGATTTTCCTGCTGTGACTGTTTTTCTAGCTTTTCTTCCTCTTTGTTTACAATGTGTACTGTGTGTTTCTATATGTTTGTTTTTTAATTGTATTATTCTGGATAGGTTCATTTCCTTTCATTGTAAACTGGGAAGGTCGGTTCCAGCAGAAGCAAAACTTGTTATATTAAGGAACACCAAAGGTGTATTAGTCAAGGCAAAAAAAATATGAAAGGTGTAACTTTGTACAGATTCCAGCTTGTGTTTGAGTGAGAAAAAGTGTCAATTCTGCTAGATCTACTCATGTTTTTGTTGAACTACAATTTAATTCTGGTCCACAGAAAGAACTAGCAGTAAACTGAACACCACCATGTGACAGATTTTTGGATCTAGCAAACCCTTGGTATAACCCAGGAAGGGCCGGTGCAAGCATTTAGGCGACCTAGGTGGTCGCCTAGGGCGCTAGGATTTGGGGGGGGGGTGCGCCATTTTGTTCGGCAGCAACCGCAGCGGCCGAATCTTCGGCCGCCCTGGTCGCCACCGGCATTTAGGCAGAGGGAGCTGGGGCAGGGGAGCGCGGGGAGGGCCACCTGCAGCAAGTAGGGAGGGGCAGCACGCAGGGGAACTCCCCGCTCCAACTCACCCCTGCCGTGCCTCCTCCCCGAGCACACCGTGGCTGCTTCACTTCTCCCGCCTGCCAGGCTTGCGGCGCCTAAACTGATTGGTGCCGCAAGCCTGGAAGGCGGGAGAAGTGAAGCAGCCACGGCGTGCTCAAGGAGGAGGCGGGGCAGGGGTGAGCTGCTTCACTTCTCCCGCCTCCCAGGCTTGCGGCGCCAATCAGCTTAGGCGCCGCAAACCTGGGAGGTGGGAGAAGCGAAGCAGCAACAGCGTGCTCAGGGTGCTCATGCGCAGAGCAGGAGTGAGCTGGGGCAGGGGGGTGCCTCAGGGCGGAGGGTGGGAGCTGCTGCAAGGGGGGCGCCTCAGGGCGGAGGGGGGGAGCTGCTGCCAGGGGGGGCGCCTCAGGGCAGGGGCGTGGAGGGGGGGAGGGCGCAAGGTGGAAGTTTCGCCTAGGGCGCGAAACGTCCTTGCACCGGCCCTGAACCCAGGTTCAAGGACCGAATGAAGCTCAGTTAATATGAACAACAATTTCATGTCAGGTCACATGAGGAAGTTGTTACATGACCTGGTCAGAACTTTCTCTTAAAAAGCCTGGTAAATGCTAGTTTGAATGTCTGATTGCAGCATTTAATCACTATGCTGTTTCATAACCTCCCAATAACAAAATAAAGTTTGAAATATGCTTTAATTGTGGAAGAAAAATAGTCCAGGAAATAGAAGCTAATATGATTAGAAAGACATGAATCATGAGTATGACAAATGGGCATGCACAGATACTTATACTCAACTGACTAAGTTCCAAATAATGAAATTTTCCCGTTCTTCTAAGAAGCTTCTACTGTTCCTGGGCTGCTTGTGTTTTTCACAATAGCAACACACATAAAAATAGTAACACAGAATATTCCAGGACACAACAGTTACCATTTTTGCATTTTACCCTAATGTTCAGAAAAGGTTCCCCCCCCACACACTCCAAATTAGGGTAAGCTTGACAATTGTTAAGGACTCTGGAAACACACAAGCACAAACAAAGAGATGATAAAGAATTTGTCCAGATATACAGAAAAATGTGCCTAAAGAATTAAAGACCAGTAAGATATGTTGGGGGAAACACAGGCAGGGAACATGTTTCTGACACAAGGGGCCTGATCCCCCAGTTCCCTGCACTACATATAGTCATTTACAGTACTGCAGAATGCACCCTGTGTATCTTCTGGATAGAAAAAATATGAATGTTTGTGTTAGAAACATTAATGGAGAGAAGTAGACTCTGCTCTCTAAAGTCAACAGGCACAAACTTATGTACTTTGGTCCCATTAGGTGTAGTGATGGAAGTAACTCCAAAAAAGTAATAATGGAAGTAATGGTAGTGGATCATCATAGGTGGGGAAGACCAGCAGGGTGGACAGATAGTGTGCAGCAGATCACTGAGATATTAGCTGCTGAGTGTGCCAAATTAGTGATGGATGGAGAAGACTTATGAAAATTCTGCTATGTCTCCAGTATTCAGACATGAATGAACGGACTTAACTTACTTGTTTAGAATGCAGTGTGAGTGTAAAACATTATTAGGGCAGGTCTCTACTACACATTTGGAGCTGTGCCGCTGTAGCATGTCTGGTGAAGACGTTCTAAGCCAATGGAAGAGAGCTGTCTCATCTTAGTAACTCCCTTCTGTGAGAGGCAGTACCCATGTCAGAGGGAGAAGTTCTCCCACCAACATAGCGCTGTCTGCACAGGGGTGTTTGTGTGTGTTAAACTCAGTATAACTACATTGTACCCCTGAGCAACATAGTTATACTGAAGTGTGTACTGTACACAAAGCCTCATATATATGATTGCCTTTCACACCAACTTTGTGCTGGCATGACTACACTGGGTCCAAGAGAAGGACTGGCTTGGCTTTTCACTACTCAGCAGCGTCAGGCCTTGCACCAGTTTAACTTTGTGAGTGCAAACCCACAAGTTCCCTACTCTCATTTGCGTCTAATGGGCAGGTTATTTGAGTTAAAATAATAAACCAAGCCCAGTTTAAACAGACCCAGGCACATTCACACAGCGGCCCCTCGAGCCAGTTTAACGGATGGGCTTACACATCCCACTGGACATGAAACCATCCCAGCTTCTCAGCACCACACGCCTTGGTGCTCCTCACTCAGCTGTTGCCAAAGTTTCTGGCTCCTGGGAGGTGGCTGTTGGCCAGAGCAGGTGGCACTAATGGTTTGCAGGCCCCTGCTCAGGGAAGCCACATAACAGCACGGACCCTGCCATAACCTAAGCCCTCCCCCGGCCTGGCTGCCAGGGGAGGGGAGGAAAGCCATTGGCCTTGCTGCGTCCCAGCCTCCACCCCATAGCTCCTCAGGAAAACCACCTCCATGAGGGCCCCCCATGCCCCTCCCCCAACACTGCAGGCCACTGTTTTCCCCGCGCGCAATATCGCTTCTCTTCCCGCTCCCGCGCCCCCTCCCCCAATCCCAATCTGCGGCTCTGAGGCGGCGAGCCTTAGCAACAAAGCTTACCTCACCCCGCACCAATCAGCGACGAGAATCACCCGTCTCCCTCTCTCTCTCCCCCCCCAGTTCCAGAGCTTTCTCCGTAGCCTCGCTCATCTCGCTCTGTGAGCCAATCAATGACCAGTCTCTCTGCTTCTGCACCAATCACCGCCGACAACTGACATAACCCCGCCTACCGTCCTCCAACAGTCTACGAAGCTTCTAGAGGTGTCCGGTAGCTTTTTCACCGTACCCCGAGATCCCTCCGCGCTTTAGAGAGTTCGATTATTCGGAGGGAGAGCTGTGGATTTCTCACAGGGAGGAATAGACATCCCCTGAGACTTTAGAAAAGGATCTGTGAGGGGGAAGAGCCTGTATCCCTCTTTGGTGCAGGGCCGTTGCTTGGGACTATTTTCTGCAGCGCACTGACACTATCTGTGCGTGAAGGGGTCGGCATTTGGCGTCAGCAGTCTTATAAATAGGAGCGGGTGAGGCGCAAGCAGCGTAGTTTCTCGTCAGAACTGGTCTGAGTGATTTCGTGTCAGGCAGGCGAATTTTCCAGCCTTCCACATAAAGTGTCCAGGCCGCGCGAGGTTAACGGTAAGAAGCGATACAGGGCTATGTGAAGGGGAAACTGAGGAAGCCTATTCGCTAGGGAGATGGGGGCGATTGGTGTAGGGAACTCACAGAGCCGCTTGCGGGGGGGGGGGGGGGAGTTACGGGCACAGTCTCTGGCGTTTTCCTCTCTGTGTCTGAGCATGTTATGGAGGGAGGGGACCCGGTCTAAGATGGCGGAGGCTGCGCGCTGCCGTTGCTTTGCCTGCCCGGAAGGGAAGAGTGCTGAGTCATTGGGGGTCATTGTGACTGAGGAGGGACGGGACGGTCCCAAGCTCCGGTAACCTGTGTGTGTTGTTTAGAAGGGTCACGGAGAGCGGGATGAGGGCGACCTGCTGTGGGTGGGGTGGGGTGGGGCGGGCGGGCTGCCCGGGTAGGTAAAGGTGCCGAGGACGCGGGTGGGAAGGTGGTACAGTTTTCTCTCCCTAGACGACGGGAGCGCTGGCAAAGCCGCGAAGTGTTCCCGGTTGGGGCAAGCATTTAACCTGATAACGTCTGACTTCCTCCCTAGTGGCTAGGAGACAGACATTTTCTCAAGCCAGCAACATAAGGGGTGGTGGGGAACCAGTCATGGAAATCTCTCATCAAAAATGTCCTTTATTTAAATATAGAGGGCAGGGAAGAGGTTTTGATACTGATTATTTACTGGTTTTGTGTGTTTGGGTTCAGTTTTCATACTGAAATGTTGGTGTGAAGCTTTGGTATCTGTATATGAGGTTCTTCATTGTGCTCTGTAGCAAGTTAATCAGTATAGGAAGTTGGAACTCTTTCTGATACCTTTTTCTGTACAGTTCAAGATGCAGATCTTTGTGAAGACCCTGACTGGCAAGACCATCACCCTAGAGGTTGAGCCCAGTGACACTATTGAGAATGTCAAGGCTAAGATCCAGGACAAAGAAGGCATCCCACCTGACCAGCAGAGGCTGATCTTTGCAGGCAAGCAGCTGGAAGATGGCCGCACCCTGTCTGACTACAACATCCAGAAGGAATCCCACTCTCCATCTTGTGCTGCGTCTGAGAGGTGGTATGCAGATCTTTGTGAAGACCCTGACTGGCAAGACCATCACCCTAGAGGTTGAACCCAGTGACACTATTGAGAATGTCAAGGCTAAGATCCAGGACAAAGAAGGCATCCCACCTGACCAGCAGAGGCTGATCTTTGCAGGCAAGCAGCTGGAAGATGGCCCGCACCCTGTCTGACTACAACATCCAGAAGGAATCCACTCTCCATCTTGTGCTGCGTCTGAGAGGTGGTATGCAGATCTTTGTGAAGACCCTGACTGGCAAGACCATCACCCTAGAGGTTGAACCCAGTGACACTATTGAGAATGTCAAGGCTAAGATCCAGGACAAAGAAGGCATCCCACCTGACCAGCAGAGGCTGATCTTTGCAGGCAAGCAGCTGGAAGATGGCCGCACCCTGTCTGACTATAACATCCAGAAGGAATCCACTCTCCATCTTGTGCTGCGTCTGAGAGGTGGTATGCAGATCTTTGTGAAGACCCTGACTGGCAAGACCATAACCCTAGAGGTTGAACCCAGTGACACTATTGAGAATGTCAAGGCTAAGATCCAGGACAAAGAAGGCATCCCACCTGACCAGCAGAGGCTGATCTTTGCAGGCAAGCAGCTGGAAGATGGCCGCACCCTGTCTGACTACAACATCCAGAAGGAATCCACTCTCCACCTTGTGCTGCGTCTGAGGGGTGGCTGTTAGTTATTGTGGACCTTGCTTTACATTATTGCCATAGCATTTGTTTTTGCACTGTAGCCCTTTAATGTCTTAATATTGTAAGTTAAATACAAGTTGCAGAAAATGCTGAACAGTCTGTGAATGCTAATAAAGATTTTTGTTGCACATTACCTGGTGGTCTTTGGGTAAAATGTGCTATAGTTTCACTTAGCAGTCTTCACATGGTAATAAAACTGTTCCATGGAAATTTGTTTGGAGGCTCACTACTAATAACTGATGTTGAGCTTTCTTTCAACATATCAGAATTATGCAACCTAAGATTCTAACTCTCATTTTAGACTATTCTTCCCTTGTTACAGAACTTGCACTGCTATGTTTAAGGATGTTACTATAACCCTTCTCCAGTCTCTTGAGCAGAGTCTAGTTCTTCTGTTTGGCTATACACGATAGAATAGATGTCTTTTGTGTTCTTATGCAGTGCTTAGTAGCAGAAGCTGCTTCTCCTCTGGACTATGCCCACTTTAATAATGTTGCTTATACTAATCTTTTAAGGAAAAAGCCAAGTGAGTCTTGCTGTTTGACACTTGAGTTTCCTTAATGGGAACAGAAGGGACTAGGAGAACTGAATGTATTCTCAGTTCTTTGCTGTTTCTTGCTTTCAATCTGTAGATTGCATCAGCAATACTGAAGAAAATGCATCACTGGATTTTTACAGTTTAATAAAAATCAGTGAAGGTGATTAGACCACTCATGCACACGTAGTATTAAAAACACATGAAACTGGCCCTGGTTTTGAACAGAGACTGAAAGTCTTCCTAGCTTTGTAACAGCTAATGTTGCCATAGGTTTTCACATTTGGTACATTAATAGTGCTACATTTCATAAAAGGCTACTATTATACTAGTCCAAGGTGTTGTGTGATAGATAATTTGGAGTGTTTCTGTGCCAATAGTTTGCCTATTACTTCAGTCAACCATACTTTCCTTGAGTAAAAAGAGTGCTTTACATGAGAGCTGATCCAGTGTTGTTTGCTTCAACAAATGTGGGTGTTGGAAATATACTGTATGGTAACTCCCTATTGTGTAATTTATAGGGCATAAATGCACACAACTAAAAACTCATAATAAAAAGCTTACAGAATATAATGTAACAGTATCAGCAGCTGCTGTTGAGGAAACGTCACTTTCATTTTGTGGGTTTTTCATAAATAGGTGGGATATTTCCTATAACAATTATAGGTTGAGGGCATTTCAACCTTAAACATTTCTGTGGGGAGTTACATTATCAATATGTCAACAGCAAAGGGTATTATCCTATGAACAAAATACATGTAATTTACGCTTACAGCCTACAGACTCTTAACTTCTGCACCAAAGTGTAAAACAGTTTGATGTGACTCCCCTTTGTCAATAGTTTTCATCTCAGCAAAACATTTACACAAGAGTAGAGGAAAATTAGGTTCCCCTCTACAGACGTAATTAAAATGACTGAAAATGACTTGACCTGGGAATGGTTGGTTTCTTTTATGTTGTCAGTGACTTTGCTGCATGCAGTTGGGTGAGTCACTTTATGCTGTCTTTTCCCAGAAGTGAAATGGGGATAGCATTTAATTTGTGAAGTGCTGTGACAGCCAGCTAGTATAGTAGTATGATACAGTTCTTGTACTGAGTTCGTAGCAAAACTGTTCCCCACTATAATAGGGCTGTTGCAAAAGATTAATGCTAAAAAAGGTCTTGTCAGTTTTTCTGGGATTTTGGAGATATGTACATGTGCATAAAAGTTACAAGCAACTGAAAACAGGGTCTTAAAATGGGAAGTGGACAGGAACAACCTTAACACACTAGCAGCCCCATCTATAATACATATTATTCTCAGATCCCAGTAACAAGAACAGTAGGCTAAATTGACAAGATTAGTAGCCAAACTCAGAATTTGGTTTCTGTACTGCTAATCACCTTAATTTTTAAGCTAATTTTAAAAAATGGAATATTTATAATACATAGTAACATTCCCCTCTGGCATTATCTGGCTCAGTGATCTGCTAGGTCACTCCAATCCTTGACTCTGGGAGCCAGCCTTACCATGCTCTCTTGTTCAAACCCGCCGCGCCCCCCCCCCCCCCAACACACACACACACCTAGGCTGTTCATGCACAGCCTTTGGTATGTAAGCTGCTCCCAGCTACTTGCAACTGAATGATACTAGCGCATATCTCCAGTCCTAGAGAACCCTAGGAATCTGTCTTGCTGCGTTCCGTTATGCCTGCTGGATGCTGTAAGCTTTTAGGAGTTTGTTAATTTAACAAATTGATATGTACCAGGCTTGTTATCCCAAGGGGAGTCTGTGATGCACTTCAAACCAAATGCACTGCTTTAGGTAGAATAAACAGATTTATTAAAGATAAAGATAAATTTTAGCCATTATAAGTCAAAACGTCAGATTTGGTCAAATGAAATAAAAGTAAAATGCATTCTAAGCTGATTGTAACACATTCAGTGCCTTTACAAACTTAGATGCTTCTCACTCCAGGTTGGCTAGTTGCTCTTCAGCCCAGCTCTCTCCTTTGATCAGGTCTGCAGTTGCTTGGTGTGGTGGTGTCTAGATGTAGGTGAAAGAGGAAGAGCATGGCAAATGTGTCTCCCTTTTATCATGGCCTTTCTTTCCTCTTGGCTTTGTGCTTGCCCCTTCAGAGTCAGGTGAACATTATGTCATCACAGTTCCAAACTGACCAAAGGAAGGGGGGTGACTCCCTGGAGAGTCTAACATTCTTTTGTTGCTGCCTAGGCCAGTGTTCTTTGTTCCTGGGAGGCTGGGCTTGTCCCATTCCTGCCCTGATGAGGTGTGAACTGCCTCTCTGCTCTTGGAGAATTTTTGCTTGGGCTTATTTTAAGCCATGAGGATATATTTTCAGCCTCATAACTGCATACATGAAATTATAACCTATAACATTACTGTAACAACAATGCTCAGTGCATCATAAGCCTTCTGAAGATACCCAACATGACAAACTGTTGGATACCACACAACCATTTTACAAGGATGAACGGGGATGCTGGGTGTTTCCCTGAGGTACAGATCATCACACCCATATAATCAGGCTCTGATAACATCCTCCCTGCTACAGACTGGGCTCTGTAATGGGCGTCTGCATGTCTTTTGATAGCTGCAGTTAATTTTTCCCTTAGTTGTCTTTTGGGTTCTGGAATGCTTTCTCTGTTTTCTGTGTTTATCTGGTGCCCAAATACTTCAATCTGTTAAGGCAAAAAAGGAACTCTTAAATTGGAGACACAATATTGTAGCAATATTTAATAATTTACATCTTACTCAACGAAGCCTTTGAGTTGTAGAAATAGTCAAACACCTTTAAAAAGGTTTGTTTGGAAACCTCTAAAAAAGGACTGTTTTACTGTTCTGTAACAATCTCAAAATATAAACTAAGCAGTAGGGTATTTGTTTATCAGTGTTTTATTTGACATCTATTTGCGTGGTCTCTTCTTGCGTATCAATGGCCTACTTGCATTAATGTCCCTCTTAAGCTACCAACTCTCCCAGCCAATTGTTCATTTCCTAATGCAAGATTGTTTACATATATATCAAATATATATTTAAATTAAAAACATTACCTTACACTGTTACTTTTCAGGAAGGACATTAGTATTGAAACATGGTGGATTTTTTCCTGACCTTGGTGGCTTATTTTTGGGCCACATGTCCTTTTTCTTGGGTTTCTTTCCCCATCCTTTATGATGTTTCAGAGCTCTGTGTTGTCATAATCTTACATCAGTAAAGATGATTGGGTGATTCTTCCAGTGCCATTGTTAAATTGTCCACCATTTTCAATAGAACACTCTAACCATTTCAAGAGCTGAATGCCCTGCATATGTCAGTGATCCCCAACCTTTTCCAGGTGGCAGGCACCAGACGACAAGCCACCGAGGACCGTGGCCGGCGGACAAGTATCTGCCTAGAAGCGGCAACATCAAAAGGTATCGCTGCCGAAATGCCACTGAAAATCAGCGGCATTTGGTGGTGACGCCTCTTGATGACGCTGCTTTTTGGTGGCATTTCGACGGATGCTTGTCTGCCAGCCAGTACGTGGGTGCACATAGATGCCCTGGGAGGCGCCCTGGTGCCCCTGAGCACCATGTTGGGGACCAGCCTGGAGAGCGAGAGAGACGAGCAGGAAATCTAATTCTAGTCCACCTACAAATATGTGCCCTGTTAAATCAGTTTTTTTAAAAATCACACCCTTATATAAACTGCTGCAACTTTGTAGTCCAGGCCTGAATATGATTGAGGATTAAGTGGCTGCATCATTTACACTGCTGCAGTAGTCACTGATAGAAGGTAAGCAGTACTCTCCCTCTCAAATGTACACTGCATAACCATAGGGTTATATCATTAAGGGGAGAGAGGCTAAGGGTGTGCATTTTTGCAGTCTTGGTTGTAGTTCCAAATATGTTCTTTGGTAGCTGCATTCAAAGAATCCTACTCAGCTGCATTGCTCCCATTAGCAACTGAAAAACACAAAATAAATTCCTTTTGGACACTGGGCATCAGAAAAGTAAATTTACAACAATTTTAATTCCTTATGGAATATAATTGTATTTTTGAAGCTTATTTGGAATAGTGCTGTTTTAAACAAGACAAGCTGTTAATACCCTGTTAATACCCACCTTAATGTAAATCATTGGAGCCGGTTCTCTCAGTGCAGGCCTGCAACTCTCTTTCGGGTTAACTAGACACATTGGCTTGGAGAACCTCCCCTGAGGGCCTATTTTCTTAAGCAGAAGCAATTACATTTTAACGCACGGGATGTCATCATTGTTCCACAGAAGTGCTGATTTAAAAAAAAAAAAAAAGCTTGATTTTTACATTTTCACTGACATTTGATTATCATTGCAAGTTTTGTTCAGCAGGCTACAAATACAGAGACAGAAAAGACACATCAAGTGAAAGGATATTTACACCTAGAGAAGAATGCAGGTACCCTCTTAACTTTACAGATGGGCGGTTCCTTTAGAACAGGATCATTGCTGAGGAGATAGAACTAGATAGAAATGCTGTTTTGGACCTAGAAAGACTTGGAGGCTTTGTCTATTAAGATATGCACTGCCCAGCACCAGAAGCTTGTAGCATCTTGAAAATAGTTGGGATAATGTGCTCTACTTTATAAATCCTTTCCTTGGATAGCCATGCAGAAGAGAGCAAATTCGCCAAGTAGTTTTCTATCAAAATACTTCAGTCAACTGATAATTCTTGTTAGCATGTAGCTAGATTAGATAGACATAGTAATAGAAGTCCGAATTAGGAGAGGATTTGGCCTGGGAGCTTCAAATATCATAATGCTAAAATTGATGGAATTTTATAGTTTAAATTAATACCATGAGAAGTTAGAGCCCTGGTTATTAATCCAGTCCTGTCAGAGGATATATTTAGTAGTATCTGAATTTTAGATATGACATTCACTGGTACTAGTAAAGGGATATCCTGATATTTATGTAAATCAGCTTTTTTTTTTTCAGTGCAGTGACTATAACAGGATTTGTCCAGAGCCATTATGTACCTGACACGCCAGGTATAGAATTATTTGTCTAACATGTCCATTGGGTTGCACAAGTGGAGCAAGGCTATAGCAATCACTGTTTTGAGATGCTTCTGAACCACTTATCCATGGTATGGATGGATAGAGGCGATATACCTAAACTCCAGTTACTGGTAAGTCACTTTTCTGTACTGCAAACAACATATGCGATATATATAGTAATCATAACAGAAAACTATATTTGAAACCATAGGTAAAAAGAGAAATATGATCAGTCAACAGATATTTCAGGGACTTTATTTGATTTATAGCTTTTTAGAAAACCATATTACTTACTTGTGTTTGCAGCCTGCATTAGCTGTTCAAGTAGATCCAATGTTATGGTTTTTGCTGTTTTGCCATGAATTTCCCTGGTCCTGTTTGTGCCATCTGTAACTAAAGCAAAGGGTACAAATGTAGACTCACCACCTTTCAGTCCAGGAATACATTTCTTAATCTCTTTAGAGATGAATAACGTACGGGTTATGAGGCTCAACCCTGATGAGGAAAGGTTTCCACAAAACTCCCTGACAGACAGTTATGGAATGATCTTCCACAAAAGTTTTTTCCTAATCCCAGGCTTTTAGTTTCTGGCTTTGCTCTAAAACGTGAAAGTTTATATTTTATATTTATTTTTATTTGTCCCTCTCTCGTGCTTCAAAAATATCTCCGGCTTAATCTTTCCATGCTAGTGAAATAGTGCACTATACTGTAGCTAAAGCAGCTGCCACTGGTGGTGAGTGAGTTAAAGAGCTATCCTGGTTATGTTTGTAAAAGCAGCAAAGAGTCCTGTGGCACCTTATAGACTAACAGACGTTTTGGAGCATGAGTTCTCGTGGGTGAATACCCACTTCGTCAGATGCATGAACCCACCAAACCGAACTGAACTCCACCATGTGAGGGTCATCCTATCCCCATTACCCGGCCTGCTTATTTATACCCATGACTGTCTGTAACTTTTTGTATGAGTGATGTACCCTCATTGCTTGGTGACTGTATCTTGATCTCACCCACGGTATACCCCCCCATGAGCCCCTCTGCCTCATGCATCCGACGAAGTGGGTATTCACCCACGAAAGCTCATGCTCCAAAACATCTGTTAGTCTATAAGGTGCCACAGGACTCTTTGCTGCTTTTAGAGATCCAGACTAACACGGCTACCTGTCTGATACTGGTCATATTTGGTAACTGTAGACCAGCAGTTCTCAAACTGTGGATTGGGACCCCAGAGTGGGTTGCAGCCCCCTTTGAATGGGGTTGGCAGGCCTGGCTTGGACTTGCTGGGGCCCAGGGCTGAAGTCTGAGCCCCTCTGCCCAGGGACAAAGCCAAAGCCCGAGGGCTTCAGCCCTGGGCGGCAGAGCTCAGGTTGCAGGCCCCCTGTCTGGGGCTGAAGCCCTCAAGGTTCAGCTTTGGCCCCCTGCACAGAGCAGTGGAGTTTGGGCTTTGGCCCCCCACCTGGGGCTGTGGGGCTTGGGCAGGCTTAGGCTTCTGTCCCCCCTCCTGGGGTCGTGAAGTAATTTCTGTTGTCAAAACAGGGTCACGGTGCAATTAAGTGTGAGAACCCCTGCTCTAGACTAAATAACTCCCTCCAAGGAAAAATGCCACAGAAGGGATAGGGAAGTCCAGCCTAGGGTAGCTGTTGATGTTCTAATGATTCATATATAATGCCTGATACTTTTAAAAAAACCTAACCCTGATAAGCTCTTGGCTTCAGTAATATGTTGTAGCAATGAGCTCCACAAATTAATTGTGCAGTATTGTTAGGCCTTCCTGGGAAGAGAAACACCTAGCTAACTCCTCTGGGATACTGAAGAGCAGGTTTGACTGATTTCAAAGGCAGCCCTAGTCCTCAGCTGATTTCAAAGCTCAGCCCCAGCCCTTCAAAGCTGGAAGGAATGTGGAGCATCACTGATTGTACAAATAAGAGCTGATCAGATTTTTCCCTAGGGTACTCTTCATGTCCCCATCAGAGCCTTTATGATATAGGTGTGTACGTGATAAGAGCCATGTAACTTGCACTAACCTGTAGGAGGTGCTGGTTGTACTGGGGAAGGTTGAGGATGCAATGTCTGAGATGGAGTCAGGGACTGCAGTGAAGGTGCAGGTGCTATGAGGCTATAAGAGAGTAGAGACACATTCTATATTCCAAAGGCACACTCCACTGTGACACATGCTGTATTTGTTTTCCTGAAGTCCCTTTGCTGCTGCTTTCTATCACACCTTTTTTTCTGATACTGAGGCAATGTGTTTTCTGTCTGAATGGTGGGTGACAACCTGCCTTTCGTTGTCCGACCATCCCCTCCTTTTCACTCCCTGTCCTTTCTTTGTCCTACATACTTGTGCATAAAGAGGGACAATAACAGAGGTGAATTAATTCCAGATCAGGCTAGAAGAGAGATGGTATCTGAGTCCTTCCTTTTGCTTGAGGCATAACATCACAGATAACATAAAAATGAACCTATATAAACAATACAGATTTTCAGTTTTTATTTTTAAGTGAATTTGATGCTTATGAAACACATTGGCTTGACAATCCTGAAAACTGGTGTCTTCTCTTATCCATAGAATGGGTACAGCATGGGCAGCAGCAGTGCAATCTTTCAATGCACTCCCAACTAGTGTACCATAACTCTCATCTGGAAGAAAACATATAGGGGCAGTGGATAGCTCAGTCTCCATGCCCTTTGTGAATCACACTCTTAATCCTTAACCTATCAGTTTAAAGGTGCCAGTTAGTGCCACTTATGTTTAGAGCCCTGTTCGGATACAAATTTAAATCCACAGATATAAATTGGTATCGGTGGAACCTCAGGGCTCTCCCAGGAACTGCAGCGGCAAAATGAGCATAATGTGAGGCCACTGCTCCCAGGAGCTAGCGCCCTGTCCCGGAAGCTCTTCTGGCACAGCTGTACTGCCCCCAGCCCTGCCCACTGGGGTGGGCACCAGGCTCACTGGCAGCTGTCCCTAGTTGTGCTCTTGTGTTCAAACAGCACACACGCTCCCAGATGGGAGACTCAGACAGCTGCGTGGAAGGGACAGGGGCAGGGCTGGGGGCGGTACAGCCGCACTGCGGGACCTCCTGGCATAGGGTGCTGGCTCCTAGGAGCAGCAGCCCCACGTTCTGCTCCTTTCACTGCTGCAGTTCCCAGGAGAGCTCTGCGGTTCCGTGGATACCAATTTATATCTGTGGATATCTGCATCCATGGATATAAATTTGTATCCGTGCAGGGCTCTTCTTATGTTGTTGGAGTTTATGAGGAGGACTCCATTCCACCAGCTCATTTAACAGGGGCTGCAAAACATGTATCAGGTACAATAAGTACTTAGATAATAATGATTTTGATCTGCTTTCATCTTGGTGTGTATTCATAGATTCCAAATCCAGAAGGGAGCACTGTGATTATCTAATCTGGCCTCCTGTATAACAAAGGCCAGAGAACTGCTCCAAAATCATTCCTAGAGCATATCTTCTAGAAAAACATCCAATCTAGATTTAAAAAGCAATGATGGAGAATCTGCCACAGCCCCTGGTAAATTGTTCCAATAGATGATTACCCTCACTGTTAAAAATGTATGCCTTATTTCCAGTCTTAACTTGGCTATCGTCAACTTCCAGCCAGTGGTTTGTGTCATTATCCTTATTTTACAGATGGAGAAACTGAGGCCCAGCGAGGTGAAGTGACTTGTCCTAGGTCACTCAGCAGACTGATGGCAGAGCCAGGAATAGAACACAAGTCTCCTGAGTCTAGTTTTCCATCCATTGGGCCATACTGTCTCTGAGTGGAACAAATGACTGAAAGTGTCCGTATATCATTACCAATCCCCTGAGCCATTCAGTCCTCCAGTTCTATGGAAATTTTGTCCCACGGTTCTAGAGAATGAATCCTCTTCCCACTTTTGGTCATATGACTTAGAAATATTTGGCTGGAATTGTTAAAATATTTGTTACATTGTAGTTTGCTGTATTTCATATGGGATTTTGTAAGGCATTAATTACTCTGGTGCATTGCAAAACAACTGTGGAAAGTCTTGGGGATGTTACCTTGACTAAGACAACCACCCCCACCCCCCAGTGTTCTCTTTGGTAGCATATCGCACAGTATCTTACCTTCCCTCTGAGTATGCATCAATAGAAAGCTACAAGAGAAACAGAAAGCAACATCCCAAATCAAGATTTTTTTAAACAGCTTTGAGATTAGCTCTCTGCTTTCACTATGTCTCCCCCTGAAGATCCATGTCAGAGCTGTGGCAGGCCAGCTTTTGAATATCAGACAAGACAGAGTGGGCCTGGGAGAGTTTCACTTCTTCCACAAAGGTACCTCTCCCAGTCTATTGAACAAGGGTTCTCTGAGCTACCTCTGGAAGGTTGGGCTGTTTGGCAGCATTGTTGACAGAACATTCATTTGCATCAATGTTAGTACAAGGCAGAATCAATGCAGCACCAGATAAGTACGTTTTCTCTATGAGTGACTAATAAATTTGGAATATTGAAAGGAGTTAAATTAGGTTATTTATAATAAATTGCTCTTCTGTAGTGCCCTTCATTCAGATATCTTAGGACACACATAAATATTAAACTTCATAACCTCAGTAGGATATGCCATAGTAGTTATTATTCCTACTTTGGAGATGTGTAAACTAAGGCATAGAAGGGATCTGTGACTTGCAAAAAGACATATACTGAGACAAGATTAGAATCCAGGAGTATTGAGCCCCCAGCCCTCTGCTCCAGCTCTATAAAAGGCTCATTTAATTCAAATATAGTTTATCCATTGAATGGAATTCCTCAAGACCAAGACATAAGACAAAGATGCTAATCAGAACAACCCAAACTAGCAAACAAGTTACCACAAGTTTCTGAGGATTATAAACTGGTTGCTGTGGAAATGATTATGTCACAAGTGGAATTAAAAATATGATGGAGAATAACAAAAGCTTAATTAGTAAAGACCTTGTTTTCATGTATTAAGTACCTGATGATACTGAGGGAAGAAAAATAAATTATTTAAGAATCAACATTTCTAAACAGAATGTTCTTAAGAGTTGGCTATAGCCCTCATGGGCTCTTTATGACGCGTAGTACTTAGCAGTGTCCATTGGGCTTATTTTAATAAATTCAGCTTTTTTATTACCCTCTTCTCCATGAGTCTTTTGATTTCAGCTTGCAGCCCATTGATCTGTGCCTCTGCCTTCCTCTGTATTTCACAGCACAATTGTTTCTCCTGGAAGATGTAATTTGGGATGGCAAAAGTGAGTAAATAATCTAGACATCAAAAGCCAGTTGTGTCTTTTGGCATCTAGTTTACCAGCAGTGATCAGGAAGGCAAAGGTCAGTGAAAATTCTGTTGCAACACTACAAGAGAACAAGCACAGAAAACATTTCTATTAGGGCTGTCAAATGATTAAAAAAATTAATCACGATTGCACGATTAAAAAAATTAATCTCAATTAATCGCACTGTTCAGCCACAATAGAATACCATTTATTTAAATATTTTTGGATGTTTTCTACATTTTCAAATTTATCAATTTCAGTTACAACACAGAATATAAAGTGTACAGTGCTCACTTTATATTTTTATTATAAATATTTTCACTGTAAAAAAACAAAAGAAATAGTATTTTTCAGTTTACCTAATACAAGTACTGTAGTGCAATCTCTTTATCATGAAAGTTGAACTTACAAATGTAGAATTATGTACAAAAAAAATCTGCATTCAAAAATAAAAAAATGTAAAACTTTAGAGCTTGCAAGTCCACTCAGTCCTACTTCTTGTTCAGCCAATCGCTCATACTAACAAGTTTATTTACATAACCATCCAAAGTAGTGTGGACTGGCACACATTCATTTTCATTGAGTCCGATGCCACCACAAGAGGGTTTGTTTTCTTTTTTGGGTTCTATAGTTTCCGCATCAGAGTGTTGCTCTTTTAATACTTCTGAAAGTATTCTCTACACCTCGTCCTTCTCAGATTTTGGAAGGCATTTCAGATTCTTAAACCTTGGGCTGAGTGCTGTAGCTGTCTTTAGAAATCTCACATTGGTACCTTCTTTGCATTTTGTCAAATCCGCAGTGAAAGTGTTCTTAAAATGAACAACATGTGCTGGGTCATCATCCAGGACTTCTATAACATGAAATATATGGCAGAATGCGGGGGAAACAGAGCAAGGGACATACAATTCTCCCCCAAGGACTTCAGTCACAAATTTAATTAACTAATTTTTCTAACGAGTGTCATCGGCCTGGAAGCATGTTTTATGGAATGGTGGCTGAAGCATGATGAGGCATACGAATATTTAGCATATCTGGCACGTAAATACCTTGCTACAAAAGTGCCACGCAAATGCCTGTTCTCACTTTCTGGTGACATTGTAAATAAGAAGAGGGCAGCATTATCTCCTGTAAATGTAAACAAACGTGTTTGTTTTAGCGATTGGGTGAACAAGAAGTAGGACTGAGTGGCCTTTTAGGCTCTGAAGTTTTACATTTTGTTTTTGAGTGCAGTTACGTAACAAAAAAAATATATAATTTGCAAGTTGCACTTTCATGACAAAGAGATTGCACTACAGCACTTGTATGAAGTTAAGTGAAAAATAATATTACTTTCGTTAATCATTTTTACAGTGCAAATATTTCTAATAAAAATAATACACATTTTGATTTCAGTTACAACAAACAATACAATACATGTGAAAATGCAGAAAAACATCCAACATATTTAATACATTTAAATTGGTATTCTATTGTTTAACAGTGCAATTAAAACTACAATTTTTTTAATCACAATTAATTTTTTTAGTTAATCGTGTGAGCTAACTGCGATTAATTGTCAGCCCTAATTTCTATAATGATGTTCGGGTTTGTATCCTATTGGAATTAAAATTATGTTGGGCAGATTTCTGGAGTTCTTGCTAAGAGTTCCATATTAGGACAGTGGGGGACAGGGGAGCTGATGTGCTATTGGAGATGCCCTCTTTAGACAATACATAAAAATTAGGCCTTAGCAACTTGTCATTAAATGTCTGATGGTATCTTTTGCAAGATATCCAGGCCACGTTTCAACTCAAATAATTGCATGTTGCCTACAGTAATTAAGTTCCTTCTGCAGCTTCAGTTGGAAAAGCTTTTCCTCTCTTCCAAAGGACGTTGTTGTGTGGTGCTACCGCTAGAGATTGACTGCTATATCCCACCACAGAGAGACTATTTCCATGAAGAGGAAAGTGGCTCTGATATATTGCAGACTAAAGCCGGTTAGGATCCTTCAGAATAAAGCTCTGTAGAAATGTAAGGGTTTATGGCTGAAAGCATGTTATTTCCATACAGCTACTGCTATGGGGGGGGGGGGGGGAAGGAGGTAATTACAACTCCAGTTTGGCTCATATCCTGTATCAGCCATGCAGTTCCTCTTCCTCTCCATTTCTCCAAATAGTACTTGTGATAGCTGTTCTTCCAGATAGACCCTTTGTGCTTCAAAGGTTCCTTTAGTCTCTTCCAGAAGCTGTAGTAGTTTGCCCTCTTGTTGCCTATAATTTCATTAAATAGTTAATTTCAGATGGTGAGACTGTTTTTTAGAAAGTATAGATCACGTAACATACACAGGGGAGGAGTTTCAGACAGTATTTAAGATGCCTCCCCTGCATATTATATGAAAAATGAGTGCTTGGAGAAGGGGTACAGCCACTTCCGTGCTGCTAGTTAGCAATAAAATAGATTCTTTGGTGGGAATCAGACGAGGTGGCATATGATGGGGAGCCAAGGGGCTAAGAGGAGAGAGTCATAAAGGGGAGCAGAGTGATGGGAAAGTGTAATTGTAGTCCTATATCTGGGAAGACTGGGATTGTTTTGAAGTTTCTTTTGTCTTTTTACCTCTTTTGTTCCTCTTCTCTAAACCTTTGCAACCTTTCTTCCTGTTTCAGTCTCTCCATGTGCTGCCTTTGAAACATCTCACACTCCGCTCTGCAAACCAGAACATACTGATTTTTTTTAAATAAGTATGTGTGGATTTCCACCTCTACTCCTACATCCGAGACACAGCCCCAAATATACCTTTTCCTCCCCCCTACTGTTTTATTCTTTTCAGTGCCTCTGAGTCATATCTGGCTTCAAGAGTAACCATGCACATGGCTTCGAAGCTGGTGTTCTTGTTTAGATTGTCTTTTCTTGGTCTGCTCCTCAAGAAGGCAAGCACTGCTGGCTAGAGGCCTGGGGAGCCAGGAGTATGCTCTTGGGCTTGCTCTCCTTAGTGGTGCTTGCATTAGGTAACTGCACACCGCTGAGCTAATGCCAGTGAATGCATTAGTCTTCCTTAGAACCTTTTCTCCTGAAAGGAAAGAAGTTATCACCTCATACCCTAGAACAGTAGGGATATACACCACTAACTGCAAAATGTTTAGGAGTTAACAGTGCAACCACTCACTATCAGTCAGATGCCTCAAGCTTAGATCCTGATACAATCGCAACTGGATGTGTGTGTGCATGTGAGGGAGTTATGTATGTAAATAGGTTCCACCGATTAGCACTTCTAAAAGCAAGGAGATGAATCTTAGAATTGAATTGACCACATACACCCAGTGCTACTGCTGCTTTGCTTTCCCATGTCCCTTTAGGACACTACAGTGCATAGTGCTACTTAAAAGAAGCTACTGATCCGCAGAGCAAGCGTGGACTCTAGTTTAAAAGCACAAAAGGAATTTTATTTAAACTCTCAATTTCTCCCTTTTCTAGTTGAGAGTGAATTTCCTCTTCCAAATGTGCTGGGATGGGTCTCCAGAATTCTACATTGTTTTAGTTCCTGGAACATTTAAGATGCCCCAGGCTTGCAGGGAGTTCCCATAAATTCAGAAGGTTAAGTAAAACTGCATTTAATTCTGATTAAAGAGACAAGGTGGGAGAGTAATATATTTTATTGGACTAACTTCTTCAGGTCTTCTTTGAGTTCTGTGTATATTCGAAAGCTTGTCTCTCCAACAGAAGTTGGTCTAATAAAAGATATTACCCAACTTGTCTCTGTAATATCCAGGACCAACACAGCTGCAACGCTTTCATTCTGATTGTTCTGCTAGTGTTAGGTTTAAATATAGAAGTGTGTAAATATCAGGACTGCAGCTCAGTCATCTGCTTAGCAGAGAGCATTAACCTGACAAACCACTTGAGGAGTAATGATTTGCTTATTAGCATACTTATAGCATTGATAATAAAGTGGAGTATGGGAGGCTGCCAGTGGATGGTGCTAACGTTTGTTGTTAATGATTGTATTTACGGAAGGACACTCTAGGAGAATGGGGGAAGAGGAAGAGGGAGAGAAACTTTTGAAGTCAGTGGTTAAGACAGCTTCTCTAACTCCATCTACCCACAGGGTGGGTAGGATATCACAGGCTGGTATTGCAGGGCCTCCAATGTGCATTATCCCCTAGGCTCCTTAGAGGTAAGGCTAGTAAATCTGTTTCAGTTCCAGGTATAAAGTGGGACTCTTTGTATACTTTTTGCTGTTCATGGAGGTTGGATAATAATGAAGCTAGAAGGACCAGTTCTTCTTCGAGTGATTGCTCACATCCATTCCAGTTAGGTGTGCGCGCCGCGTGTGCACGCTCGTCGGAAACTTTTTACCCTAGCAACTCCAGTGGGCCGGCAGGTCGCCCCCTAGAGTGGCGCCGCCATGGCGCTCGATATATACCCCTGCCGGCCCACCCGCTCCTCAGTTCCTTCTTACCGCCGTGTCGGTCGTTGGAACTGTGGAGCGCGGCATTGCTGTCCTCCACGTCCCTAGCTCTCCTTGTTACTACCGTTGTTACTACAGTTGTTAGTTAGTGGTTAAGTATAGTTAGTTAATTAGTTTGTAGTGTAAATAGTATTTGTATATAGTTGTTCGCCGGTCTGGGCTGTAGCCCTTCCCGGCACCCAGCACCGGGCTCATGCCTGGTTCACCGGGCTTTAAGCAATGTGCAGCCTGTAAAAAGCCTATGCCAACCAGCGACCCTCACGACGCGTGTCTAAAGTGCCTGGGGGAATCGCACAGGTCGGACAAGTGCCGCATTTGCAAGGCTTTTAAGCCCAGAACAAAGAAGGAGAGAGACCAAAGACTCAGGACTCTCCTAATGGAAGCGGCACTTGACCCAGCAGCTTTGCAGGCCGTGATCTCGACGCCGGCACCGGATCGCACCGGCACCGGAAAGACTCCCCGGCACCGACCTTCCCCGGCACCGGGTGCAGAAACGAGACCATCAACGTCTGCTACTCCAGCCAGGCAGACTCGAATGGAGCGCCCGGCATCGACATCGGCCGCGGCGCTACCGGCACCGTCGACTCCGGGCCCGGTGGGTCCGTCGAGTCCGGTACTGCCAAGCTCCCCCATAAGATCTGGGGTTGAGCTATTGGTCCCATCCACTCCGGAGACCTTCGCCTCGGCACGGGACCTTATCGCCCTGACTGAGTCAACTCAGCCGCCACCCCCCGGTACCTCCGGTGCGGGTAGCATCTAGGGGCAAGCCCATGATGACAGCACCGTCTCGGGACTCACGCTCGCGATCGAGGTCCCGACGCCACGGTAGCTCGAGATCCCGCCGCCACTCGCAGTCCCGGCACCGCTCCCCTTGGCGGTACCGGTCGCACTCGCGGCGCCGATCGACCTCCAGACGGTCACGGTCTGACTCCAGCTGTCGATACCGGCACCGTGACTCTAGGAGCCAGTCTCGCCGTCATTCACCGCGCCGGTCGACCTCCCGGCACCGAGCTGTGGCAGGTCCCGGTCCCGGTCGACCTCCCGGCACCACGTCGGTGGCAGGTCCCGGTCCCGATCCCGGCACCGAAGCAGCGGCCGGTACCGGTCCAGATCCCGGCACCGAGACAGAACCCGGTCCCGATCCCGGCGCCGGTATGACTCCCGGTACCGATCCCCGGCACCGAGAAGATCTTCGGTGCCGAACCGCGCAGACTCTTATCAGCCGCGGTCGGCCCCGCCATGGCCTTCCAGACAGCCGTCGGTGTCATCTCAAGCGGACAGCGTATATGCGCTGGGCACCGACAGACAGGCGGCATTATTCCAGGACCCTCCGCAACAGGACCAGGGTCCGCAGCAGTGGGGGTTTTGGACACCCTGGGCGTACCATCAAGCCCAGGGCCCCCAACAGCTTCCTGCTAGGCCTGCAACGGCGGAGCACAGGGTGCCAGAGGCTTCGTTGTCTCGCCCCCCTCCCTCCCCTGATGGAGAGGAAGGATCGAAGCAGCAAGACCCTGGTCTTGCTCCTGAGACAGAGGCGAGGGCTGAGGGGGGACCCCCCACTGGACACTTTCTTGCCAGGGGTCTCCTCATCCTCCTCTCCCGACGAAGCGGTGGCTGGCACTTCCTCCAGTAGCCCTCCTCCGCTAGATCTCAGGGCACACCAAGACCTCCTTAGGCGAGTAGCACAGAATCTGAGTTTGCAAGCCGAGGAGGTCTCTGAGATCGAGGACCCCGTTGTCAGCATCCTCTCATCCGATGCTCCCACCAGGGTCGCCCTACCCTTCATTAGGACGATCCAGGCCAACGCCAATACAATCTGGCAGTCACCGGCCTCCATCCCCCCTACGGCGAGGGGCGTCGAGAGGAAGTACATGGCCCCCTCCAAGGGCTACGAGTACCTCCACGTTCACCCGACACCGTGTTCCCTGGTGGTGCAGTCGGTGAACGAGAGGGAGCGCCACGGACAGGAAGCCCCAGCCCCCAAATCCAAGGAGGCCAGGCGTATGGACCTCCTCGGCCGCAAGGTCTATTCGGCTGGGGCCCTTCAGCTCAGGGTTTCAAATCAGCAAGCCCTTCTTAGCAGATATGCTTTTAACTCATGGGTGGCAGCGGACAAGTTTAAAGAGCTGCTGCCACAAGAGGCCCGTCAAGAATTTGCGGCCATTCTTGACGAGGGCAAGAAGGTTGCACGAACCTCGTTACAGGCCTCTTTGGACGCTGCAGACTCGGCTGCCCACACCCTCGCCTCGGGGGTAGCGATGCGCCGCATCTCCTGGCTTCAGGTTTCTGGCCTTCCACCGGAGCTCCAATACACCATCCAGGACCTCCCGTTCGAAGGCCAGGGCCTGTTTTCAGAAAAGACAGACCCCAGACTGAAAAGTCTTAAAGACAATCGGGTCATTATGCGCTCCCTTGGGATGCACACGCCGGGAACGCAGCGCAGACCCTTCCGGCCGCAGCAGCAACAGCAGCGTAGGCCATACCCCCAGTTCCGCCAGCGGCAGGACCTTAATAGGCGCCGCAGCAGGAATGGAAGGCGTAGACATTCGGGGAACCAAGGGGGGCAGAATCAAAGCTCCTCCAAGCCCCCGCCTGGGCCCAAGCCTTCGTTTTGAAGGTGCGCCCGAGGGCGCAATAACAGTTTCCCCCACTGATCCTTCCCCCTCGTTTTCCAACCGCCTTTCGTTTTTCCTCCCGGCGTGGACCCAAATAACATCGGACCGCTGGGTCTTACGCACGGTGCAGATGGGATACCGCCTGCAGTTTATATCATTTCCTCCCTCCCGCCCCCCTTCCTCGTCCCTCTTCAGGGACCCCTCTCACGAGCAATTCCTTCGGCAGGAGGTACAGACGCTCCTCAACAAAGGAGCTATAGAGGTGGTTCCGGAAAACGAGAAAGGCAAGGGGTTTTGTTCCCGCTACTTTCTGATCCCCAAGGCCAAGGGAGGCCTCAGGCCTATCCTCGACCTGCGAGAGCTCAACAAGTACCTAGTGAAGTTGAAGTTCCGCATGGTATCCCTGGGGACCATTATCCCATCCCTGGATCCGGGAGACTGGTATGCCGCCCTCGACATGCAGGACGCTTATTTTCACATTGCCATTTGGCCACACCACAGACGTTTCCTTCGATTCGTGGTGGGCCGCCTTCACTACCAATTTGCAGTCCTCCCATTTGGCCTTTCTACGGCTCCGAGGGTATTCACAAAATGCATGGCCGTCGTTGTGGCACATCTTCGGCGCAGTCGTATCCACGTGTTCCCTTACCTAGACGACTGGTTAATTCAGGGCATGTCGGAGCTACAGGTTTGCAGCCACGTCCGCAGGATCACCGGCCTGTTTGCTACCTTGGGCCTCATGATCAATGTAGGCAAGTCCACCCTGCTCCCCACGCAGAGGGTGGAGTTCATCGGGGCCGTCCTGGACTCCACAGTGGCCAGGGCCCTTCTGCCGTTGCCAAGGTTCCAGGCGTTGTCGGCGATCGTTCAGCGATTGCGGGCAGCCCCCTTAACATCAATACGGACATGTCTAACCCTGTTAGGCCACATGGCAGCATGCACATTTGTGACCGGTTACGCTCGGCTCCGCATGAGGCCCCTCCAGTCGTGGCTCATCGCACATTACCAGTCGGCAAGGCAACCACTAGACATGCTGATCACAATTCCCCAGGGGGTGTTGGATTCTCTCAGCTGGTGGCTAGACCAGTCCGTAGTGTGTGCGGGGCTCCCATTCCACCCACCCCAGCCCTCGGTGTCCCTAACGACGGATGCCTCAGATCTTGGCTGGGGGGCCCACCTGGGATCCCTGAGAACACAGGGCCTGTGGTCCCCGCAGGAGGTGAAGCTGCACATCAACATGCGGGAGTTGAGAGCGGTCCGCCTTGCTTGTCAAACGTTCTGTCACCAGCTTCGGGGTCTTTGTGTCGCGGTGTTTACCGACAACACGACGACCATGTACTATATCAACAAGCAGGGCGGCACCAGATCCTCTCCCCTATGTCACGAGGCGATGCAACTCTGGGACTTTTGTGTAGCCCACTTCATTCACCTCACGGCTTCCTTTCTCCCCGGAGTACGGAACACGCTGGCGGACCGCCTGAGCAGATCCTTCCTCTCACACGAGTGGTCCCTTCGCCCGGACGTCGCCCTCTCGATCTTCCAGAGGTGGGGTTGTCCCCGTGTGGACCTCTTCGCATCCGGGGGGAACAGGAAATGCCAGGCGTTCTGCTCTTTTCAGGGCAGGGAACCCGGGTCTATAGCAGATGCCTTCCTTATTCCGTGGACGACCCACTTGTTCTACGCGTTTCCCCCGTTCCCGCTGGTCCACAGGGTCCTTCTGAAGGTGCGCAGGGACAGGGCCCGCGTGATCATGGTAGCCCCGGCGTGGCCCAGGCAGCATTGGTACCCCATGTTGCTGGACCTGGCCATAGCCGACCCAGTTCCCCTGCCCCTTCACCCGGACCTGATCACCCAGGAACACGGGACTCTCTGTCACCCGGACCTGCAGTCGCTGCACCTAGCGGCGTGGCTCCTGCGTGGCTGACCAGTTCTGAACTGCGCTGCTCCACCCCGGTACGGGAGGTACTCTTGGGCAGCAGGAAGCCTTCCACTAGAGCGACATACTCGGCCAAGTGGAAGCGTTTCTCCTGTTGGTGCGTGGAGAAAGGTCTCCGCCCGATGGAAGTTTCGGTGGCCAATATTTTAGACTATATTTGGTCCCTCAAACAACAGGGCCTGGCGATATCGTCCTTGCGGGTCCACCTGGCGGCTATCTCCACCTTTCACCCGGGTGGGGATGGCCGCTCCGTTTTTTCTCACCCGACGGTGACTAGATTCCTGAAGGGGCTGGAACGTTTGTACCCTAACGTCCGACTCCCTGCCCCAACCTGGGATCTTAACCTGGTGTTGTCTCGGCTCATGGGGCCCCCCTTCGAGCCGTTAGCTACTTGCTCCCTACTCTATCTCTCTTGGAAGACTGCCTTTCTAGTAGCTATCACCTCAGCTAGACGGGTGTCGGAACTCCGGGTTCTCACGGTAGACCCCCCGTATACAGTCTTCCATAAAGATAAGGTGCAGCTGAGGCCACACCCTGCCTTTCTCCCCAAGGTGGTCTCAGCCTTCCACGTCAACCAAGAGATATTCCTCCCGGTTTTTTTCCCGAAACCTCACTCTTCAGGCAGGGAGCAACAGCTCCACTCGCTTGATGTCCGTAGGGCTCTCGCGTTCTATGTGGAGAGGACCAAACCGTTCCGCAAATCCCCCCAGCTTTTCGTGGCAGTAGCGGACCGCATGAAGGGGCTTCCCATTTCTTCGCAGAGGTTATCCTCGTGGGTAACGTCCTGTATCAGGACCTGCTATGACTTGGCCCACGTCCCTACGGGCCGTGTGACTGCGCATTCTACCAGGGTGCAGGCGTCGTCGCTGGCTTTCCTCGCCCGTGTGCCCATCCAGGAAATCTGTCGGGCAGCGACCTGGTCATCGGTCCACACCTTTGCTTCCCACTACGCCCTGGTCCAGCAGTCAAGAGAGGACGCGGCCTTCGGATCTGCAGTGCTCCATGCCGCTACTTCTCACTCCGACCCCACCGCCTAGGTATGGCTTGGGATTCACCTAACTGGAATGGATGTGAGCAATCACTCGAAGAAGAAAAGACGGTTACTCACCTTTGTAACTGTTGTTCTTCGAGATGTGTTGCTCACATCCATTCCACACCCGCCCTCCTTCCCCACTGTCGGAGTAGCCGGCAAGAAGGAACTGAGGAGCGGGTGGGCCGGCAGGGGTATATATCGAGCGCCATGGCGGCGCCACTCTAGGGGGCGACCTGCCGGCCCACTGGAGTTGCTAGGGTAAAAAGTTTCCGACGAGCGTGCACGCGCGGCGCGCACACCTAACTGGAATGGATGTGAGCAACACATCTCGAAGAACAACAGTTACAAAGGTGAGTAACCGTCTTTTTCACTGTTTACAATCAATTTCATTCTCTGGCTCTCACACACACTTAGCCCAGTGCTGTTGGGTTTGTGACCCAAACACCTTAGGAAAAGATTTAAATTCCCCTTTCCCTTCAACTCTCTTCTTTAGAATTTACCAAAAAAAACCCTGTGAAACTACTCCCAGGCTTATGCAATGAGCTCTCTGTAGGCCTCTGCTTGCATGAAGCTCATTGCAAGATTTGAGTCAAAATCTAACTCAAACTGCCCCCCTCGCCACCCATACATTTTACAGCTGATCCCTTAAAGTCAGGCAAAAATTCTCAGGGTGCTGGGAGGTCCTACATTGAATCCAGCAGATGGAGAGTTGATTTCTCTGTTCAAGTCTCATGGCTCATAGCTGCACAGGTGAAAGCTGTTGGTATAATAAGGTGGGGCTCCTGAGGGGAACAATCAGGAGCCAAATGCAGCACAATGCCATAAATTTGCCTCACAGGCAGAAGTAGGAGACCTATGGTTAGCAGCAAACAGACTAAGTCAGGCCTCTCCAAGGAGGGGGATTTGGGCAGTAAGCTTTAGAGGATATTTTTTTGGTGGTAGCATATCAAGGACTTTTGATAGCTGTTGGCTTAAAATCATTTGATTAAAACCTGTTTACCTCCAACTCCTGCCAATAGACACTTGGGAGGAAAACCCCATGTCTTTGAAGTACACTGACAGACTCTGCTGGTTTACAGCTCTCTAACCCTTTTTAATAGGCACCCTGCATCTCTTCTATCCCAGCCCTGAAGGCAGAGCAAGGCAAGGATGGAGCTGCTCTGCACCCACTCTCATGTATGGTATAGTGCCCCTTGCAAAAATGCAAACATGGTTTCTTCTGTAATGTAGAAGTGTATATTTGTTCCCCTTTGAAAACTGCTCTTGGTGCCTTCCCCTCTGTGCCCTTGCTGGGCTGTGTCATTGATAGCACCCCCAGGTCTGTACTGCTGCATTGGGTATGTATGGTACATTCAGGGCCATTTGAGATGTTAAAGGCAGCAGTCTTGACCAGTCTTGGAGTGAACTACCCATTTTAATAGTCACAGCCCTGACAGTAATGTAGAGAAATAGATGAGTACTGTATAGTTACATCTACTGTCATCTCTAAATATGACTCAAAGTCCTGGTAAGAAAGCTCTTGCCCTGTGATATGCAGGTGACAGTATAATGCCCACTAGAGCTACCTTGCCTGTCTTCTGTCCTGAGGTCTGGTTCTTGGAGGTACGGGTACTCTGTACAAGTAGCTCCAGGGATGCAAAGCTGTGGAAAGGAAAATAAAAACAGCAAAAACATGGCAATTGTCAGCTTTCTGAGGAGCACACAGAGAGAGCCAGATAACAGCATCAGTTCCCACAGACATATTAGACATGAATCTAGATCTGAGTTGATAGAAGTTCCATGCAGAGTACATACTGCTTCATCTGCATGTGTATATATTCAATAGCCCGATTATAGAATTCTCTAGGAAAAATTCCAAATACTTGTGGCTGAAAGATGCTTTTAGAAAATACTGTGAAATCTGCTAACAAATCACTGGTAATGTTAAGTGCTCCTCCATCCAACATCAGTTACTGGGGCTTCCTGCCCAGGTTGTTTTAAGAGCATTTATTCACCAACTTCCTTTCTACTGGCATGATAGCATTCCCATGGAACAGAAAGTCAGGGTTTTTTAAGGGACAGTAGTGTTGGTTACATTTTATGTATTTTGCACTTTTACATTTGTAAGAACTCTTCCTAAGTGCAGAGGCAGTGGCCATTTTCTTCTGAGTTGCTGCAGCCTGTATAGAGGAGATGCATGTATTGTGCTTTCCCTGGCAGAGACTTTACTTTTTCTTTCTTGCTGTTTTTCCTGTAATCTGGAATAAGACTGAGAACATATGGTTCCTTTTTTGGATATAGGAGAAACATAGTACTTGTCTGTAAACCAAGATCTATCATGTCTTGTTACATCATAGTAGTGTTCTGCCTTATAACTAGGTCTGCATTTGCCTGGTATGAGCCCGTTATTGAATTGTCTTACAGATCTGATAGGAGCAGTAGCACAATCCATTAACAAGGTTAAAACATAATTTGGGTCCATCTGCACAGGTGAGACCAGACTATGCTGTAACAGCTCCTTAACTGTGGTGGTTTTGATAGTTGTGATGCATGCATGGCTAGAAAGGGTTAAACATCCTGCAAAATAAATAACCCTCAAAAGAGTAGGGAGATGTTTGTGGTTTTGTGTATTTACATATGTATGAGTAGGGTCCACAGTGTTATCAACAGTCCCTGTCTGTTCTGTATTCTGATAATTCAGAGGTAAAAAAAAATTATATCATTTAAATGAATTGTAAACACGGGATATCTCGATATTCATCTCTTTTTTAAATGTACTGTGAATGGTGGAGGAATAAGCAAATGGCCTTATGTTAATTCATATAGCTAAGTACTGGTGATGGACCTCCTTCAAAGTCATCTTAATTACCTTTTGTTCCCTGAGGAACTCCAACTTGTCAAAATATATTAAATTGTATAAAAGATCCTTGAGTCCTGATTTTGTCATCTCAGATCTGCTTAGGCTTCATCAGGGGAAGTTTGAGTCACAAGACTGAGGTCCCAGTTATGCTGGTACACCCTGGTTATGAGAATTGGACTATAAAATTAAGAACTATTTCTGAAAGAACTCTTTGCAACTACAAAGCTCACCATTTCTGCTATGACTCTGAACCTCAATGAATTGAACTCATATCTTTTGTTTTTTAATAAATTTTAGTTTAGTTAATAAGAATTCGCTGTAGCGTGTATTTGAGTAAGATCTGAAACATTCATTAACCTGGGAGGTAATGTGTCCAATTGTTTGGGATTGGTAGAACCTTTTCTTTTATATGATGCAATAAGATTTACAGAAATTTTCATCATATTTGATGTGGGTACCTGGATGGAAGCCTGAGGGTGGATCACTTTAAGGGAACTGTGTAGTTTGGACTTGTGAGTGTAACCAGTAAGGTAATAACAAAGCTGTTTTATACTGGCTTGGTGAATCTAAGTATTGGAATATCCACTAGCTTTATGGGCATACTACATCTAGCTGGGTATGTTGTTCTTGTGACACCTGTTCCAAGTGCAAGTCTTGTGCAGTGCCCGGTGCAGGATGTGATCTCACCTTGTGTGGGATCATGGACTGGGAAGGGGTCACTGTCATCTCCGTGTAGCTGGCTGGAGAGTTCTCTGAAGAAGTGTTTTCTGATCATGTCTTGAAATTCTTGCACAGACAAATTTGGCCCTTGAGTCCTTAGAGCTGCTTCCACCTGGCCTGGCTAAACCAAATAATAGGCAGTGATTTATGTCCCAGTAAAATGGAGTGCAGTTGCTGTGAGCTTTTGTGGTATCTCCTCCCTGCCCTTCCTTTATATCTCTGCACCCTCTTCTGTGTCAGGATTCTGTTGAAATTATTTCTTTAATCTTTCTTTTTGTCACTGACTCACTTCCTAACCTCAGTGTTAAACACAGTCTTTGTGTCTTTAGCTCCATGTTTTATTTACCCCAAACTATGTTTTCTAAAATAAAAGTTGTCATGGACTTGAATCTTATGAATGAAACTTCATGTTTTGTGAGAAAGGAAATATGACACGTACCGACTGACATGTCTTCAAATTGTCCTGGAGCAATAAGATGAAGGCTGTGCTGAATGCAGGGAGGCAGTTATATGATGGCTGGTCAAGTCCAATGATTACCTGGTCCCAGATGTAAAGCAGTGTATCCATGGTCAGGTAGCCTGTGAAAAGGTGCAGAGTGACCCTTTTACTACAGGCAGGGATGTGTGTATGCATGAGATGCACCGAGTTTGGAAGGTCTGCTGGTCATTACAGGAATGAGCTGTACAATCACTCCTCTGCCAGGAAACCATGGGTAACTCAGACTCCTGTTTTATGTCTCTGTTTGGTACTGATTGCTTGTTGTTCCCCAGAATGAGTAGAAAAGGGGAGAGTGATAGCTGAGCAAATGTTAATTTCTAAATTGCTTCATCTGAGTGGATTTGTGGGCAAATTGACTCTATTTTCCTTTCCAGAGATGATCTGAGGTGTGATTGTCTCTGCTAGATTTATCCATGCAAGGTTGGCTAAAAATAGCCAGTGGCGGTGCAATGGCATGGACGTCAGCATGGGCTAGCATTGTGAGTACGTGTCTGGGGTCCTCCGTGTGCTTATACAGCCAGAGTTGAAGCCCATGCTTCTGTGTTTACACTGCTGTTGTTAGCCATGCTAGTATGGGTCAAGTCAATCCGAGTATGTCTACCTGTGCTGTAATTACACCTTGGACTGCAGTGTAGCTATACCCTAAGGACCAAATTAATGACTTTCATTTACTAATATCAGTGATGCGTTTGGCCCTATCTCTCTGTCTTCCCTCCCATTGGAGGGAATATCTCGTACCACTGTTTTTAACATACAACATTCTTTGTTCTCTTACAAGCTACTCCTTATGTGGCAAAGCCTGATTCATTTTAGGATTGGAAGAAGTTGGCTTGTGACTCATTTGAAAGCCTCAGAAAGGGCCTTACCCACAAAGACGGTACTGATGGCTGGTTGGAGCATGTGCTGCAATGCCCTCTGCAAAGGTTCCTGAGGCTCCTCTGCTAGGACACAATGAAAGAGTTCAGGGTAAGAAGATTCTGCATAACAGTTGGAATTTATATGAAGGTTCAGTCAAGCTCAGAGACTAATGTGCTGGTTGTCTCATGAGCTGATAACTGTATTTACATTCTACAACTTTTATAGGGCCAGATCCAATGGAGCTCTACTGATTTACACCAGCTGAGGATCTGATTAATAGAACAGCTTTCCTCTGAGATGATGAACAGAGCATCAATCCCAAAGTGAAGGAAGATAAGGCTTTTTGTTTCACCTCCTAGAGAGTGGGCAATTATTACCATATAATACTTCCGTTATTTTATTCACCACGTGCAAAGTTACCTGTCTGACTGTAAATGCCTCAAATGATGTTGGCCAGGTCCCTATCCTCTTGCTCTAACATTGAGGTTGCTTCCTCCAGTATATTGGCGCTGGCGGGATCCTAGAACAAGAAATAACAGCATCTGTGTGAGAAATTAAAATGCATCGAGGAGAAGGGAAACTATGTCCTATTGACATCTTTCCTTTATACAGCTCTCAGAAAAGGTTCTGTACAGAACTAAGGAAAATGTCTGATGCTCCATTAGCCTCTCTAACCCAAGTGGTTTTATTCTAGGGAAACAATTTCTAAGGCAAACTAATGGCACAGTGTGTGGCAACTCCTCGTCTATAAAGGTCATTGAGAGAAACTGAAGAGGGTGGGTGCATAGCTTTCCCCTGATTCTACGTGGGGCACAACCAGTGCAGATTTCATCATATGTTTGTAGGGGACTATGCGTGTGGCATAGGGACTATGCGTGTGAGGAAGAGCCAAGGGTAGGAGAACCATGGAGGAGGATGGAGAGGAATGATGTGGCTCTGATCCCAGTCACATGGACTCAATGAATTCTCTGTAGACAGCTGCATCCTCTTTCTCCAGAGGTGGATAGCCCTGAAAAGGAGAGAGGCATTTGACTCTACCTTGATGGAGGAGAGCCTCATTAACTGAGGTCGAAGGTTCATGAATGTGATAAACTCTTCAGCCAGAACAGCAGAAATGGAGTCCAAAGATAGGCCGGGGGCAGCAGCGTCTAGGACGACTTGCAGCAGAGGCACCAGTAAAAAATAGCTTGTCAGGCAGATTCGTGGCTGTGCCTTGAAGTTTATGGTAATAAGAGATGATATTCCGCAGGGCTCGTGCTGCAACTGAAATAAAAACCCCAACTTTTTCAAAATCCGTTTTTCCCTGGTGTACACAATCTTTTATTGGTTGCAAAAAGTAAAGGTCATGGCTTCACAATCACAAGATGACCACAAATGACTTCACCTTTGTTATTTTTCAGGTGCTGGAAAGTGGGTTCAGTGGACAGCAGAGCCTGAGACCTCAGGAAAATCTCCTGGTCCTTTGGGGATTTAGCTTTATTCACTGCCACTTGGGACAGATATTCCATACGTGCTGAAAAGAAGAAGAACAAGGGAGGCCATGAAGGAGCCACAGGATTCAATTTTTCCTGATCTTTAATGTGTTCTCATTCTTCACCAGATTTCTTATTAACAGATTAATCTTATTACGAGATCTCTCTGTGCAATTGAATCCACTAACATTCATGATAATCTTTCTCTGAACTTTGTACCAATATATATCCTGGGCCATTGATGTGAGTGGAGCTGCAGAGGATGCAGTTTATCATAGAATTTGACTCCATGTGTGTAATGACTGCGCTACCCTGCAAGATCACTTCTGAAAATAATTGGAGCAAACCGATCCATTCTAAAGGCAAGAAAGGTGCTCTTCAGAACTATTTTATGAGCCCCTGGAAGAAATAATGGAGGGAGATCGCCCTAAACCTCTCTTCAATTTGGTGACAGAATTTTAACAAGGGCCTCCCAGGAGCCCCTTGAAGTGTGTCATTTAAAGAAACAACATCTCTGCAGACCAATAAAAACCACTGGATTTTCATCACTAGCCATGTGGAGCTTGTCATCAGACGCTACCGGTGTGGTGCTCTGCTCTGTTCAATGTTGATCTCACTCAGCTGCATGCGTGTGTTCCCTCTGTGTGCTGTCCCAGCTCTGCACAGATAGCTGACACAGCAGATCTTGAGAGAACCCCCAATGACCACAGATTCTAGTAAGTACGAAGGCACGTCAGCCAGGTTTATTGTCGAAGAGAAACATAGTCTCCAGCTTTCCCTGGCATAGAAGTCCAAGGTGCTGCTAAGGTGCTGCTAGCTAGTACATATGTGCTCCCTGACAATGGACTCAGCTCAGTCAGTGGCAGGACTTTCCATTGCCCCCTAGACTGGACAAAGACACCGCCCCAGGGATGCATTCTTATACGCAGGTACAAGCAAGTTACATATCACTCCTGACGTATTGAGGTGAAATCCCTCTACGTAGCAAGGTACAACCCCTCTGCATAGTAAGGTGCCGCCTCTCACCTTGTACATGTTGGTTCGAACAAAACAACTCTATCCATCATAGTACCCTTTTGGCCCTGTCGTTGGGATGGGTCAGCTTGTTCCTTGTTATCTGTGTGGAGTGTACAAGTATGTGAATGTTCTGATATCTGGTGTCCAGTACTTTTTAGGTATGTCTCTTTTCGTAGCATCAGCCCTTTCCTTGCCAGCTTCTGTGAGCAGGGCCTGCCCCTGGCTCACAGCTTAACTTTGCTTTATGTTAGGAAAGTCTTGACCATTACTTTAGTTCAGGCCTCAGGCCTCATACTGGGCCTCTGATCAGGGTTTATGTTTCAGGGCCTCATCTTACTACAGAGCTGTTTACACTTGTCATTGTAAATTGTAAACAGGGAGGGATAGCTTAGTGGTTAGAGCATTGGCCTGCTAAACCCCGTGTTGTGAGTTCAATCTTTGAGGGGGCCACTTAGGGATCTGGGGCAAAATCAGTACTTGGTCCTGCTAATGAAGGCAGGGAGCTGGACTCAGTGATCTTTCAGGGTCCCTTCCAGGTCTATGAGATAGGTATATCTCCATTCATTCATTTATTTGTTCAGACTGTGAACATCAGTCTCCAGGTACCCTGTCTTATATGTTGTGGATAGATATTAATCCCTAGATGTCATACCACACATGAATGGCGTAGATAGGATAGACTGATTTCTGAACGTGCCCAGAAGTTAGGATGGTCACATATTTTATAACGAAAGAAGGAACCATTGATATAAATAAATACCTTTGGTATTAGGCAGGTAGAGCCTCCAGGTGAGACTTCTCAAGTCTGCAGGGAGGGGCTTGTTAAAAAAGGCTTGTAATTTCACCTTCATAGCTGGCCTTTCCTCCAGCAAATTCATCTGAAAAATAATGCACAGCCGATAGCAGCTAAATTCTAAATTAAAGCCTTTCGGTATAAGTACAAAGTGTTCCCTCTATATGATATGGACCCCTGCTGTAGTCATGGAATCCAGTGAAACCACTCAATGGGAGTTTTCAGACATGAGGTATATAGAAGCAGCCCTAGTATCTGCTTCAGGTGGAAGGCCTAGTGAGAAAATGAGTTTCCTTATCTGTAAAATCAGTTAGAATAAGGAGGATAATTAAATCTAGGGTTTCAGATCTGCCTGGCGTCAGCTATATTTTATAGATAAAGCAAAGGACAGGGAGTCAGACATCTGGGTTTTATTCCCAACTCTGCTACAGATTTGCTGTACTGCCTTGGGCAAGACACTTAGCCCATTTATAACCACTGAACTATTTACAATTTTCAAAATCAAGAGTGTTACAGTAGGAGGAAAGTGAAGTCATTTCAAGCATAAGAATAAGGACTGCCAATGGGAAATCAGCCTGGTTCAGATTTTTCCATCCTGCCTGCTGTCTGTCTGGTTTGCCCATTCCTGCCTAAGTTAGTTGTATACAGCAGCTGTCAGGCTGGTGTGCAATTTCATGAATGACATGCAGGCACTAGGCAGGACTTTTGGTTTATAGGTCTGTGCATTGCTCCATCTGCTTAAGATTTGGCAGGGAAAGGGTGAGTGGATTTATTCTGGTTCATTTTGTGCTGGAGAGTGGGTCATGGGGCATTGATAGTTTAGAACTGGCCAGGTTGCTGGCAGCACCTCTGCTGTGGATAGATGAGATAATCAGAGTTTCAAGGGACAGGAAGCACTGATTTACCTCATAGTCCCTTCAGATGGACTTGTTTGGCAGGTGACCTGTGCACCTAGGTGAGCGAGGATGGAGACAAGGTCCAAGATCAGAATGGGACTTTGCCAAGTACTAAGGAAAGGACAGGGTGGCACATACCAGCGTTTGGAGTTGAGAGAGGAGGTATTGGTCTTTCTTGAGGAGAATGATGGAGTTTCTAAAGTGTAAATCAAGAGGGACTGAACTGGGACCTCTGCACTGATGACGTTGAACACGTCTTAGATTTCACATAGAAATAGAGAGCCCTGAGCCACTTGGGTCCCAGAGCGGCAGTTTTGGTCTACAACCTTGACGACAAAATCACAAGGTGGATTCTTGGCAGATTTCATGCCATTGGAGCAATATAGATGGACTACAAAGGAAACTGGTTTGTCTTTAGACTGTGCAACAATTGCATCAGGTTGGAACAGCTGTAGGTCATATTAGTCCTTTATTTTGAATTTTCATGCAAATAAAATAACCCTTTTAGAAAAAGATAAGTAAATGTACCACTCCATTCTTGATGTGACCCAGAACCAGGGCTGACTTGTTTTTCAGATGATCACCATCTTGCAGTTCATGAGCAACTTGAATGTACAGCTGCTCCTCTAGGCAAGTGCTAACTTGAGACATCAGGGCATTATACGGGTCTCCTGAAACGGTCAAAAGGTTTCTTCAGTGTTTATCAGGATAATGGTAAGACAACCGGAAAATAAATAGGGCGGTGTAACTCGGTGATTTAGCCATGAGTGTATGGCTAACATTTAACTATTGTAACAAAACTACAGTCACCAGATATTATTGCAGCAGGGCTCAAGCCTTTTGGCGTTTTCTCTTGCAATGCAGCATTTGAGTTACACAGCAAGTAAAGTACTAGCAGAAGCTGTCAGGCCAATGCAATAGAAGTGTGCATCTTGCCCTGATTACTACCCAGCTAAACTCAATGTACTCAAATACAACAGTGATATTATCAGAGGGGTTAGCCGTGTTAGTCTGGATCTGTAAAAGCGGCAAAGAGTCCTGTGGCACCTTATAGACTAACAGACGTTTTGGAGCATGAGCTTTCGTGGGTGAATACCCACTTCATCAGATGCATGTAGTGGAAATTTCCAGGGGCAGGTATATATATGCAGGCAAGCTAGAGATAATGAGGTAGTTCAATCAGGGAGGATGAGGCCCTGTTCTAGCAGTTGAGGTGTGAAAACCAAGGGAGGAGAAACTGGTTCTGTAATTGGCAAGCCATTCACAGTCTTTGTTTAATCCTGAGCTGATGGTGTCAAATTTGCAGACAAAACAGTGATAGGCACGGTATAAATGCCCATACAGGTACTAGGAGAGAAGCCAAAGGTTAATGGGCACCTTATTTGTTCTGCACAACGAAATAAAGTACTTTGATGAAAGGGAAAAAATGAAACAACCGAGTGGTAACCTAGAAGCTAAAGGAAGAGGGAGGCTGGATATTCTTCCCTTCCCAAGTGGTTACCTCCTTGGATGGCATTGGCAGCTCGCTGAAGGACGAAAGCCTTCTCTGCCGCAGAGAGGTCAGTGAAGAAATGGACATGGCTCTCCGTCATCTGCTGCTGGGCAGCATCACATAACTGCACCGTGAAGTCTTGCCATTCCTGCCCGACATAGATGGGATTCTGTTAGGCCAGCCTCCCTTCGGCCTAGATGTTCATCCCAAATGTGTGAAGACAGCCACGCTCTCCATGGGTCAGGAAGAGGGATACAGAGGTGGACATGTGCATGGGGGAAGTGCTCCACAAACTCCCTTCTGACAGGCATTCCTTCAAGCCTAACAATAATCCCCCTGAGATTTACAGTATTCCTGTCAACCGCCATCTCTGGCAGGGTGTTGACACTGCAACAGTGTGTACAAGACCTAGAAAGTGGCAGTGCAGAGGCTTTCTCCTTGGGCCTCTAGGGGACTCAAGTGTTGTAGATGATTTAATTACAGACAGGCACAACAGAGTTACAGATAGCCCAGATGCTATAGGCACAGCAGTAGCACATGGGGTCACAGATTTCATGCAGGTTAGAGAGACGCTCCATCAGGACAGCAGCTGCCCAAGTACAGCGCCAAAATGTCCCTCTGTGACTCCAACCTCTGCAGTAATCACATCACTGGGTATTTTTACAGGCAATTGTCTTGCTTGTTTCTCTAGCAGAGGGGCTTTCTGGCTTTTGTGCTGGTTGTTCTATGTTTCTGAAGCTTACTCACATCAGATTGCCTCTGGCTTTAGCAGAAACCTTAACCGACTTGCAATTCAGACTCAATGGCACAAGACTCATGTATACAGTCCGTTATTTTAGCCCAAGGGGCAGGAAGCTCAGCCCCACATCCCCCAAATCCCTTGATATTAACTGCAAGACAATCCCTCCTCCCAGGGCCGTGGACTCAGGAAATGGGAATTCCAGCATTTGGCACAAGATCAGGAAAGTCCAAACGTTAAACCCCTTCTTGGCCCATCAGGACCTGTCCTGACTTTCTGTGCCTTATTCTACAGTACCTGTGAGTTCTCAATATGATTTTGGGCTTTCTGTAGCCATGTCAGAGTTCCTGAGCCACCTGCCATTGCTTCGGACTGTCTCAGCAGAGGAGTCTCACCGTTGCTAGGGCCTGTTGCTACAGCAGACTTTACCAAGGCTATTTCCTTGTGGCTAGTGCTGCAGCCAGACTAGAAAGTCTATTCACCTCTCTCCCTCTCCCTCTCCCTCTCTCTCCCTGCCCCCTAAAACCACAACCTTCTAGTTATCTGTTGACTGACATCAGTTGCTAAGAGCTGGTTGATTTCACCCTTTGCTTTACAGCATAAATTAAATTCATTCGATCTCTTAACCAGTTTTAATTTTTTTTATTCTACACTGAGAGTTATGATGTTAAAAGGATCCTCCTAAAGGGCTCTTTTTGTGTGAACTTGCTTTGGTTTATATGAATAGCCCCTTTGAAACCTGAAACTGAAATCTCCTGTTCTTCACTGGAGCAATAAGCAATGACAGGGTGTATTTGCATTAGTCAGCTACTGATGCACCTTTAGGTTCTCTGTGTAGGATGAGGTCAAAGGACAGCTGTCCAAGACTTGCATCAGTTGCCCATTACTGCACACCCTGGGGTGGTTTATGCTACGAGATCCATTAATACTAAAAATAATTTAAAAACGAAAACTCTGTAAATAATTGATGTATGAGTGTGATGTGGATTGTGTGATGTATCCTTCCACTGTGCAGATAGTTCTTCTGGTTTGAATTATAGTTTTGTTTGAGAAAAAAGCCCTCCTCTGTCCTCCAGAGGCTTGGCTGCCCTTTCAGTAGCAGCTTTTGGCCCAACAGCCACTTTCAACTAATTTCCTTCTGTGAAATTAAATACTGAACAGTCTGATTTTTCCTCCAAGTACAAATGGCAGCAGGACCACAACTTGCATCTGAGAGGGCCGCTTGGCACTTTGGAGAATATGAGCAGTTTAATGGCTCCTTTTTTCATCCCTCCAGGCTGCTTTTATTATCTTTGCCTCCTGTTAACTCTTTCTCCCCAGCAATGCCAGGCATAAGAATGTTGCTTTTCAGGGGCAAGGTGCCAGCTACGCATTACCGGGAGCTGGTGCATGGTATGACACCATCCGGAGGGCCCACAGGCCAATCCGAATGCAGCTTGAGACAGTCATTTCCCAGTAGTGATTCTCAAGAGCTGTCAAGTTCAGGGCATATTGCCTTTGGGGGTGAAGCATCCACATAATATGCTTGCTGCATACTCCAGGGCACCACACTGCATCTCTGCCCCCATTCAGTGGGTGTCTCCCCTGCCCCTCTAACTGCAAATAATTAATACAGATATTGGGTTATGCAGCAGCCTGTTGGTGATGGGCCTCTTCTGCTGCTCATTCTGGACTATACAAGACAAACTGAAATGAGCAGGAAGCCCAGACCGGCTCATGTTAACTATTTAAAATAGTTCTAGTTGATACTGTGGCCCTGGAATATAACAGGAATCAGTGCTCACCGCTGAATCTGAAAACCCTTCTCCTTGTCCCTCTTAAGCCATGCTAGATGTGAGGTTTATCTTCTATCATAACTTTCTTAATTATTTATCTGATGTTTCAAGCTGCAAAGTACCATATACAAGGCAGAAGAAATGGTTCTGCCTGGCACGTGCACTTTGGTTCTGCTCTCTCAGAGCACTGAGTACAATGTAAACAAATAAAAATAATTCTTTCATGAGCTTCCTTTTCCCACAGTCTCTAGAGTCTGGGAGAGCAGAGACAAGTGATGTGGTGTAACTGCCAGCTGGTCACATGGAAACATTCAGACTCGCAAAGTGAGGGTGGGGGATATTTATGTGGTGTCTTTGTCATAACTATGACCTTGTGAAATTATTCCCCTGGGGGCAGAGGGACAGTGGCATGAAATCTTTATAGTCTGTTAAATTCCTTTAACAACCATTAATGTAAAAGAACTAAAAGTTGTGCTCTAGTTCAAACAGGAATTAATTCCAGGAAGTTCTATGGCTCATGTGATACAGGAGGTCGGACTAGATGATCACAATGATCCTTTCTGGCTTTATAATCTATCATTCTGTTACTTACATCCCCACCCTTTTTCATAGAGTAATAGAAAACTGTCCCGTCCATAGACTCAAGTTCAAGTGTGAAATTGTTCACTAGTGAAATAAGTTTGTTGGCCAGAAATCAGTTCCCCTCAGACAAGTCTTGTGACTGGAGCCAAAGCACTGGGAGTCAGGACTCCTGGGTTCTATTCTTGGCTCTGACACTGACTTATATAAACTTGGGCAAGTCAGGTAACCTTTCTGCCTCAACTTTCCCACTCTGTGAACTATATTAACACATACCCTGATGTTGTTTATGGGTGTGTGTAGTGTTGCAGTGATTGAAGAGAAGTATTTGCTATTGTGATATTCAGTGTTTAAATTCTGTCCTTCATAAATCCTGTGCCAAAAGTTCCTATTTTCCACGTCCTTCCTCAGCTTCTTTGGGGCATTGTGTGTTTTGCTGTTCTGACCCAACAGGTGGCAGAGATTCCTCTCCCAGCATACCTGTGCATGCTCTCTCTCCTGTTGTGTACGATGTTAAAACCAGATTCATATAAAGAAATCTTGCATTGCAATTCTGTGGACTTGTTCCATTCCTTGGTATGACAAAGTATAGGGATGGGAGGCTATTTCATATGTCGCCCTGGAAAAAAGAACTCGGAAGGACCTGGTCTTGTTCAAATTCTGGTCCTGATTCTATGGACTTTTACACCAGTGTAAATCAGAAGTAATGTTACTAAAGCCAGTGGAGTTATACCAGTGTAAAGTTGGTGTGAAAGAGAGAGGAGAACTGAGCCCTGTTTGCATTTCTCTGCCTGTGCCTGATTTCTGTCATTTTCTGGAATCTATGGCACAGTCAAAGCTACTAACAAGGAAAGGAAAGGAGAAATACCTTTACATCATTATAGAACCAGCTCTATTTCTCACCAGGGATTAACACAGGCATCTGAGAAACTGGCTTGTGACTTAATTCAGAACCATTGAGCAGGTGGATGGCACTATGGCTTCTAACAGAATTTCAGTGAGAGACAGATTCTAGCTAGATACTAACTTGGAATGTTTCCCTGGGGAATGGCCAAATCGCCCCTATGCTGTCTTGTGCCTGCAGTCCTTCCATCTGAGAACTACTCTTGACTTCATTGGGCCTCTGGCAGTGTTGGGTAATGAGAGAGCAGAATCTGAGCCCTGAGCTCAATATCTTGCATGGCAATGCAGAATAGGGACCACTCCAGATATTGGGCCTCAAGGGTGTTGTAGGCCCAGCTAAGCGGTGTGCTGATGTGGTTGGGGGGTGCTCTGAATGTCATCCTGCACCAACACTGCTGAAAATAATGGAGGTTACACTAACTCCAGAGGCTTTGACTCTGCTGGGGGAGGAGAAGAAAGAACTGAAGAGACCACAGGGCATTGGCTGAAGTGCTCTGCGACTGGTGAATGTGGAGTATACCATTTTTGGGAACTTACAGCTGGACTGATCAGGCAACGTGTACCACATATTCAGCTGCACTGGCAATTCTTGCATCAAAGGTTCCCTTAATAAGATGTCAATGGATGGAATTTCCCTTCTCATAGTAGGACCCCACTATCCCACAGACAGGGCAAGATATGACCCACAAAGACAAGACGACAGTCAGGATCTACCACCCTAATCTCGGATATGCAGCTCAGCATTTTTGCTTCAGGTCTGGCTGTAATGAGTCAAAGCAGACCATGTTGGAGAGAGGAATGGAACAAAATTCCCCATCTGCATTAGAGGAAGGAAGCTGAAAATGAATGATCAGCATGAAATCCTTCACCTGTGCACTAATTTTGTTTTTAAGAATACCTTCTCTAAGTTTTGCCAACTCACCTCATTACTGCTTTGCAGCACCTCCAGCTGTTCCAGTCCTGGGTTCACCCACAGTGTAACTGCCACCCAGTGTAACTGCCCTGGCATGGCAGCTGGGTTCCCTATACATCATATTTTTGGAGTGGGAACTAGCGGTTGTCCCAGCACCTTGCTGTCCATCATGATGCAGCCAAGAAGGAGCATGTAGATGAGATCAGAATTACAGCATCAGCTATCAACAATAAATAATTATTGCGTTGGGGTCTCTGACTGTCTGCAAGGGGTCTTGTCCAATGCTGCATCTCTTGGGAGCAATGGCGCATTGAACTGCGCTGCTGAAAACTGGAGCAACAGAGACCAGCTCTTTAGAACTGGGACGCCTTTGTGCTATCCCTTGGGCTCGTGTTGTGCAGCTGATACTGTGGGTCTTTCTTGTTAACATTGTGGTTAAGCTGGTTCTTGTTTCATTCTGATCCGAGCCTTGCCACAGCTTGGGCATGTGAAGCTATGTGCGGAAAAACTGGCTTTCCTAGGAAGTGGGCTGGTGGTAGATGTTTCCGTGACTGCTTTGCTCATCTTGGGGCTGATCCATAAGCCTTGTGACATACTTGTGAGGAAAACCACTGGCTACAGAAAGAGCGAAGATAAAATTTACTCACCTCCCATCAGACCTGAGCCTCCTGTGGTTGGTTTACAGCCTCAAAACTCTACCCCTCCGAATGAGTAACCAGGGGTTAAGAATACAACTTGCAATGTACGGATTGAGCCAAACATTGCCAGTATAACTGCCCTCATTGGCTCTCTAATATGGATTTCTTTCTTACTGCAAAATCCATCTAGTCACTTCCTGCTCAAGGCCTTTGCTGCTCTTCCGTTATTCACTGAGTGGCTAGCCAGTGCAGAATCAATAGCTACTCCCTACAAGCAGCCTGGATTCTTCACAGGCACCAGCCAGGATTCCACCTAGGGATGTTCTTTCTCATCAGCAGCAGGCAGTAGTGAGTGCTAAAAGGAGTACCGTTTCTTCTGCAGTGTAAGATGAATCTTACCTCTGCGTAAGAGCTTTTTAAAATCTTCATTTCACTTTTGCATTCTCGCTAGTGATCACTGGCATTTGCCTGTGCACTGGGGGGGGGGTCAGCCTCTGTAAGCTCTTCTGGAACCCTCTATCAGGGCAGCAGCATTTCTTGGGTGGAGCCCCTGCTCAGCGTGTGTGCTGTGCTCTTCATTTGACTGCAGGTCTTGCTTTGTGCTGTGCAATTCAGAGTGGCTTGGTAGTTGACTAGCAGCCAGCTAAGGGGTGCCCCCCAGCTTGAATAGACAGGGGAAAGCTCAGCTGGGGACCAAAGAATGCCTCCTGGATTCTCCAGGGAGCCAGAAAGGGAGTGTATTTCTTGTAAGGTCCTTTTTAGGACACATTTTGCTTTCGTTTTTAAAGAAAACCTGAAATGCCTTCTGAGTAAATAGGACTGTACATCTTTAAAGCATCGAGAAGGGATGGAAACTGCAGCTGAGAGAGAATTCAGGAACAAGAAGCCACAAAAAGGCAACCTGGGTGTGGTATGAGTAATAAATACTTAGCTCTCTGAAGGCTTTGTGGCTGCCACAGTAAGTGTTTGTGGAGAGGGCATAAAGGGTGTGTAGGGGACTGTTTGTATGTGCATAGGGGGGCTTGGCAATAGAATGAGGCCTAAGCTGCATGACTGAAGCCTTATTACAACTTACAATAAAATGGTTAATATAGACTTTCTTTGCATGTCCCTTTGCATTTCTCTTGCTGTGAAGTGCATGAAAATTGCCTTGTAAACATACGCTGCCTAGATCTAAATAAGCTCTCTGCATCCTAATCTAGAGCACAGTGCTTACTTATACTGTGTTCCTGTGATGCTGCCCTGACAGAATAGGAAGCCTGGCTTTCCAACCCTGCAGCATTGATATTCCTGAGGACCTGTTAACTCTTTGCAGACAGCACAGGTGCAGAAGGCACAGTTGATAAAGGATGTTGTTTAGTTCAAATTGGTCATGGGTGTTTCCTTGCCTCCTCTTAGGCTCCTTTCAGTCATTTCCTCCTCTAGTGGATCAGTGTGTTCAGCGGGAGCTTACACAGATGGGTCTGAGATCTAACCAGATATTTGTAAAGAGAGGGCTCAAAATGATGGAAAAAGAATGCTGGAAATATTAGATTCTGGTGGGCTGGCCTGGTACAGTAATGGCTAGTGCTCAGCACTGTTGTACAGCAGATCTTGCTTAATTCTCCCTGGCTGGGAGCGATGAGGCTGCACTGTGCTCAGGCCAGGAGAGCAATAATTACCGGAATAGCCACTGTACAAGATGTGTGCATGTGCTCAGATTGTTGATCAGAGGGTCAGAGCCCATGTGCTTGTGGATAGCAGTGGCTGGAGCATGCCACAGCTTTGAGGAGATGTTAGGCCATACATACTCATGCCCCAGGATGTGATGCAGCAGTGCACAAGGAACATACTGTGTGTTAGGCCTGAGTTTACCCTGCAAATATATCCCCCTTTCCTACTTCAAAACAAAGAACTTGAGCAAACCTAACGCTCCCTTCCGATGAAGGCCTGTTGATAGTAATCTTATCTCGTGGGGCCACTTGGTAGCTAGCCTTTACTGGGTACATTAAGACAAGAGCAATGGTGTCCATGTCCTAAATGTTGGTATTCCTCCCCTTCCCTTATTGCTGAGTCCTAAGGGATTCTGTGCAGTACATTTTATTTAAGGACCCCATCTGTCAATAGCAGATGAGATAATCTCCCAAATGGGACACGCTGCCAAGCACACCCTGCTGGTCTGTACTCTCTAAGCTGCTTTTACAACTTCTCTTTGGTTATTTCTCTGCCCCAAAGACTATTTAAGGCCTTGATCCTCCAATCTGATGGGTGCAGGCAAGCTCATAGACCTGGGCAGAGTCCCACTGAAGTCAGCAGGTCTTTGAAGGGACCCACCCATATAGATACAGTTGCAGGTACAGGCCCTTGAATGGTAAAAGTCTTTGGGGCAACGACTGTGCTACCTTCTCCGTCTGCACAGCACTGAGTAAACTCTAAGTGTTCAGCAAGTAAATAACGACGTTTCACTGTGCAGATGCCACTAGACCATAGGGATCCCTGGACAATGGTTTGGGAACCTCTAGGTCACTCCTATGGGGAGCTCTGTTGTTTTGTGAGAGAAGGAAGGAGCAGGGTGGACAAGGATGGACTGCGAGTGAGAGGGCTAATTCAGCTGCAATATCAAATGAATGCTCTCACTCTTTTGCAGATCTCTGCTTTTACTGGGAGCAACTTTGATGATCTGAAGTATCGTCCTACCAGACATGGATACCTCAAAGCCTACGTACAAGAAGCCAGGCCTGTCACAGAACAGGCTGATAGGTTTGATAGAAACAGATGACAGCATCCAGGAAGGTAGATCTGCAACTGGTGAACAGGGAGAAAATAAAGGGGCCAAAGGAGGGATGGAAACCCACCCCCTGGAGACTCCTTACAAGAAAGAGAGCAGTGATTTTGATCCAAAAATCATGATTAACTTGAATTATCGACCAGGAGTTTCCAGCAAGTAAGTAATTGTGGGATTTGCCCTTGGGAAGCCTTCCATTACTAAGTGAAATTCAAGCTGGTGCCAGAAACTTTGCAAGAGAGTGAAAATGCATTCTTCCTGAGGGGGTGGTACGCAGATGGCGAGGGGTACATACTATCCCTTTCCCCCACACTCGGAGAGGGCACCTCTGTCTGGAACCAGAAGGTGCTGAGGCCAATACAAACAAACAAACAAAAAAAGGGGTTGGGGGAGTTAGCTCTCTCTTTGTTCTTTAACTTTAAAACGTTTAATTCTTTCTTCTGCCAAACTGCCGTGCCCATCACTCTTCTTTCAGTGAAACCTTGGCAGCTCCCCCATCACGGGAGACTGGTACATAGTCTCTTGTGGAGTGTCTAAAGCATGGTTAACTCTTTGCATTTCTCCAGTAGCCAAAAGGACCCAAATCGGTTTGATAGAGATCGACTCTTTGGTGCTGTCTCGAGAGGTAACCCAGAGGAGCTGGATGGTTTGCTTGATTACTTGAGCAGGACCTCTAAATTTCTCTCCGATTCAAGATATACAGGTAGATACAGGCTCAGTACTCTGGTGATTTAACACAGACATGCCTTGATAGTGACCTGCATAGCTCAAAGGATTTGTTGCTCACTTTGAATAAGCACCAAACCAAAAGTCTCCAGGCTCACAACTCCCACTCCCCACAATATGCCCTTCCTCCAAATCAAAAGTTTGGACTCTGAACCTCTTGCAGCCACAAACGAGTTGATGTGGGCTAGGGCTAGAGCACAGGGGTCTGGGTGCTGCTCCCAGTTCTGCCACTGGCCTTATGTCAGGCAAATCGCTTCCTTTTCCCAGTCCGACTTTCTCCATCTGTGAAATGAAGATAATGCTGCTTTTACCCACCTGTGTGCAAAGCTCTTTGAGATCTATGGATGTAAAGTGCTAAGCAGTATGGTTTTTCTAAGCTCTTTGCTTCTAATGCAGTCTGGAAATACTGTGAGAAAGGGATTTTTAATTAATGTATTTAATGCTACATTGACAGTTAAGTTCTGGGCAAGACGAAAGTGATGGTGCAGTCATGTACAAAGCACAATTATGCCCTCTCCATGCTGTCTTTCTCTCTACCAGATGCTGAAACGGGTAAGACCTGCTTAATGAAAGCACTGCTCAATTTAAAAGATGGGACAAATGCCACTATCCCACTGTTGCTAGAAATAGACCAGAAGACTGAGAATCCAAGGCCACTTGTCAATGCTGCATGCACCAATAGTTACTATGCAGGTAAGGGTTCTCCAGGAGTGCGTGTCTGACTTTGAGGTCAATAATCAGCAAGGCAGCAGCTATGGAGAATAACAGGAATTGGATGGAGGCGTAATTGATAGTATGCTGGAGTTCTTTGTTTGTGGATTGCGTATACTGATGGCCTGGACACAGAAAAGGGATCTGGGCATTTTGAGTTCTAATTCTGTCTCTGATACCTGGGGCAAAAATCTGTCTCGGGATTGGTCCTGCTTTGAGCAGGGGGTTGGACTAGATGACCTCCTGAGGTCCCTTCCAACCCTGATATTCTATGATTCTACCTACTTCTCTGGCCTTGAGCAATTCACTTAACCTCTCTGTGCCTCAGTTCTCTCATCTGAGAAATGGGGGTAATACTGGCTTATTTACCCAGGATTATGGTGAGGTTCTGTTGTTAAGGTTTGTAAAGTGTTTTGGAGAAGGAAAAAGATTACGTAGTATTATTCAGTGAAAACAAGTTACATTTGAGAAATGAATGAGTTCTGCCAAGTGGATTTATCCTTTTAACAGCAAATTTCTAAAGAAGCATACCCCTGTGTGCATGTGTATTACCTCTATCTTTCTAGATAATTATTGCTGCTTCATGGTCAGATCTGAGATCTTATCGTAGCTCTAAAAGAAATTACACTGTTCAGCTCCTCATAGTCTTGGGGGAGTTTGTGTCTGACAGTTCATGTGCTTGGTGTCCAGATTGCATTTCCAGTCGTCGCTGTTGCAACGTCAGCATTTGTCACCAGTTCCCTGCACACAGTATGTCTGGGCGTCCATGATTATTTTACCATATTGACAGTATTGCTGTGGGTGATTTGATATGTGGGGGGGTTTCTGGAAAGGCCTTTCCTGCTCCATCTATCCCTGGCACTATCATAAGCTCTGACTGTAATGCCTGTTTCCTTAGGCCAGACTGCACTCCACATTGCCATAGAGAAGAGGCACCTAGATTTAGTGAAACTGCTGGTAGAGAATAAAGCCAACGTCCACGCCAGAGCCCATGGTGAATTCTTCAGGAAGAAGGAAGAAGGAGTGTGTTTTTATTTTGGTAAGCTAGCATTGCAGGCTCCAGCTTGCTATCTGGGAACCCTGCAGTATGTGGATTTGCCACTCCATGCATTTGGTGTAATCTCTTCCATCCCATAACTCCAAGTGTCTCATCTGCTGGGGTAGCTAAACCTCTTCACCAGACTGTGCTTGCCTCCTGCTGTTCAGTTGTGTGCACTTGTCCCTGTCTAGGGACATGAGCCTCCCACGTGTGGACTAAGCCCAAAAATAGATGGAGAGACTGGTGCAGCCAAAACCTGAGTCTGGCAAAGTGGTCCAGCCGCTCCCAGAAGTAGCGAGGGATTTTTTTCTATACCAATTAACTGCAAAACATCCAAGCCTGAATACAGAGATTCAGCAAGAAAAAGCCCACCACTGTTACAGTAACAAGACTTTGCAGACTAAGATAAATAAATGTTCTTAAATTACTTTTGTTTTTTTTCCAAACCCTGCCTCCATCTTTCCAGGTGAACTTCCCCTCTCCTTGGCTGCCTGCACCAACCAGTTTGATGTGATAAAATACCTCCTTGATAACCCCTACCAGAAAGCCAGGCTCCAGGAACAGGATTCCCTGGGCAACACAGTTCTCCATGCCCTGGTGATGATCGCAGATGACACCGAGCAGAATACCGAGTTAGTGTGCAAGATGTATGATGAGATCTTAAAGGCAGGCACGAAGATTAACCCAGCAGAGAAGCTCGAGGAGATAGTGAACCGGGCTGGGTTAACGCCACTGAAACTGGCTGCCAAGGAGGGCAAAGTAGAGGTAAATGCCACAAGAGTGATTCTCTGGGCATGGCTAGAAATAGTGAGGACAGTGGAGTGAGTCCCCTGCTTAGAGGATAGGTCTGATGTATGTGCATCCTACGTTACTGTACGTGAGACTCTCCAGGAGTGCCACTGCAGGAGGCATGAAGAAGCCCTCTTCCAGACCCTCCCATTAGAAGCTGTGCTGATGTGATCACAGCTGGGAACTTCTGGGCTGGGTTATGAGTTGTTACTCGTTTGACAGAGCTTATAGAAGCTGTGCTTAGTTTGCCTCAAGTTCTTGGCTGGATCATATATGTGACCAAGGACATATCTGCAAAGTGTATGCAGGAAGCAGGGTTACAGGTTTGAAGACAACTCAGGTATGCTGGGAATTTCATTTTACATCCTAATGTATAATTAGTATAATAAACATAAAGTTTCCCTTCAGATCTTCAGACACATTCTCCAAAGAGAGATCAAGGATCCGGAGTACCGGCACCTGTCTCGCAAGTTCACTGAATGGACCTATGGACCCGTCCATGTGTCTCTCTATGACTTATCCTCTGTAGATAGTTATGAGAAAAACTCTGTCCTGGAGATCCTTGCTGAGAGCAGTGACACACCAGTGAGTCCTGAGAACTTATTTAAAATCAAATACAGAATGGTTTTGTCCAGTTTTTTATAGTGTTACCATAAATTATGTAAATCATGCAGATTAATTTGGCATTTTAGATTGTTTTATTTTAGGGAAATAGTCTGTGAATTTGTTCATTAATAATAATGAGGGCTTTACATATATGGTTAATTTTTTAAACCCGTTCAGATTTGTTGCTAATCTGCAATAAGGTAGGAGTTTGAGACATTTATATTCTGTTCCCTGGCATGGAGCAGTGACTTAGCCTGGATCTCTCCAAATACAGTGCTATGGGACACAGGCAGTATCCGGTCCAGTAGGATGCCAGCATCCTTTCATGCTGAGAGTCTGGCCACTGAATTCCAACACTGGATCAAGAAAGCTTTATGGTGATTCTGGATCTCTGATGACGTGTTATTTTTTCTTCCTCTCACCCTAGAATCGATACAAGATGGTGGTTTTGGAGCCGCTGAACAAACTGCTTCAGCACAAATGGGACTCATTTGCTGCCAGGAGATTTTACATAAGTTTTTTCTGTTATTTTATATTCATGGCCATCTTCACGGTCCTTGCTTACCATCGTCCCCTGCAGTTACAGGTAGGGCTGGCTTACTTGGATGCTGTGGAGTGATCTTGAATGCTGGGGCTATGGTTTAAGGGGTTTAAAGGGCTTTGAGTGGCTACAGCTCCCACTGCTGTCTTCATATTCTTGTTTTTATGTTGCAGTCTCCATTTCGAGCAGAGTTCACAGCTATCGGCTTCTTGCAGCTCACTGGACAGATCATTGTTTTCCTGGGAGGCTTTTATCTCATAATTGCTCAGGTACAAAGATTTCTAACCTATCTGCTCTGAAGTAAAAACACCATCCCCATGGCACTGGTACACCACTCTTATTTATTTCCATAATACCATACATGTGCACGAAGCTTCACAGATAAATGAAAGGAGACGTTCCTGCCATCAGTGCTTGCAATGTAAGCAGGTTTTAGCAAGCAAAGGATGACAGAAAGGAAGGATTTGTAAGATGGGCACAATGTAAAAGATCACAAGAGGGGTTTTGTGTTACACAGTGGTAAATATACATTAATTATTGGATACACTATATTAAAAAGACATATACAAAATCTGTGGCTCAGTTCCTATTTCTTTATTGGCTTTCTGTTACCAGGAGCCCTTTTCCAGAGGGATGGTCTGAATTTTTCTGTAATTGGAGCAAATGATATAAATAGAAAGGCTGTGAAGAAACCATTTGCTGTGCAGTAGATTATAATCCCAGCAGAGACTGGACTCAGACGTGTCTTGCTGCGTTAATGAACTGTCCCTGTTGATTTCTCTCTTTTTGGATAGATTCTGTACTTTCTGAGGAGATGGCGGAGCCTGAAGAACGTGTTCTCTGATGGCTGCATTGAGGTCTTTCTGTACGTTCTTTGGGTTGTGGGAAATGAAAGTTAATGTGAAATCAGACTTCTGTTAAGACGCAGCTGAGCTGTCACAAGGTAGCTAGGCAGGTGGTGAGCAGAAATGACCCATTCTCACACACAGCATGCTTGTTCTGCTGTTATGTCATTTTTCCAGCCAACTCTTTGCTTGTTTCTTCCACCAGTTGCCTCTTGTCATAACCCTAGATTGTGAGCTCTCTGGGTTAGGGACTGTCTTCCTCTTTTTTTCATTTGAACCGTGCCTGGTGCAATAGAGCCTTGACCCTTGGTTGGGGTATCTAGGTGCTACCGTAATACAGATGATAATAATATGAACTTCTTTGAGTGCTTGCTCATTTCTATTCCAGTTAGGTGCGCACGCCGCATGCACGGATGTCGGAGACTTCTTCCCTAGCAGCTACCCGACGGGCCAGCTGTGGGGCCCCCTGTATGGCACCCATATGGCGCTCTATATATCACGCTGCCAGCCCGACCCCACTTCAGTTCCTTCTTACTGCCCGTGACAGTTGTTGGAACAGTGGTCTCTTGTTATCAAGTTATCCACTACTCCCTAGCTTTCTCTTATCTTTGTACATAGTTCCTTTGTTAGTTAATTGTTAGTAATTATCTTAGTGTTAAGTGTAGCATAGTAGTTGGGGGAGTCCTTCCCTTCAACAGCGGCCTTGCAGGGGCTCCGGGGCATGCTGTCCCAGGGCTTCAAACCCTGCAGTTCTTGCAGCAAGCCCATGCCCATGGGCAATCCCCAGGACTTCTGCCTTAAGTGTCTGGGGGAGGCCCATCAGGCTGACAAGTATAAAATCTGTAAAGCGTTTAAGCCTCGAACAAGAAAAGAGAGAGAAATCCGCCTCAAGCAACTCCTCATGTAGTCTGCCCTGCATCCCTCTCAAGATGCGGCACCAAGCGCCTCGGTGCGCAGTGCTCCCCCAGCAGTACCGTCCACAGCTCTGCAGAAGATCCCACGCTCCCCTCGGGACCGACGATCTCCCGGGCCCCAAAGGCGTCCACCCTGGCACCGCTCCCAGTCCCCGGTCGCTCATAAAAACCAAGCCTTGGGAGGACCTTCCAATAGGCCTGAAGCGACCTTGGGGCACCGTTTGGACAGGCACCATTCAGCGCACAGATCCACAGCACTGCACTGCTCATCATCCCAGCACAGCTTCCGGCCCGACACAGGTTCCCAGCCTAGCACCGGTCTCCACTGCGGCACTGCTCCCCGGAGCAGCACCAGTCTCCATCGTGGCACCACTCCCTGGCATGGCACCAGTCTCCATCACGGCACTGCTCCCTGGTGCAGCAGCTGTCTCCATTGCGGAACGGCTCTTCTACACAGCACTGGTCGTAGTCACGGTCACCATTACGGCACCACTCTCCATACTGGCACCCATCACCGTATGATCCTCGCCTGTCAAGGGACTCAGTGCCTCCCTCGCCACACTCGCGTACTGCTCCCCCTTGGCCATCGCGCTCTCAATCCTCTTCCATTAAGTCAGGGAGAGCTTCAGAGGCTTTGGACATTCCCTATTCAGGCCCGGGAAGCCTTGAACATGACCCCTCAACGTCCCACTGGCAACCCCAGTGGCAATTTTGGACTCCCTCGGCATATCATCAGGTCCAGGGCACCCCCCTGTTGTCCTTCTGCTGTCACAATCAGGTGCCCAGCCTCCTGAGGCAACCCTCAGCTGCCCTCCTCCAGACCAGGCCCAATCCATGGAGCCAGCCCCACCCATAGGAGAGGCTACTTCAGGCGCCCAGGAAGATCTGGTCACAACAGACCAAGGGACCACTTCCAATCTGGCTCTCCCAGTAACATCATCCTTGTCTTCCCCTGATGAGGCCATGGCTAGCATGTCCACATCTGGCCCACCCCCAATGGACTTAGAGTCCTGCAGGAGCTGCTCAGGCACATAGCCCTAAACAGGAACCTCCAAGCTGAGGAAGTTGTGGAAGAGGAGGACCCTACGGTAGACATCTTAGGTCCAGAAGGGCTTTCTAAGATGGCCCTCCCAATGAACAAAACTATTCAATCGAATGCCAAAGCACTCTGGCAAACTCTGGCCTCCATTCCTCCCATAAGCAAGGGGGTGGAAAGCAAGTATTTAGTTCTCACCAAGGGATGCAAACACCTCTTTACTTATCCTGCACCATGTTCTCTCATGGTGGATGCGGTGAATGCAAAGGAGAGGCAGGGCCAACAGTGACCGGCCACTAAATCAAAGGAGGCCAGATGCCTGGACCTCTTTGGCAGAAAAATTTATTCTACTGGTGGCCTTTCACTCCGAATCATGAATCAGCTTGCAATCCATATTAGATATAATTATAATTTGTGCTCTGTGGTCCTTAAGTTCCAAGAACAACTCCCATCCGAGGCTTGTGCAGAACTGGGGGCCATTGCCAAGGAGGGCAGGTTAGTAGCTCGCACCTCCCTCCAGGGTTCCGTCGATGCCGCAGACACAGCAGCACGCACTTTGGCATCTGGCATCACCATGTGTTGGAACACCTGGCTCCAGTCATCAGGTCTTTCACTTGAAGTGCAGCACACAATCCAGGATCTTCCCTTTGATTTCCAAGGCCTATTCGCCGAGCAAACTGATTCCCGGCTGCATACCTTGAAAGACACAAGAAACACTATTAAATCAACTCAAAGAAAGCCGTTTAAACCTCAGCCAACCCAACAGCGCCCTTTCCCGCCTAGACCCAAGCCCCCTCTGGGTCCTAAGCGCCCATTTTGAAAGCATGCTTGAGGATGGACTACCAGTTCACAACCCAGACAGCTATCCCTTTTTGAACTGCATATCCCGTTTCTACCATGCCTGGTCCCTCATTACATCGGACGTTGGGTCCTTCACACGGTAGAGGCGGGATATTCTATCCACTTCCATTCCTCTCCACCCTCCTTCCCTGTCCCTCTTCAGGGACCCTTCTCACAAGCAACTTCTCACCCAAGAGGTATAAGTACTCCTTGCCCTAGGAGCAGTGGAGGAAGTGCCTCGTGAGCTCAGGGGCAAGGGATTCTACTCACGTTACTTCCTCGTCCCCAAGACAAAAGGAGGCCTAAGGTCCATCTTGGACCTCAGGGAGCTCAACAAGCACATATCAACCTGAAGTTCCACATGGTCTCCTTGGCCACAATTATTCCCTCACTGGGTCTGGGAGACTGGTGTGCCACCCTCAATATGAAAGACGCTTACTTTCACGTCTGGATTATCCTGCCCCACAGACATTTTCTCCATTTCGTGGTGCACAAGACGGACTATCAGTTCACAGCCCTTCTGTTTGGCTTGTGCACAGCCCCCTGTGTCTTCACCAAATGTATGGCTGTCATGGCAGCTTTTCTTCGCTGACATAATGTGCACGTGATCCCGTACCTCAATGACTGGCTCATATGGGGCCAGTCTCATCAAGTTCAATCTCAGGTACAAATGGTCACGGACACGTTCAATCACTTGGGCATCTTGCTGAACATCAGCAAGTCTGTCCTCTCCCCAACCCAGATAATAGAGTTTATCTGGGCAGTCCTGGACGTGAACCAAGCATGGGCTTTCCTCCCAAAGGCCCGGTGTCTGACTCTGGCCAACGTAGTCACCAGTCTTTGCAGATTCCCCACCACCACAGCGAGGCAGTGCCTCAAGTTGCTGGGTCACATGCCATCCTGCACCTACGTGGTGCAACACGCCAGACTAAGACTCAGGCCTTTACAGACGTGGTTAGCGTCTGTGTAGTGACCAGGCCGCGACAATCTAGATATGGTGCTCACAGTCCCAAGCCACACTCTCGACTCCCTGTACTGGTGGCTGGATCCCCATATGGTGGGTGCCGGGGTCTTGTTCCATCCTCCTCAACCCACCCTGACTCTGGTTACAGAGGTATCTGTGCTGGGATGGGGAGCACACCTCGGGAACCTGACAACACAGGGTTTATGGCAGGAAAATGAGCTAACCCTGCATATCAATATCAAGGAACTCAGGGCGATCCACCTCACATGCCAGGAGTTCCTTCCCCACTTACAAGACCGCTGTGTGGCAGTCCTGACAGACAACACCACGGCCATGTTTTATCTGAACAAACAAGGCGGAGCCCAGTCATTTCCGCTTTGCCAAGAAGCCCTTCTTCTGTGGGAATTCTGTTTTAGCCCACTCCGTCACTCTTCAAGCTTCATATCTGCTGGGTGTTTAAAATGTACTGGTGGATAGTTTGAGCAGACGCTTCCTTACGCATGAATGGTCGATTCGTCTGGACAGCATTCACTCTGTTTTGTGCATCTGGAGGTTTCCCCGAATTGACCTGTTCACTTCACGGATCAACAAAGAGTGCCCAGCCTTCTGCTCCTTCCGAGGCCACAGCCCAGGCGCGATTGCAGGCACCTTCCTGATCACATGGTCTGGCCAACTACTTTACACCTTCTCGCCATTTCCGCTGGTCCACAGGGTGCTCCTCAAGGTCCGCTGGGACAAGGCAGATGTCATACTGGCGGCTCCTGCCTGGCCCCGTCAATGCTGGTACCCCATCCTGTTGGGTCTGTCGATACAGGCTCCCCTGTGCTTACCTCTCAGACCCAACCTCATCTCACAGAACCATGGCTGTCTCCTGCACCCGGACCTTCAGTCACTCCACCTCATGATCTGGAGGATCTCTGGTTGAACCAAGCTGAGCGCACCTGTTCAGACTCAGTAAGGCGGGTGCTCCTGGAAAGCCGTAAGTCTTCTACTAGACTTACTTACAAAGCTAAATGGAAAAGGTTTTCTATCTGGTGCGCTCAGCGGCAGGTGCCTCCACTCCAAGCTTCAATCCCATGCATCCTGGACTACCTGATGCACCTGAAGGACCAGCACCTATCCTTTGGTTCCCTTAAGGTTCATCTCGTAGCCATTTCGGCATTCCACCCTGCAGTGGCCGGGCGCTCAGTGTTTGCACATCCAGTCGTGCGGCGCTTCCTGAAAGGCTTGGAAAAAATCCGTCCCCTGACAAAGCTGCCCATGCCAGCCTGGGACCTTAACCTGGTTCTTTCCTACCTTATGGGTCCTCCTTTTGAGCCTCTGGCCTTCTGCCCTCTCCTCTACCTTTCCTGGAAGGTCGCCTTCCTAGTTGCCATCACTTTGGCTCGTCGAATTTCTGAACTACAGGCTCTCACGTGTGAACTGCGTTATACCATCTTTCATAAGGATAAAGTTCAGCTGAGACCTCACCCAGCCTTCCAGCCGAAAGTGGCATCCTGTTTCCATGTAAGCCAGGACATTTTCCTGCTGGTATTTTACCCAAAACCACATGCCGACCTTCGGGAACAACGCCTACACTCACTAGATGTTAGAAGGGTGCTCTCCCCTATACAGATTGCACAAAGCCATTTCACAAGACGACCCAGTTGTTTGTCACTGTCGCGGAACGGATGAAGGGCACAGCGATCTCTTCACAGTGGATATCGTCATGGATTACCACGTGTATCTGTACCTGCTACAGCCTGGCAAATGTCCCTCTGCCTGCTGTCACGGCTCACTCCTCAAGAGCTCAGGCATCGTCAGCAGCCTTTCTGGCAAATGTTTCCCTCCAAGAGATCTGCAGGGCTGCCACATGGGCCTCAGTGGACACCTTCACATCGCACTACACAATCATCCAACACTCTTGAGATGATGCGGCCTTCAGCATGGCAGTTCTTCAGTCTGCAATACCTTGACTCCGACCCCACCTCCGAGGTAAGGCTTGGCAGTCACCTAACTGGAATTGATATGAGCAAGCACTCGAAGAAGGAAAAATGGTTACTCACCTTTCTTTAACTGTTGTTCTTCGAGATGTGTTGCTCATATCTATTCCATTCCCCCACACCTTCCCCTTTGTTGGAGTAGCCGGCACAAAGGAACTGAAGTGGGGTTGGGCTGGCAGGGTCATATATAGAGCACCATATCGGTGCCACTCTAGGGGGCTCCACAACCGGCCCGACGGGTAGCTGCTAGGGAAGAAGTTTCCGACATCTGTGCACATGGCGTGCGCACCTAACTGAAATGGATATGAGCAACACATCTCGAAGAACAACAGTTACAGAAAGGCGAGTAACCGTTTTTCATATGTGGAGTTGCTCATTTAGTGACTGGGATTTGGCCACGTGGCCTAGTGGACAGAGTACTGGACTGGGACTCAGGAGTCCATTTCTGGCTCCACCAGTGGCTCCCATTGAAGTCATGGCCTTGGGCATTACATTTCGTCTTCCTGTGCCTCAGTTTCCCAGTCTGTAAAATGGGGATCATACACTGACCTCCTTTTGTAAAGCACATTGAGATCGATGGTTGAAGAGCACTATATGAGAACAAGGTGTTTTTGTTAAGGGGATGAGACTTTATAATTTTTGTGTGTGTGTATTTCTATATGTGACAGGTCTGATTCTCTCCATTTTTATACCAGTTTCACGCGTGTAACTCCACTGAAATCAGACCTGGTGTATGTGAATGTATCTGGTGGAGAAGAGATGAGAGTCAGGCCCAGTATCTCAAAGATTTTCCATAATGTGAACTTTGCTAACGTCTAACTAATCTACAATATATTTGTACAGAAAGTAGGTTACAGATGGATTTAGATACTAACTCACCTATAACTACAGGGTCTGACTAGCTGCCACTTTATACCCCATTGGGTAACGCTGCAGGATGCAGCTGGCTTTGCCCAGTGTGGCACAAAAAAGATTTGGCATTGAGACTTTCAGCTCATTGTGTGACTATGATTGCTTCCTCCCCTTCCCCCAGCTTGCTCCAGGCATTCTCGCTGCTGCTTTCAGCTGTGCTGTATATTGTGGGTTCAGAAGACTATGTGCCGACAATGGTATTCTCCTTACTGCTGGGATGGGTGAACATGCTGTACTACACTCGGGGCTTCCAGTGGACTGGGATCTATTGTGTCATGATACAGAAGGTCAGTATGGAGAAACACCCTGTAAGAGATGCTCAGGGACATGAGGCATTGTCTAAATGCTGCAGTTACTGTTCTCCTGTCAGGATCATCAGAAACGTGCAAGAAGCTAATACGTAGGTTGTGACCACTGACATTCCATGCCGTTTGAGTATCTGTATTCTCTTGGGGGAGGTGAAATGCTGCATGAGGCAGACGACTAGCTCAGTTTGCAGCAGATTTTCAAATACTGGCTCAGGTCACAAATAAAAATGAGTTTGTTGGGACTCATCTTGGTCCCTCAGAGCAGCCTGTCACACAAAAAAAATCCCCCAAAAGTAAACCACAACACATAACACAGAGTGGCAGTCTGTTCAGGAAATGTTTTCTAACATTGGAAAGTCTGGATTGAGCCATATGAGTAGATTTGTGTGTGGTGCTCAGGATTGGAGAAGCATGTCAGAGATGAGGTAAGGAAACTGTTTATGTTCTTGTTTCATTTAAATTAAGATGGTTAAAAGCAGCATTTTTCTTCTGCATAGTAAAGTTTCAAAGCTGTATTAAGTCAATGTTCAGCTGTAAGTTTTTGAAAGAACAACCATAATGTTTTGTTCAGTTACAAACATTTCAGGGGTATGAACAGTTCCATTCCCGAAGTGTTTGTAACTCTGAGGTTCTACTGTATGTCTTATTCAACCTTTGAAAACAGCAGGGTCTGAAGGAAAGAACTTAGGGCTGGAAGCCAGGAACTCCTGAGTTCTGAGCTCAACGCTGTTACCTTATTTGCTGTGTGACCTTGAGCAAGTCTCTCAGCCTTTTATATCTGCACTTCCTCTGTGATGCTTTCTCGGGGCACTCAGGCCCGAGAGTCATCTTGTTACCCCCTGCCTCAGAGGGAGAAAAACTTGCTGCTGCTAAACTGGGTGCCGGCTCCCTGACACCCCAGTCTCTTAGACACCCAAACAATCTGCCCAGAACTCTGCCAGCCTTTACTCTGCATTGCAGTCCCCAAACACCTCAGAAGAGTCTCCCTGTGGTGTCCAGCCCGTCACTGGACATTCACAGTAATTACCAGGACCACTGCTTCCAGAGAGACCACGTGTCCACCAGCTTGCTTGATTCAGCTGAGGATGCACTCTTTACTTAATATCATAGTCCTGAGATGAATTTATAATAAAAAGAAAAAGTGTATTTACAAAGAACAGAGAATCTCAGATTCAAGTGAGCAAGAATTATGGAAACAGAGATGGTTATAATAAATCAGAAGCAGAACACGCATCTAAGAGACTAATATAACCTTGACAGGCTACTCTCCTGTATCTCATAACATTTCTCGCCTTCAAAGACCTTATGCAGAGGTTGCTGATCTTCATTCAATTCAGGATCCAGGTTGTTGTGAACCACCCCCTTCCTCCAAAGATGTTCCTAAGTGAAATAGATCACAAAATATCATTTTTTCTCCCTTCAAAGTTTGTCTTTGTTTCTAGAGGCAGGAAAACCCCGGGTGCTCAGATTCCTGTGCACTCTCCCCTGTTGGTTTCACTCCCTCCCTCCTCCAGTCAAACTGTTGACTTCATATGCAAATAGCACTTCCTCTGTATTGGTTTCAAAATGCTTAGTTTACATTAGAGACAGGGTGGATAGGCCGATCTACGTCGCTTTGTCTGGTGAAAGCTGCTTATCAAACCTGCCTGGAACACAGATTCTAAAAATATTTTCTGTATATACATACAGCTTTTAAAATAACACCTATACTTGCATCTCTCAATGCTTATGATGAGCAGTATGGCGTAAGCTTTCCTTTGGTCCCTCACAACATTCTTTATAGATAAATATGATGACAGCAATGAGTTAGGTGTACAGATTTTGTCAGGCCTCATAAGTGTTGGTGACTCAGAGCAGTGATCCACCAGTGGGCCTCTGTATCACATCCTCATCTATTGAATGGGAGTAAAACTACTTCCTGACCTGCCTCCCTTGCGAGGGACTGTGGGGATTAATGAGTTAATGTTGCCAGAACTGATGTAGAGCCAAATATCATTATTTGATAGGTGCGCTAGTTTCCTGTTTTCTTGGTGATTTTGTGCTGTATAAACCTCATGTGAGGTTGTTGGTAATTAATAACACTGCCTTTTGCTCTGTCTCCAGACTATCCTGAGGGACCTGCTACGCTTCCTCATGGTTTATGTGATCTTCCTCTTTGGCTTTGCGGCAGGTGAGGATTGACTCTGCACCGTGTTAGAGGCAGACCTGCCAGGAGGAGACTTGCCAAGAAACATTAATTGTTCTGCTTTTGTTACAGCTCTGGTCACCCTCACAGGGGATGCCCCTTCGGCTTCCCAGAACAAGTCTGTTACCCCGGAGGATGGCGATAAAGGCCACATTGTGTACAGTGGGCTGCTGAGCACCTCCTTGCAGCTTTTCAAGTTCACCATCGGCATGGGGGACCTGGAGTTCCAGGAGCATGTGAAATTCAAATACTTTGTCATGCTACTGTTGCTGCTGTTCGTGATCCTGACCTACATCCTCCTGCTCAACATGCTGATCGCCCTCATGAGCGAGACTGTCACCAATGTCTCTGGTTACAGCAAGAGCGTCTGGAAGCTGCAGGTAAGTCTGTTGCACCGCTCACCTGGTCTCCAATATAGGCCTTGCAACATATGCGCTAAATGTGGGCCTATGGGAGCCATTTACAACACATTCTCTCCCGCTGGGCATGCGCTGGGATATAAGATTTGACACATGTTTTCGCTGAGCTCTGAAGTTCTAGTTAAAGTAGTAAAAGTGTAATGAGGTCTTTCTCTCTCCACATTTCTATAGTACCCATCACCTTAGTATCTAAAGTGCTGAGATATGTGCCTTCCAGATCTACTTGTAAAGACTGTGACCACCACCTTAATGGATGGGACTGTACATTTTAAGCAGTGCTTTGTCACTTTTCTGCCTCTGGAAGGGAAGAGGAAGTGACACTGCGCAGATGGTGCTTGTTGAGGGAAATTAACAGCTGAGTTTACGGGGAGATTTATTCCAACCCCTCAACCTGGGAGATCTGATTCTGGTCTTCCAGAGGCTCGGTGCAAGCAAGCTCTCCTCACAGATTGAGTGACAGCACCTTCAGCCAATAAAACGCTGGATAAAAGCCGACAGCATCACAGTACTTTAATTGATTGAGCACACCCTGGGAGCAAAACCATGTTAGGAGACAGATGTTTAACCCTTTTGCAGGTGTCATGCTTTTGTTACCTGAGATGTTTCTATTAAGATTTGTCTGTGTTTTATACCTTCTGTTGGCTTACCCTGGTTTGGAGGAATTTCTAATGTGGTTAGCAGCTCCTTCCATGACTGCTTCGTCACTGCCTGAACTAAGGGAGACCTTGTAGGGTGCCACTAGGCAGCACAGGCTGTGCTTTGTCAGTCTGGGAGCTAGAGAGAATTACAGGATCTGTCAGAGTCCAAAATCCCCTTTTATACTGTTGGCAACCCAGTCCTATCTTTTTCTCTATCTAGAAGATTACAGAGTGTAGAGTAATTTCTTAAGCCCGCAGGCCTAGGGTATTTCCTGACAGCAGTAACAGAGCAAAGGAACATTCACAAAAGTGCCTTTCCAAGTCACGATACTTGGCGGATGGGGAAGACTTGATCGGAACTTAGGCTAGCTCAGCACCTGGGTTGTGGCTGCACCAGTTCTGCTCTAACATGGACTTGTATCCTCAGAGAGCCATTGCCATTGTGGAAATAGAGAAGTCCTGTCTGTGGTGCCCAAGAAGGAGGCAGAGATCTGGCTGCTTCTTGTCTGTGAGCCTTGATGATAAGAAAGATGAGAGATGGTGTTTCAGGTAAGATAGAAAGTGGAGGCAGCTTCCCACATTCTGAATTCTGTGTCAGCGTGCTGGCATTATGTGTGAATGGGGGAGCCTAGTTTGTTCTTGCATATGTAAGAAATGCACCTATGGATACTCGATTATCTAGGAGTGAGTAGGGTAATGTTTGGATTCCCCCCCGTCTCTTGTGTGTGTATGTGTATATATATATATATAATGTGTATGTATATGAGAGATTGGGTTGGGGGGAAATCAAGACATTATCCTACTCACTCCTAGATAGTCGAGTATCCGTAGGTGCATTTCTCATGCTCCCCATCACCTTTGTATCTAGGCATCATGTAGTGCTGGTACTTCTACTGCCTTGTGTTACAGCCAGGAGACTGTCATTCTCTTTTCCACTGCCCCTTTCTCCTGGAATGGGGCCCTTTGACCTGAAAGCTTGGTCCTAAAAGGAAGCAGCTGAACTCAGTCCGAGTGGTTTCAGTCAGTTGCAGAACCACAGCAGTGGAATTACTGAATCAAACTCCCCATGGCCTTGTCTATGCTAGCACTGTACTATTCCCAGCATTGGTTTTGGATGCATGCAAGTCCACTGATGTTAGCAATACTGGATGCTGTGGTGTAATCAAGCCTCAGGCATTTTACTGACGTGTCGTCTTGCGCTGCTCTGAGAAGGTAAAAATGCTGGCAGCTCATCTACACTTGCGCTTCCACTGTTACTACCAATGGTGGAGCTGTCCGGGTGCTAGACCAGCTGTGGGAAGAGCACTAATGTCGACGCACCCTCAGTTTCCTGGCTGTGTGAGTGCTGCTTGGTAACACCTCTGCAACATGCTAAGTGAACCACAAAGTGGCAGCACTCCCTTTGTTCATGTAAAGTGTGGGAGACTGGGACTTGGAATGTCCCTTATCCTCATTCAGTAGAGGGGGCCAAATCCAGAGCACTCCGATAATAACACCAGGACGTTATGGATTGCATTGTGTTACTCCATGCATACAGACTTTTTGCTGCAGGAAAACTCCTGTAGTTAAGTGTGTCGCCCTTCCAGGCACTGGGGTGTTATTATTTAAACACCGGCACTGTTCACAACACAGAGGAAGATACAGAACTAACGCACTCCACAGGACTTACTAGCTAAATAAGAACTCCCTTGGCAAGAAAGCCTTTTGTGGTACAGCCACCGCTGCTGCTGCCAAGTCATTAGTGCTGTGCTGATGAGACCACCATCCATCAGAATGGATGACATTGAGATGCAGCCTTGGCACGCAACTGTACGATCAGAATGTTTTTCCCCCGTGCCTCATTGTCTACTGGCTGATGGGGGAAATTGTTCTATTTTCTGTCTCCAGAGTGGAGGAGATTAACTGGGCCAACTGGGAAAAGGAGCTGGGAGTCATCAAGGAGGATCCTGGGAACTCCAGAGACTTGGAAATAGAATCCCTAGGTAAGACATCCCAGGGCTGAGCAGAAGATGTCAGCCCCTTTTCTACTACCTACTGGGAAAATGCTTGTGCACTTTGCCTGTTATCTATTTGGTGGACTCTGTGTGCCAGAAATTTCAGGTGGGCTTGCCCTCAACCCCAATACACCCAGTGAAACTGCTGTCTATCAAGTGTCCTGCAGCCATAGCACCTTCATTTGTGATCTGGTCAGCGCGCACAGTCTAAGTAGGTTTGGGTCTGTTCAATACTTGAATGGAGGACGCCTTAAGAAAAATAATGTTCTGTAGTAAATGCTGTTGAGGATTCAGTTAAGTGCCTTCAAGTCCAAACTAAACCAATGACCCAAGTGTTTCCCTTTATAAGAAATGTAAAAATAAGGTCCAGACCCAAGGTGTTGCTAAAGGTCCCAGAGCACATTCAGCAAGAGTCAGGGTGTTCACCTTGGCAAATTCTAACTTGTAGAATCACATGCTACTTGCCTGAACATCCTCTTCACTTTCAAGTGGATACAATTCCTCCCACCACCACCACCACCACCTCCTGTCCTAAGCTGTGGTGCAGCGTTACTGTGCATAGTTAAGCAGCCCTACATTGAAAACAGTGATTTGTTCCTTTCAATGAAAATATATTGTTTGCTTTAATCTGCCAGGTCTTGTGTAGTAGCCCCATCAGGATTAACCCGACCCTTTCACTGTTTCGTCTTTAGTTGGTCTCCAGCTGCTGGCCTACAGGGAGTGGGATAGGGAGGTTTACAGCACTTCAAAAATACCTCAAATAGAATTTTTTTAGTTTTCAGTAAATCTGCAATAGCCCCAGGACCGGCTCAATACCCTCCTCCTTACCTTTGTCATCTGCCTGCTAACTAAGGGCCACCATTGTTCTGTCTCCTGTTACAGTGAAGAAAGTGCGGGACAGGATGTCACAGGGGCAAGCAAACTCAGCAGCACTGGAGGAAGAATTGCTGTTACATCCATTAGCCAGTGACTGAGATGAGGCCACTAGAAGAGAACAAGCCAAGAGACTGTAGCATGTTTTCGGATTGGAATCCCGTTGTTGCTCCCATCCCAATGAATTCTTCATTCTATGGTGCCACTAATATTGAGATGAAAAAGTAATCAGTATTAACGTGTCTCATCAAAGACTGTGTTTCAGTCTGTTGCTTTTATGCATACAAAGTATTTCCTTTGAAGAAATCATTTCTGTTCAACTTCTGCCTGATACTTTCTTCCTACAATGCTTAAAAAGAGGATGTGTGTGTGAGAGAGATTGGGAGTGTGTATCCTGGATGGGATGGCTTTGTAATCTAAGCCTCAGGTTTGAAATTTCTCCCTTGAAGCCTGGGTTAAAATTTCAGTTGGGTCAATTTAACCCTTCATGCTGGTGAGACAGAAAAATTTAGTTCCATGTAGCTCAGTGTGTGTAGCTTTTTTGGATGATACTTTTCCAAGCACAGGCCCTGTGTGCTGACAGCATAAGATACCATGTACTTTTTATGAGAACAGAAGTTTGTCCTAGTGTTTGTGGCCAAAAATATTTCCCCTTCTGCACTGTTATCCTCAGTCCCATATGTGACTGCATTTCAGGTAATCTGTCTGGGAAGTGCTTTAGAATTAAAGGTGCATAAAGCGTTGTTCAGAGTTTCTGACTGCATGAGGTTGGCTTGTATGCAAAACAGTGTGCCTCACTTCAAGAGGTATGTTATGAGGTATTCAAGCTGAAACATTAAGCTAAGTGCAAAAGCTTCTATCTCAGCAACGTTGGCAAATCTAGGCATTTTGACAGCCACGGAACAACTGACCTATATCTGAATTGAAGGTGGCAAAATCACTTGAAAGTTGTATGCTTTGCTAGCAGCTGCACTGAAAGCTGTTTCATATTGAAACTGTGACTTAGAAATGCAAATTTATATGACATCCCTTCCCCACAGATGTGCTCTTCTTGAAGTGAGAGCAGCTGAGCACTGCATATCGGAGCTTCTTGAAGATACAGAGACTAATGCAACCTGTGCCTTTTTCACCTTTGTTAAACAACTTCCTGTTTGGTCTTAGTGGACTTCTGTCATGCTCCAAATGGTTGCTAAGATTGTGTTGATTTTCACATGCTGACCACTTCAGACAGGGAGAGAAGCATGCTGTGAAATTCTGCTGGAAAGCAGGAAGATAAATAATGTCTCAGTTTAGTCCTCTATATAAAAAAAGTGGCAGCTTGAAAACTTTCCATACAGTATCAAGTGCACCAGGGGCATTTCACTGAAAGAGTTTGTCTCACAGGTTTCTAGAGCTCCACATACACACTACCTGGAGCAGGAGACCCAGCGTGGGGGAGCACAGGGGATGATGTGCTCCGAGTCAGGGTTGGACTGTGTTGGTAGAGTTGGGCGCAGCCCCTGCTTGCCCTAGGCCGGGATCAAACCAGTGCTATCAGATCCTCATTTTCCTGAGCCCTGAAATGTGACAGAGGGTGACCTCCAGCCAATTTCTGCATCCACTTTTGAAATTGTAAATGCCTCATCTTGGTTTCCAATTCATCTTTGATAGAGGGAACAGCCAGAGGCAATGCTCAAAGAAGCATTTTAATACTAAACTGTTGGAGAAAGTGGGTACGCACTATGGCAGATTTGGCAAAGCAAGACCTGCCATTTCAGATCTCTGCCTGGAGGTGGAACAGTGAAACCAGGCAAGTTGTCATACAGAGATTAATCGACCCTCAGTCCTTTTGCTGAAGTGATACTGGCATGGATTGATTCCTTTCCCTCCCTCCCCACCCTTGTGGTACGTAACTGTCTGGTGTTCTTACCACATTCTCAGCTGACTCTCCCTGCTTAATCTCAGACCCCTGCTCTAGCTACTAGATCACACTTCCCCAGGCATCACTGTCATCTGCCTCCTATGGGTGAACGTGGCAAAATCACTTTAAAGTTGTACGCATTGCTAGCGGCAGCACTAAGGGCAAGAAGCTCTAGCAGGATTTCCTGGTGCTGGGAAAAGCTCTGTTTCCTTAGTTCCTGTCTCTCCATGGAGCTGTGTATTTGAAAAGGCAGGTACATGCAGAATCTTAAATCTTTTACACATTCATTTATTTTATTGATTCTTCACATTGTACAAGTTGAGCTCTTAGTCGGAGGAAGCCAAAGGTGTATCTATCACACCAGCAGGATGAACGTCCTCTGTAAACAAAGCATAGCCCACAATAAACTGGGGTGGAGAGCTCTCTTTTCTAAGGGAATCTGCTTCCAATGCCTTCTGAAGAAGACCAGAGCAAGAAGTTATTAGGAGCTACAGTTATCCGAATGCTAAGTCAGAGCAAGTTTCATCATTTAACCTCTCACCTGAAAATTTCTGAGCCAAAAAGAAATCAGTAAATCACTAAGGAAAAACTGTGAAGGAGGAGAGAATGGATCTTCAGTTCTCCTTTCAGGAGGTCAGAGTGCTGTAGGATTGGCTATTCTTATACAGAGCCACAGAGAGCTCCCCCCATTCTTACCATAACGTACTTTCCATTCTCTGGTTTGTGGCTAGCAGAAGGAAGCTTTGAAACCCAACAAGCCAAGGGGGGCTCAGCCCCTGAGAGAAAGAGAAGCTTTGAAAAGCTAGACACTGCAGCCGAGTCTGCATAAGCTGCAGGGAGTTAGTTCTGCACCAATTCAGCTTGCAGACCTCTGATGCAAGTTGTCTCGTGACCTAGCAGTGAGCTTTGCAACCATCAGGAATACAATTATATTCTAGAAAAGGTTGGGGGGTTTTTAAATGAGTCCTCTGGAGCTTTTAAAAACTCTTCATTTCTGAGAAGGCTTCAGACCTGCTGACGGTCTGAGTCACAGTGTGGCCAGACAGACAAGGATACTGTGTGTGCGTGTGAGACTATCACACCCACTGACTAACACGTGCTTCATGTTCTCTTCTGATGTAATTTCTTCTCTGTGCAAAAGAGCAGGCAAATATCTGTGAAATTGGAATGATACTGCCCCTCCATGCCATGAAGCTTAGTTGTTGAACATTTATAAAGCACTTTGTGATCCTCTGGGGTACAGGAGCTAAGAAAGAGCAAAGTAATAATATACTAACCTCCTTTGGTACTGGGTACGTTTTTCTCTCCCAAGAATGTTGGGCATAATAAACACGGAAGCTGCAAGATGGGAAAGACCATCCTGTTTCTAGAAATGCTCCCTCTACTTCCCTGCCTTTCTGAGTGATTTCAGATGTCATGGAACTTCTCTAGCCCCTGAGCATTGCCAGACTGTGGGGAAACCAGGTCTCTGCCAACATGAACCAGTTACTTGCGGCTATTTCTGTGCAGCTGGAATCCAGTCATAAAATAGGTCAGAGCAGGGAGGCAGGGCAAGCCCCCATACCCAGACCCCATTTCCCTGGCAGGAGCACCGGGAGGGAGAGTGGGGGGGACAGCAGGTGGAAGGGGTTTGCTCTGGCCCAGGGTCCCACAAACTCCTAATCCGCCTCTGGGTCAGAGTAGAATGCAGCATGGGTATTGAACACATATGGACCCTTCCAACTCCTAGGCCTTGCCCCTGTGAACTGTGGGACAGACCCCCCAAAAGGAGGGACACTAAGAGCAAAGGATTGGCAGCATGGGCGGTGGAAGTGATAAGGTTTCCTTTTTTTAGCATGTTCTACATTGTCAGTAAACTTCCCTTTCAGGAGCCAACATTTCTGATACTAACAATATACTAACCAGAGAGAGAGAAGCAGCGTTGTGTGGGAAAGAGGAAAAACTGGGTCTAAAGTGAGCGATGTCTGTAATGAGGCACATCTGAAAGGTGACATACCTTTTAAATCCCTGTTTGTGTGTGTTGAAGTTTATTCCACTCTGTTACCAGGGCATTTCCATAGGATGATAACACCTCCAAGTAGCTAGCATGGAAAGTGAAGATAGATAGTGCGAATACCTCACTTAGCAACTTTCAAAGGTAACCCACAAGGATACCCTGGTGAAGGCTACAGATAGAGGCACTGGTAAAAACGGTCTGTCTGTAGTTTGTTGTCTCTATATTACAATGTAATTTTGTTAGTGTATGCACTGAAACCCCACTAGGAAATCCACAACAGACCTGCCTGTGTCTCAGCAACCAGCAGTCCTGAGAGAGTCATCTGCAGGCAGAGTGCAGATATTGTCTCTTCAGTCCTGCATCGTTGTGAAAGCCAGGAACAGAGTTATGAGGTCCCTTCCATGCCTTCTCTTCTTAATAAGTAAGTGAATTTTGTTTATTTTTTGCCCACCTAAATTAGAAAAAGTAAGTCTTGGACTGTGAAAAGAAAGTTGTGAATCTGAGAACTCAAGGTGGTCACTTAATCTGACCAAGTAAAGTGCTTTATGCTTGCAGCGTATTTTGGAAGTGTCAAGATTTCAGCACTTGTGTAGATACACTTTATAAAATTTCTTGTTGCAAAATTATTGGTTTTCTAGTATTTCAGCATGATCAGCAAATGGTGGGGGTGAGTATTTCAGTGTCTTATACTTCTTGCAATTCTCCAGAAAAAGTTAATGTTAGTGAAATCCACTGGGCTCAGCTGTATTAAGGGGACAGACAGGTAGGTGCTCAGATACTATAGTGGTGAGGATCATATAAGTGCCTGGGTCTATTGATAGACGACACCATATAATCATGATGAATCAACTGAGAAAATTCTGCTCTCGTTTACATTGGTAAAAAGCTATATTTAGTCAGTGAGGTTACTATCTTTCCACGGTTGTAATGCAGAGCTGAGTGTGGACCAATGTCTTTATGTCCATCAGCTCCCCCTTTTATAAACATCCTTAGGGATACATGTCCCTGCACCAATCAGGAAATGCATTCAGAAATCCATTGTCCGTGAAGGTTTGACTGGCTGAACTCTCATCAAGCGTTCTGAACTTAGTATTTAGAATAAAAAGAGAACCTCTTTCTCAGCCCTTTATTTTGAAATAAGGATTAATAATATAAACAGGAGGCAGATATGAATTAGAAAATTCACTTTGAAATTCTAGAAGTAAGAAGTTAAATATAAACGAGGACAAATAGCTGTTTAAAAACCTACAGACTTCTGACATTTTTCAGTACTTCAGAGAAGCCACAGAATGTCATTGTTACAGAGACTGTTATAAGAACCTGTTTTCAGTTGCTTATAACTTTTGCCAAACTTTAACCATTCAGGTTGACATTTTCCATGCTAAGCTGGTGATTTATTTTGTGAAAGTTTCAGTAAAACTTGTTCAGTCATTTCTGAGAATGAAATTAGTGACAAATATGGCATTTTGCTCAGCTTAGAGAATTCTTACAACTGTTTAGTTGAGTGCCTCTGTGTTTTGGAGCAGGGACTTAACATTTGTTGGTGGAGGTCAAAGATATTTTGTTTGCCATCCCTGTGAAAATTCTCCCAAATTTGTCCAAGCAACATGCCTCTGTAAAATCACAGTTTGCACATACTCTTTAGAGACTTGCTGCAGTTTGTCAGCTAAATTTTCTGAAGATTGCATTTGCATTGATCCTGCTCCATCCCTGTGCAGCTCCTCTGTGCTGAATGGACTGCACGTACCCTATCTGCATAGAGCAGTGGCTTTCAACCTTTTTTAATTTAAACATTTTTTGAATGGAGGTGCGGACCACTTTGGAAATCTTAGACATAGTCTGCAGCCCGCCAGGAGTCTGCAGACCACAGATTGAAAACCACTGGCAGAGAGCCATTGAGGATGCTTCATTTCCAGGCTGCTCCCTGCAGCTACTCCCCGCAGGAGCTCGGAGCTCTTTTGTCACCAAGTGCCAGAAGTGAGACCTGGGAGACTGTCTCCTGTGTTTTCCATGTCCCTGCTGTTGGAACCCAAGCAGCTTGGAGGAGAAGGTGGAATCAGCCTGACTCGCATGAAGCAAGGAAGTAGGGGATAAAAGGGGAGGGAGTAGCAACCTTAATTCATCCCCCTTCTGCATATGTATTTTGTTCCAGTCTTGACGTGATCATATACAATTTCCTCCACAAGACCCCCTGCCTTATTCAGTGCACTGTTTGAACCATGCTCTGGGGATGAATCAGGGTTGTGTAGGAGACTGTTGTTTATAGAATCCCTTCCTCATCTGTGGCAGAAATTGGAAGGTGTGTAGTGAATGAGGCAGGAGAATGTGGGAAGAGAGAGGATGGTCACATGGTTAAGGCAGTTGAATACTGCCCTGGAAAACTGGATTGGCCACTTGTGTTCCTTATTTTATGGGTGCCCAACTTGAGACTGTGAAGCACCGGGCCCACAAAGCTGCAACTGAAGTTATCTGGAGGAGGGCTTTGAACATATAAAACACTATAAAAATGCTAAACACACTGAGAAATCAGGCCCAGGGCATCTCATGTTAGGCACACAAAATTAGTGGACATGGACAATTTTGGCTTTAATCTCTCTGTGCTTCAGTCCCTCATTAATAAAATAGGGCTAATCCTACCACTGCACATCACAGGTGTGTGAAGATAAATTCACAGATGTTTGTGAAGCACTCAGCGCAGTGAGGATACCTTAGAAGAGTTCATGAGGAAATAAATAATTTGCAGGGTTTGGCTGGTGTGTGGTGAATAAGTCTTGAGGCCACACCCTGGATGATGAGGATAAAAAGAAATATTGCGTAACTACTCACAGAGTGAGCATCCTGGTGCATCGAATGAGGCAGGGTTCCCTTGGGAAAAAAAAGTATGTGTATCAGAATGCATAATCCTAAGGAGGGAAAATTAAGAGTGTACAGGTAACATTAATTCTGGCATTTCCTAAATTCTGAATGATTGGCTTTGCAACCTTAATGATCTTTAAACATAATTTTTGTGTGCGTGTGTTAGATTGCATGCGTCTGAAATAGTTTTTATAGGTCAACTATTGAAGATTAGAATATTGTCTGTTAGGTGTATTTTAGGATACTAACATTAGGTTAACATACTCAAGCGTGGAGTTATAAGTCACTTTAATCTTTATTAACCATGTAAACACTGCATGGAGATTTTTACAATACTAATTAAAACTCCTACCCTGTCTAGATCTAACTCATGTAAACTTGAACTAAAATGGAATAACTGGCAGTGACCTCTATGCCATCTTAGCCTACAACAGAGCTCCTCTCTTCAGTAATTTTTTTGCTGTTAAAAATTCATGACAGGTAATAGCTCAGAACGTGCACATCCATTAATCTGAGCTCCTTTATGCAGCTCAGGGTTTTATCTTTAGAGTCTGGGAAGACACAATAAGTAGATGATGTTTCTCCTCATGGGGTAGCTTCAAAAGTTTGGGTCCGGAGATGAGAATTTGCATTCACCTCCTTCCAAGTATTTCCCATTCACTTTTGTCCCAAAGGGTTCTTCTTGTCTAGCACATTCTTTAAAATAGTTCTTTGAAGCTCATAAACACTTTCCAGGGTTTACATTGCTCACATCTACCCCCTAGAGATGTTACATACAATTCTACAATAATACATAAACTTTGCATTTTGAATAAATGGACTCCAAAGCTACGTAAACTTAATTCAGTAAGGTTTTTCAAAGATATTGCAGGAAATTACCATATCTGTCACACTAGGTTCACCTTCTCAATGGCAAGAAACCAAGTTCAGGCCTGGTGTAGATGGGTGAAATTTCCTATGTTTCAATGGGAGTAGGACCCACTTTTTTGAATTTGGCCCCAGGATCCTCTGAGAAACTACAGCTTCTGTTACGTTAACCCACAATGTGAACTGACGATCATCTCATACAGCATGGTAAGCTCCCACAGAGCTCTCCCAACATAAGTAAATGTTTTCCCTATCTTGGGAGCATGACTTCTGAGTTAAACAAGAACAAACCTAAGCCAAGATATGAGACAATGGCTATGGGGAAGGAGGAGAGGGAGGACCAGTGAAGAGGGCAGGAAGGAGTGGTAGAAAAGGTTAATTTGAAGGAGCTGAGAGATAGCCGAGAGACTGCTCCTAGTTTTGGGGACACAGCATGATAGAAGGTCCTCAAATCCAGGCTGTGTCTAAATTTTGCTGGTTCTTTCTGCATAATAGCTACAATATGGCCTTTTCTATCCGTCCACCCAGCTAAAATGCTCATCCAGGCGCTCATCATTTTGCATCTTGATTACTGCAACATCCTTTTCTTGCGTCTTGACAAGTGTAATCTCGCCTCGCTCATATCCACTGAGAATGGTGCTGCAAAGATCATGCTCCTAACCCATCACTTTGATCATATCACCCCTTTCTTTGAACCTATCTACTGGGTCCCTCTTCTCTGTTTCCTCAAACATAAGCTGCTTGTCTTCACTTCCACTCCACCCTACCTACCATCTCTCATTCGCTATCAAAATGTTGACTCCCACGTCCCCTATGATGCCATCCTCCATCGCCTGCTTCTTAAGTTTAAAACAAACCCCTTCGTGCTCTCTCTCATGCTGGCCCTCACGGTTGGAAGGAGCTTTTGGTAAACATCCTCAAAAAGACCTCATTATTCACCTTCAGGTCTCTCCTTAAAAAATCTCCCCTGGCATGATGGCTAAAATACCCCTGACAACAAACAGGGTGCTGACGCAACTACAACAGTGAAGTTTCTCTTCAGCTGCCGTCTTGCTTTATACATCAACCCCTGGTCAAGCTTTGCCCAACTAAGGGCAACATCAGCAATTTACCAGGGGCCTGAAAGCCACAACTCACTTGCATAAAAGCAAGTCTATTGGAGTCACCTTCCCCTACAATACTGATGTCATCTCTACGAGCTACACAAGTTCAGCTTTCACTGCTCCAGCCTGGCCACTCAGATAAAGACAGTCAGTCCATTGTGTGTTGGGACTTGCAGGCAGCACCTCTGTTATCAAATTAAGAGGCTTGTAGGCGTCATTGTAGAACTCATTGTGTTGCATTTTGACTGTGTGTCATTTACTAATAAGAATACTTAGGACTTCAGCCTCACAGTGCAGCCAAGCATAAATACAGCATAAATCTGAATAATAATAATAATAATAATTAATAATAATAGAACTGTACACATACAGGTTGTTGTGTATAAATTTCTGCATGATTTTTTTGTTTCCAACCAATACACAACCCCAGGTGTGTGAAGGAGGTAAACGCTTTTTGGAATGATGCGTCCTGACAATGGGGACAAATTCTGGCCATTCAAAAAATAATCTGAACTGCAGTAAATGGCTGCAATAAAGCAGTGAGTGCGAAGATACCAACATCACGGGGCACATTTTTCTTTTTGCAAAATATCTCTCCAGGACTATTTGTGATTCCAAGGTGCTAAGGTCTGTAATGTGTAATTGCAGATCCAAGACGAAATCCAGGAGGATTGCGGATACTCAGCACAATTAGTGTGGTTAGAAGTTTTATAGTTGGTATTTCCATTTTGTAATATTCTATACTGGTAATTCCTCATGGATTTAATATATGTTTACGTATTAGGTACCTGTTAATTACGTGTAGCACGTGCATACTCCCAAAGGGCCAGATTCTGATGTAAATTACACTGGCATCAATCTTGAGTAACTCCCCTGAAATCAGTGAAATTACTCCAGATTAACACCAGTATAAGTGAGTTCAGAATGGGGCCCTAAGGTATTTATTTTATTGTAGAATAGTGACAAGGGGCCATATTTGCCTGTGTCGTATCAATGTAGCTCCATCGATTTCAGCAGGCTTGCATATTGTAATACAGAGGTGCATTTGGGCCATTTCAAGTTAACGTTTTGGTTTGTGGCTTCCGTCTTCTGACAGTTTGAGCTGTAGAATCAGAGAGCATTTACACTGGTGCAAACAGCAAATCAGCAACCAAGGTAGGGCTCTGTGCTGGCTTCAGCTAGGAGTTTAAGACCTCCCCCTCCCCCCAGATTGAACTGTACACAGTGCAGCCATCAGAGGCAGGGGTGTAAAGCCCGCCTGCAGTAGGAGCAAAAGCCTTGGAGTGACAATAGCTGCAATTTGATGCATTAATGCAGGAGTCAGGTGTGTTAATGCTACTGCAGGGTGCAAAGCAGGGTGGTGAGTCCGGCCACTAAGTTCCAAAGAAATGGCATGCCACTCGCTAAAGCATGACTGAGGAAGCTGAAGCGAGGCCTAAAACACCCCCACACTGTGAGACCTGAGCTGCTTTGTGTCTATATATGAAGAAGTAGCAATCAGAATTCAGATATATGGCGGGGAAACAGCTTTGGCCACAATGTTTCACTTCTCCCTCCAGCTACATTGTAGTAGCCAGCTTATGAAATGACACCAACTTGTTGCACAGCTACAGGATCAAACTCCACTCCCAATAATACTGGAGTCGAGGGCAGTGGGAGGAGAGTGGGTATAAAAGAGAACAGACCTTGGCTCTCCCGCGCTCTGAAAAGCATGAGGGAAGATGGCCAAATCCTAGGATGAATATTTGGAAGTGGGCTCAAACTGCAATGTCTGGGTTTGGAGGTTTGGTTGTTCCAAGCTATGAGAGTTTTGGTTTGGAGTCATTTGCAAAATTGAGCTCCAGTTCTGAGACCAGTGTGGCCTAAAGGATAGAGCACTGGACTGGGACTCAAGAGATCTGTGTTCTGTTCTAATCTCTGTCATTAGCCTGCTGGCTGACCTTGGGCAAGTCACTTCACCTCTCTGTGCCAGAAGATGTTGACCTGCTTTGTAAAATGCTTCAAGATCTAGTGGTGAAAAATGCTATGTTAGAGTTAGGTATTATAATATCCTGGGTTTGGATTTCAGACACCGCTTGCATTTGGATCCAGAGTTGGTTTGAACTCTTCTCTCAGAATACAGCCAAATTTTCCAAATTCTCTTAGCATGTCAATATAGGATGGGTCAGTAGACCCCAAATAATGTAATTCACAATATTTATCTTTGCGGGGCTACGTTTTGTGTGTTTTTCAGGTTGGCCTATTGTCTAGCATTTCCAGTTTGTTATATAGTGTCGAGTAGATGTGACATTTGTGGGTTGTATGGGTAGTGAAATACAACAAATCAGTGGCGACCATGCAGTGTTTTCTGTCTGGGCTGTTTTAAGGCTCGAATGGTCACAGCAACTCATGGGGAAGATTCCACAGCAGCATGTCTCTGTGTTCTGTGCTGTAGGCTACATTGCTGGCTGGCATGAACATCTCCAAGAGAAGAGGAAGAGAATGTGGTGTGCCCACGTAAAGGGGTTTCTCCTTGAGGGCACCAATCCTGGACAGAGGTTATTCTCCTTTGCTGGCTGTTCAGTACCTGATGTGAAATGAGCTGTTGTGTCTCAGTCCCTTTGATGGTTGGGTGTGCATTTGCGTCACCACTCCTGGCACAAATTTGCCCTCAGCCTCAGCAGAGAGATTGAGATCTGAATGTCCCTTGAAATCCAGGGTTTCCCCTCCTTGGAGCTGGTCTAGCTAGCTGTGGGTTGTAGGCAGCTACACTGTGGTGGGGGAGCAGATCCTGCCATTGTCCCTGCTGTATCTGAGTAGCCTCTTTCACCAGCACTGAATCCTCTGATCAAGGACATCAGACGCATCTGTGATGCAGTGCTTGCCTAGTGGTTTCTTGCCCTCAACAAGCGACAGTGGGAACTAGCTGTAATGCAACTAGATTTCAACATTTCCTGCTGCCCAGTGCGTAACCTACCCCAAAATCACACAGACCTCCCTTCCTCCTCATTCTCAGCATGCTCCCTGTGGCCAGGTATCAGCTGCCTGGTATTAGGTTGTGTCTGGAGCTCTGCAGGACACTACAGGCTTGTCTCATGATATTTTTCAGGGTCACCATCACTTAGGGTGACCAGATGTCCCGATTTTATAGGGACAGTCCCAATTTTTGGGCCTTTTTCTTATATAGGCTCCTATTACCCCCCACCTCCTGTCCCAATTTTTCACATTTGCTGTCTAGTCACCCTACTGTCACTACACGTCCTCCTGCCCTTTATGAGTCTCTGAGTAGGGGCTACTTAGAGTGACCAGATGTCCTGATTTTTGGGTCTTTTTCTTATATAGGCTCCTATTACCCCCCACTCCCATCTCAATTTTTTACACTTGCTGTCTGGTCACCCTAGGGCTACTTATCTTATTGTTTAAAGTGAAGTGTGGGGGGGCAAATTGTGTCAGATAATAGGATCTTGAGTTACTGTGTCCTTTTTCTAATGAGCTGAGGAAGAAAGGCCTTGTTTGTTCCCTTTAATCTAATCTAACTGGGGGAATCTTGCTACTGTTAATTGTTTCTATACCAGCCACGTGGCGTGGGGGCAGGGAGTGAGCAGGGAGAGAGGTCAGGGGGAGAATAGTAGCTTGGTAGGTTGTGTTGTGACTGCTAACCCTGCCAGTCACCTTTCTGATGTTGCTTTTGCAGCGGTAACACCCCTGAGCAGCTTTAATATCGATACCCGCAAGAAGTGGATTACGCCGCCCACAGCCCCACTCTCTTGGCCCAAGATTCTGCAGCATTCAGATGGGCACAAGACCTGGTAAGGGCCCGAAGCTCCTCCCAGGCGTGTAGGACTAGCGGTTGTAGTATGGGAGGCATTGCCACCTCTGGAACTCCTATGCACCCTTCTGGGGCCCAGTGCCCATCCCTGGTTCTTTCGGGCTCCTGTGAGCAAATTACACAGCACCATCTTGCCTGTGTGGAGATGTAATTCTTTGTACAATTTAAACCTGGCAATGGATTAGAACCTCAAAGTTTTTTGAGTATTTTTTAAAAGCAATTTCAGTTAATCTCTTCATGAAAGTGCCCCTGGATTCCATACTGCCCTTTCCCCAGCCCCAGCTAAGTCCTGGCACTGTAGAGACAGCGACTTCCATCACCAGACCACCCCACTATAGACATAGCCAGCTGGTCTCCTGCTGCACACCTGCCATAATGTGTATTTCCAGGGCCTGGGCCTGATCTGTAGGCGGCAGCAGCAGCAGCAGTCGCTACGCCCCAGCAGCTGCCGTGAGATGTGACGGCGTAACTGGCCAGAGATTGCCGTGTTTGTTCTCTTGGGTTTGTGGGGGAACAGCAGTAGGTGTCTGTGCTGGTAGGTGGATAGAAGCGTTGTCATGGAGACAACCTAGAAAATGTAGGGGAGAGAGCTAGAGTAGTGGTGTATCTATAGAGCAGGAAGGGTTGGTTTTAGCTTTGGAGTGCAATAAATAAATACATAAATAAACCCACCCCAACAACTCCCTTGCTTCTTTCAGCAGAGAGTGAAGTAGACAATACTCCCAGCATTTGTAATTTCCCAATGCAGCGCAGGAATCTCTTGGGACTGGGGGATGTGCCTGACTGCCCTGCTTACTGCCCACTGCATAGATGAGTAGGGCTTCCCTCAGTTCCAGCCAAGGAATCGGGCATGTCACCTTGGGACCTGTTGCTTTATCGTGGCTCACCTGACCTGACTTAGTGTTTCAGACACTTCAGCACAGCAGAGGTAGAGAATCAGATTAATAATGTCTCCCTCCATACCGCCAGCTTAAGGCAACTGGCATTGCTGTAGGTAATAGTTGGACTGGAGGTGCAGGTGGCTAGGGTGAGGTGGAGCATATTAAGGTGGAAGCCTTCCCTGCCCATCTCTTGTTAATAGAACAGGAAGGGACTTACTGGTGACAATAACGGGATGGTGGGAAGACTCCCCCTGTCCCCTCCTCCCCAATAGTCTGCAAGAGAAAATTGGATAAACCTGGTAGATGTTCCCATAGGCAATTCAATCCCAGGCTCTTCTCTAAACTGGGAAATTTTAGGTCTTACACCATATTGCATCTTGCAGAATAGCTATCGAGAACAGTGATGGTGGTTTATATGACCAGCCACTGGTTGACACTGTCCACATACTCCATTGTAACTGGAAAAGCTGTAAGGCCAGGCACTAAAATCTGGGTTGAGAGAGCTGCCGCCAAGCTAAGGCAGAGGGGAAGTGAGAGTGAAAGACCTCCCACTTCCATATCTGTCTGGCTGTGATGGTGATTAGTTAAGTCCACCCAAAGGTTCAGACACAACCGTGACATATGGGAATGTAGAGGGGAAGACATCATGGTTGGGTTGAGCTGACAGAGTTACATAGACTTCTCCCATGTACTTTGCAATGAGAACAGACCCCACTTCCTCATTCCCACCCCTACTTCTTATTTCTCCATTTTCTTTAGGGTTTTGGCCACTTCCACAGTAGAAGACGAGCCAAGCAGGCAGCTTGGTAGGCTGAATAAGTGTAGTCTTACCTCGAATGAGCTCCACTGTGAGGAAGTTGGCCTGAGAGGTACAGTCTGGCTCAGTCTTCCCAATTGTTGCTCTGAATTGATTTTGAACAGGATGGGGATGTTACAATCACTAGCATGTGCCATCACAGAGAGACTCAGGCAGGAGGCAGAGAGCAGTTCCTTACACATGAAGGATTCTAGGTCATCACTCAGCTCTGATAGGAAAAGAAATCCAAACGCACACTGCCACGGTTTGGGGGGAAGCTTATCTGAGTGTTTGGAGACTGTCTAATTTGAATCCTGCTTCAAAGCCCATTGGAATCAATGGAAAAACTCGGTGTGTTTCTAGGGTGCCCATCACTATAGTAGTTGAACTTAACATATTAACAAATGGACTAACTGTATCGGCTATTCCTAAATCCCTCATACTGAATTAGCAGCCTTTGCCTGAGTGTATCGTGTCTGCCCCAGGATGAGAAACACTGAGATGAGCGGCCCTAGAAAACCTACCGAGGCAAATTTCCATGTAATTAAATTCCGCCCCCCTGCTGCTTGATTTATTTTATTTTTTTAAACACTGTTTAGGAAATATTCTAAAGTCAAAAAATATCCAGGATGGTGGCATAGCTATAGCCAGAAGCACAGACTGGATCCTGGTAAGTGATTGGCTGATCCTCAGAGCTTGGAATATCTGTTTGTAATGTACAGTATCCATTTGCTGTGATATATAATGGATCAGAACGAATATTGCTGTGTACTGATGACATCCTAGCAGTCAGCGGGCCTGCAGGCTAGAGCGTTATTGCATTGCCATGCAGGTAACAAGGTTTGAGGACAGGATCCTCTCTTCAGTTTGCGGGAGGGCTGTACCTTTGAGTCATCAAGGGAAAACAGTGCTTGGCAGAAGCCATCCCTCCCGAGAGGGAGGAGGACAGGAGGCTAAGCAGAAGGTGTTTGAACTTGGCAGAAACTTGGACTTGGCTGATGTGCTGCTGTTACCTCTGGAGCCCTATTGACTTGTGTATGTTTTAAATCTAACACCACTTCTTGGCTGTCCTTGATTGAAGCCTCACCCTTTGCTTTGGTTAAGCATTGAAGTCCATCACAACCCCGCATGATTATTGGTCCCCTGGTCTGCTTCATTCTGAAGTGTTGCCGGTCGGATTCTTTGCACGTCCTTGGTCAGTTTGCTCATTACTTATCAGCGTTGCCCTCCCTTCCCCCACAGGCTTGCCTGCAGAAAAAGCGGCGCCGGGCCCTTAGCGTCACAGAAGAGTTGAATGGAATTTGTACCCTGCTCACAGCAGACTTCCAAGAGGAGGCTTTCCTTAACCTCGGCAAAATCAGTACGGAAGCAAAGCGAGCGACTTGTCTGTGGGGAGGGACCTTGACAATGGGAACTGCCTCTGTGCTGTCCATGACATCAGTTCCATTCCAGCTCCACTCCCCTGAAGCCAGAGTTTGAGCTGAATTTTGCCCTCTGTTATACCAATGTGGCTCTGTGGATTTCACTGGGGTTATGCAGGGGGGATGTCAGGGTAGAATTTGGCCCTAGGCATTTTTGAATAGATGTGTGTACTTATGTTCTGTTACATGCCTCGTGCATCCTGCATGATCAGGCACCGAGGGACAGATTTTTAAAAGCATTTAGGTGACTAAGGATTCCAGCAGGCATCTAGTGGGATTTTCAGAAGTGTCTTGGCACCTAATTCCCACTGATTTAAATCTTTAGGGATCTAAATACCTTTAAAAATCTGTCCTCTGGTGCTCAGGCCAAAATGCTGGTTTGGGAGCTTCTCTGGGGGTGGGTTGTGATAGAGAAACATATCTGCATCAACACATGTGTTAGTTAAAAATATGTGTTTCTAAAAACTTTTTTATTTTGGTTCTGTAGTTGAGACCAAATTTAACAACAGAGACCAAAATAACAACAACAACATCATCAACAACATTACTGACACTGACAACTTCATCAGCGCAGCTGGCAATAGCACCTCCAACAATTCAAGAAACAACCATGCATGCAAAGGTATGTACTAGGCAAGGTGGTCTCATGAGTCAGGGGAGCAGGGTGGAGAGGTGTGTTAGATGGGAACTGAATAACTTTCAACCCACTATTGAGAGTGAGCCGGGTAGGAAAAGGGGTGATATTCAAAAGGTGGCAGATGAAGGCTGACTTGTGGTGATGTGCGTTTCATAGTAGTAATTTAGTAACCGAGCTTCTCCTGGAAGTCTCTCAGTGTTGGTGTAGCACTGGTGGAGTTCCCAAGTGTAAACCACAATACACTATCAACTAGATCTACTCTGAGCGTGGCTGGATGACATGCTGGTAAAATCGGCAGCTACACCAGAATGGTGCTCCCATCATTGCTAGTACTGATGAAGCTGCAGACTGGGGAGACGCATAAACAGAAGCTCAGCGAAAATGCAGCCATTTTGGACACAGGTTCCAGAGCCCCTGGTGTTGCATAGGATTTTGGGGAAATAATTCCTGTTCCTCTCCCCTTCTTCGTTATTGCTAATTATGTGGTTCCCAATTGGTAAAACTGGGGAAGGATTGTCCTTGGCGTTATGCTGCTCTGTCTTGTTGTCCTTTCAAATGTCTACTTTTAACTCTCCTAGCAGACTCAGGGACAGAGATTGCTATTGTTCTGGATGGATCAGGAAGCATTGAGCCTGAGGATTTTGAAAGAGCCAAGGGTTTCATCTCCAACATGATGATGTCATTCTGGAGGAAATGCCCAGAGGTGTGTGCTCTGCTCTTCCTCCTGACCTGGGCAGGCGTCTCAGAGTCCTGTCATGTTTCAATAGACAGAATAGGCTGTGATTTCCCAGTGATACTGGAAATTCTTCTGGGTTGTGCACAAGGCTGGGAGTCAAGAAATCTGGATTCTAGCCTCAACTCTTCCTCTGACTTAATGTTTGAGCAACTCACTTACCATCTGTTTCTCAGTGTCCCCTTCTGTAAAATGGGATGATTCTTTCTATACTATGCTTGCCTCCATGCTGTCTGAGCACTCTACAAGTCCAACGAGAAATTATGTTAATGGGATCTGTGTTCCTTGCCCTCCCTCCTACTCATGTTTCGATTTGATTGTGGAACAGTTCTGCTGAAGCAGTGCAGTTTGCATTTTGCTCTGTCTTTGTACCTTGCAAAGTTGTTGTGCTGATTGACTGCTCGTTGTTAAAGTGCTCTCAGATCCTCAGATGTGTGGTGCTAATTAAAGGGCAAACTAAAAGTTCATAACTACATTTTAATATGATGGATCTTGAAATATTCAGAGGTTCTGTATCAATCTGTCTCTCCTGAGGTGTTTAGTGCAAGAGTGAAATCACACAGAGACAAGGAGAATTGGAGTGTGGAGGCTGGTTGGAGGAGCAACTATATCAGCATGGGGGTGGGTTTTCGTTCTTGCTTGTGGGTTAGTCTAGGTGCTTTAGACAGCGCATCACACAAAATTCCCATGGTACTTTGAAACACAACTGAGGAAAATAAACTACAAGAGAAAAAAAGACTTCTCAGCCATTAAATTAAATTACACTGAACCTAGTACTCGGGAATGTCGAGAGGCTGACCTACAGGGCCACGAAAGACTGGGTCAGATTAGAAGTTCAGATGGATAAAATGGCAGCAGCACCTTTCTCGAGTCAAAGGAAGCTGCACCCTGTTCTCCTACCTGCAGAGCTGTCCCAGCAGGGGCTGCCAGAATACAGGGTGTGATGAAAGCAAAGGGATAAAACTGTGAGGGAGATGGATCCAAAACGTAGCTACTGTGTGCTCCATGTAGAGCCAAGAATAGCTGAGGAGAGACTGTACTTAATGCTAAGCATGACACTTGGAGAAAGGGGTCTGGGGATCGCTGCCTTGTCTCTTGCCTGACCTAACCAATTCTGCCTTCCCCAGGTTACATTTGCTGTGGTACAGTACGGAGCAGCGATCCGGACTGAATTTGACCTGCAGGAAAGCAGCAACAAGTCCAGTGCTCTCTCCAAGGTCCATAACATAACGCAGCTGGGCTCTGTGACCAAGACTGCATCTGCCCTGCAGCATGTGCTGTGAGTTACATACCCTCGAGAACTCCAGGGATTTCTTCTGCTTCATGCTCGTGGCATATCTCGCCTTAAATTGCTCCCTGCAAACACCCTCTGATCCCCCGCTTGTGTCTTCTTCTCCCAGCCTGGAGCCTCTCCCTTTCCTCCATTCATAATGCATTCCTGCAAAGATCCCACGGTCAGAGGGGGTCTGGATGTGGCTCCCCCTGGAATCCATCAGGTCTGTTCCAGGCATCCTCCATCAGAGGGGTTGTTAAAGGGCAAAGCTGGGGTCCCCTCCCAGCTGCCTTAGGAACATTAGAACCTGCCTTCAGATTCCCAGTTCCCCTTGGCCTAGTTGGGGGAGGGAGGAGTGAGGCATAGTGGATAGAATACAGGACTAGGACTCAGGAATACAGGACTAGGGTTCTGTTCCTGGCTCTGCCACTGTTCTGGTGGGTGACCTCGGGCAAAGCATGTCCCCTCTCTGTCCCTCAGTTATAATGATGCTGACCTGCTTTGTAATGCGCTCTGAGATCATTTGATGAGACATGCTGTTTAAGAGCTAAGTGTTATTACCTTGGAGAACAGCACAAACCCATCTGCTAATGACCTTGTGTCCTCCACATGTGTTAGTGCAGCGGGAACTTTCTCGCATGCTGGAATTTCAGAGAGCCACCATCAGCCCATTGATGACCTTGACAGACATGCAGCTGGGCACATGTAGTGTGTTCCATAAAACACATCTGGGTTTGTGTTTCTGCAGAGATGAGATCTTCAATGAAAGCCGCGGTTCGGTCAACGGTGCTCACAGGATGATCCTTGTCATGACTGATGGGGAGATCTTTTTGGACCCACTGCGCTTAACGGATGTGATGAGCTCCCCAAAAATGGCCACGATAGAACGTTACGCCCTGGGGGTAGGTGTGAAGTGATGCGCGAGCCCAACTCCTTTGCTGTAGCTCATTTCAAAGGCGGAAAGCAATTAGACGGAGGGAAGTGGAAAGGACTGCTGGGAGCAGCAACTTCTGCAGATAACCATGCGTGTAAGGGCTATCTGTTTAGAGTGACATCCCTCCGCTGATGTGTGTACTCAGAAACTTTGGTAGTGAGCTGGGGAATAAGGAGAGGGTGAGTGGAGAGGAAATCTGGGGTGGCCTAAGCATCCAGTCTGAAATACCCAGACTTCCTTGACCCAGCCAGCCTTCCATTCTTCTTGGTGCCATAGAGTTTATTGTGTATGAATGAGATCCTAAAACCTGAGGCGCTATCTGCTCCATGGGATTTCCTGGAGTCCACATGGCACTTCTCACAAAAGCAAAGGAAGAGCAAAACTTTCCCTACCCTCACACTTCAAGGTGTGCGACTAAATCCTTGTGATCCTCCGGGAGAAAAACCTTTTTATCAATGTAAGGAGGTGGTGATAATGATCAGTGTATTAGGGCTTGTCTACATCAGAAAGTTGCAGCGCTGGTGAGGGAGTTACAGCGCTGCAACTTTGAAGGTGTACACATCTGCAGGGCATCACCAGCGCTGCAAACTCCCTGTTTGCAGCGCTGGCCGTACTCCCGTTTTGTCTCGGGTGTAGAGGATCCAGCGCTGGTGATCCAGCGCTGGTAATCCAATGTAGACACCTACCAGCGCTTTTCTTGACCTCCGTGGAAGGAGGAAGCCTCTGGTAATCAAGCTGGTCTCCTTTCCCGGTTTGCTCTCTCGTTCCCGGAACCCCGAGCAAGCAGGTCTCCTTCCCTGCGGTTTGCTGGGTGGCTCCGGGAACGCGAGAGCAAACCGGGAAAGGAGACCAGCTTCGCCGCGGTTTGCTGGGTGGCTCCGGGAACGCGAGAGCAAACCGGGAAAGGAGACCAGCTTCGCCGCGGTTTGCTCTCGCGCTCCCCGAACAAGCAGGTCTCCTTCCCTGCGGTTTGCTGGGTGGTTCCGGGAACGCGAGAGCAAACCGCGGCGAAGCTGGTCTCCTTTCCCGGTTTGCTCTCGCGTTCCCGGAACCCCGAGCAAGCAGGTCTCCTTCCCTGAGGTTTGCTGGGTGGTTCCGGGAACGCGAGAGCAAACCGGGGAAGGAGACCAGCTTCGCCGCGGTTTGCTCTCGCGTTCCGCGAACCACCTAGCAAACCGCAGGGAAGGAGACCTGCTTGTTCGGGGGTTCGGGGAACGAGAGAGCAAACCGGGAAAGGAGACCAGCTTCGCCGCGGTTTGCTCTCGCGTTCCCCGAACCTCCCTTGAAGCCGCCCAACAGCGCTGCAGTGTGGCCACATCTAACACCACTTGCAGCGCTGGTTGCTGTAAGTGTGGCCACTCTGCAGCGCTGGCCCTATACAGCTGTACTAATACAGCTGTAACAACCAGCGCTGCAAAATTTTAGATGTAGACATTAGCTAATTGTTATGGTCCCATCTGTTCAGTCTGGTTACACTCACAGTGGTGTAGAATAAAGTCTGCTGACCCAGTGAGCTCAGGTGAATTCTTGGGCAGAAGGGTTTGCACTGGCTTAGGGCCTAAATTGGAAGTGGTCTGTGAAACTGGATTACTCCCTTGCCTTTTGGTATAAGGGTGGCTCGGATTAGCTATTTCCTTGCAGATGAATCATTCAGAATGAGGATTCCCTCTGGAATCCAGGCTCCTGGCTGCAAACACCTTGCTCTGTTGTTGCCCTGAGTGTTTTTGGATCTCTTGGGCATTTGTTTGTTTTGTGTCTCTGTGTGAAAACTGCTCCACTTCCCTGCTGTAGCCTAGGGGTTGGCTTCTTCTCCGTAGGTCGGCGACGTCTTCAGCAAGCAAAGGGCCCTGAAAGAGCTGCAGCTCATTGCCTCGGACCCTGATGAAGATTACTTGTTCAAGCTGCCTGACTATGAAGCCTTGGACGGCTTCCTGTCGGTGTTGGAGAGAAATATTTTGGGTACCTCAGGTAAAAGGCAGCAGTGTCCTGCCACAAACAAATGCTCCCGTTCTCTGTAGCCTTCACAATGAAGAGTGCTGTGATTTTGTAAATAAATGTAAACAAAGCTCCAACCCTCAGACCACTAAAGACCTTGTTCGTTATCTGCCAAAGCATCACAAAAACAAAACAAAAATCAAATCAGCTGAAATTCCCTGGGTAATAATTCCCCAGAGGCTTCCCTTGCTTGAGGCAGCCTGAAGGGGAGAAGACAGATCCTTTGCCATTTGAGCCAACCTCCCCTTCCTTTTATACTTTGCCCCAAGTGACCTGTAACTACAACTTCCAGTTTTAAGGGACTCAGAGGATTTAGCAGGTTCTGAGAGATGCACACGTGCACCCAAGATCCAGTGCTCTGTGACAAGGTGCCTCTGCTCTCAATCATGGGCTGGGCAGATTGCTTCCATTGAATGCTGTTCTGCCACGAGTCCTTGTCATGTACGCCTTGTACACAGTAGGTTGCAGAGTTACTACCAACCCTCCTTCTCAGAGACATGTCTTCCATAAGATCCTTTAACGTGCTGCCGGGAATGTCTGCTGTGAGCGTAAGGTAAGTTACACCTGGAGCTATGTAGTGGTTGAACAACTCAGAATTCCATTTCTGTTCTAAGGTGAAATCCTCCTCCCACTGAAGTCAATGGTAAAACATGCATTGATTTAGATGAGACCAGGGTTTCACACCTAGGATATATCTACACTGCTGTTGGGAGGGGCATCCAAGCTAGCTCGGTAAAAGTACCGGTATAGGTGCAACAGCACAGGGTGTCAGCCCAATTACAATCCCATCCAGGTCCCTGGGTATATCCTTTGGCAGCTCGCCCATGCTGCTGCGCCTTCAGTGCTCTATTTAGCGAGCTAACGCAAACAAAGCTATCTTGGGGATGGCTATCCATGCTGCAGCCACACTTCCCAATTGCAGTGTAGCTACTATACCCTTGTCTTAAGTCCGTACTTTAGTCTGACCCGCTATGGGCTGAAAGATGCTGAATGTGTGAAGCCCTGGGGCTGGTTCTTCATGGCGTCCTGGCCCAGGGCACTGCTGCAAAGCATATTTTCACTTTTTATTTCTTTTCTCCTCCTCCCCCTTCATTTCTTGTTTCTAGCGGCATATCAACCAGAGGCAGGATCTGGCTATGAAAACCATAACAATAACAACAACATGGAGGATGATGACAATGATTCATGTAAGCGATGAAATATCTTGTCAAGGGATTGTGCTGTTGGATATCAATTGGGCTGGTCTACACTACGGGGGGAAATTGATCTAAGATACGCAACTTCAGCTACGTGAATAACATAGCTGAAGTCCAAGTATCTTAGATCGAATTACCTACCGTCCTCACGGCACAGGATCGATGTCCGCGGCTCCCCATGTCGACTCCGCTACCGCCGTTCGGGTTGGTGGAGTTCTGGGATCGATAGGAGCTCGTTCGGGGATCGATATATCGCGTCTAGATGAGACACGATATATCGATTCCCGAGAAATCGATTGCTACCCACCGATACGGCGGGTAGTGAAGACATAGCCAATGATTAGCGTAGCCTAGGGTCTCCCTGTGTTGCTGAGGACAGCTGCACTCTGGATGCTGATACGGCAATTGCAACTTTGCAGTTTCACGCCCATTAGCTGGTTAATGGTTAATGAGATGCATTTCTCACAATGCTGGAATAACGATGGTCCTAGTCAAGACCTCTGAACTCCTGACCACCTCCTTCTAAATCATTCTTTTCGTGTCCTGGCAGACTCAGGGACAGAAATCGCCATTGTTCTGGATGGATCAGGGAGCATCGATCCTGAGGATTTTGAAAGAGCCAAGGCTTTCATCTACAACATGATGAAAGCGTTCTATGAGAAGTGCTTTGAGGTACTCTCTTCTTCACTTATTGGTCTGCAAATATGGCGGCCACTGCACTTTATTAGCATTGCCCCTTTGGCCCGAGTGACTAGCCAAAGTTCGGGGCATTGCAGGGTTGTTTCTGTTAGGATAAGATATCAGTGATACGATTTAGGTGTGTTCTTGGTGTCATTACCTTATTTACACAAAATGCACACACAGTCTTGCTTCCCTGAACACAGTAGGAACAAACAGCAGTCGGCCGTTTCCTGGCTCAGAAGTCCCCAGGTCCTCAGCGAACTTTGTGCTCAAGAATCTCTGTCCCTCTGGTTCCTCATAGGATCAGACTCACAACTGCTTCTCCTGGCGTCCTGCCTACAATACCCACGTCCTGCAACTGATATCTTAGCCCCAGCCTTTGTACCCAGGGAAACCCCTGTTGAACTATCTGGTTTAGCTCTGGCCTGCCATGCAGCCTGTTGCCTTGGGCAACCATCCCCATTGTCTCCAGCTGTTTTATTGTACCAAAAGGTCTTGATTGCTCTCTCTGTTGAGCCTGAAAGAGAGCTTGGCACAGCCATTGGTTCTAACACAATCAGTGAATGTCATTGGATCCAAGAGTCCCCTGCCGGCAGCCATTAGCCCCTTTCTGCATAACACCATTTCTATTTATTATTTGTGTTGTGGTAGCTCCTGGAGGCAAAGGCCCCATTGTGCTCGGTGCTGTACAAACGTAGCCTTGAAGAGCTTTACCTTGTGCAGTGATCTCATCAGCGGCAGGCCAGGTTAGTCCTTTGAGGGGAGAGCTCCAAAGGAAAGCCATGGTGCAGCAAAGAGTGCTGATGATTCAGGACAGTCCCATATAATTCCCTCTGCAGGCTGGAATGTATGGCAAAAAAGCAAGATGAAAACAAAAGAACTTAAAAAACAAACCTTCCTGTCCTTGTCTAAAGCTCTCCTCTGTCTGATCACTAAATACAGAACAAAATATGAATCTGATGGTGGCTCTAATTTTTCTGAACTAACATAACTTTTCTTTTCTTCTCTGTGTTCATCTCTTTAGTATATAGGTGCAATTTCTGCTGGAAAAGATTTTACTTTCTGGCCCTCCTTTATAGATTCATAATAGACTGTAAGGCCAGAGAAACCATTTTGACCATCTGATCTGATCTCCTGTAGAACATAGGGCATAGGACGTATCTGAATTAATTCCTGTCTGAGCTAGAGCAGAACTTTTAGAAAAACATCCAATCTTGATTTAAAAATTGCCAGTAATGAAGAATCTACCACAACCCTTGGTAATTTGTCCCACTGTTAAAATTGTGCCTTATCTCCAGTCTGAATTTGTCTTTTCCCATTAATGCCGTTCTCTTCGTTGGGATTTCTTTACTGGTTGTTTCTGAGAGCTCCAGTCCTCTGGATCAGCTATCAGTATTGAACTCTTACCTGATGCTTCTTTCCAGTGTGATTTTGCCCTGGTGCAGTATGGATCTGATATCAGAACTGAGTTTAACCTGCAAGACAGTTGGAACGCTAACGCTACCCTCCAGAATGTTCAGAACATCACCCAGTTGTGCAACGTGACCAAAACAGCATCTGCCATTCAACATGTGCTGTAAGTAACAACATAAGAAATGGCGATACTGTATTGCTGAGGCACTTTCTGAATAGATGCGTGAACATTTGGGGCCCAGATCTGGTCACATTTCCTTAACTGGCCAGAAGGGTCTCTACTGAGCAGTGTGAGGCACTCCTTCCTCGACAGGACACTGAACATATTTTACATGTTATAGCACTTTCTGACTCTACCAGTGATGATGGGGCTGCCTCAGTGACCCTGGTTATCCAGAGGCTGCAGATACCCATGGGACTGGGAAACCAGAGGAGTCAGGCCAATAGACTAGGAGATTTGTCTTCCCTCGGCCTGTGCTACTGGCTTGCACCTCCTATTTTAGAGAATGTCATCTGGCCTGCTAAAAGCCAGTAGACAATGTGAGACCTAATCCCTGGCCTGGGGCACCCAGAAGACAATGAAAAGAAAACCTGGAAAGCATCTGGAGATGCACAATACAAACCTGAAGAATGGAACCAGGATTTGAGCTAATCAGGATACAGTTAATCAAGCTGTTACATGTTCTCAGTGGAAAGCTCTGGGAATGGTATATGGAGCTTTTAACTCTAGGCTGAAGGACCAAATCCAGCCCAGGTTGGGGGTGACTATGAAAGCCTTTACCATGTGTGAAAGCAGCAGTGGCTGCTAAGAGGCTTATGTGAACTGAGATATTGGTATCTGTCCAGTCCGTACTGGGATACATGTCCCCATCCCAAGAGCCACCACCCCAACTGGAATAAACTAACTCCCTTCTCACAGCCTCAACACAGAGGGCAAGAACTGAGTAAACATGAGGAGTGCCATCTCCCTCTGGCAATCATATTAGCATGTATGGTGGGGGGGAAGGTGGCGGGGCAATGTCATTTCCAATACCACTACCTTTACTCGAATGGATAGAACAGGGATCTGAGAGTGTGGACTAACCAGAGATACTTTCTGTCTCCAGAGCTGTTGACTTGGCAATTATCCTCAGCACTAAATTCACTGCGGGAGGGGCAGGGGGTGTCTGGTCATTTTTGAGTTATGTATATATGAAAGGAAAAGTCCTGAGGAATTAAGTTTCTGCTCTGGGCCTTGGTACAATTATTAGCCAGAAATTCATAGGAATTTCAACAGATCTGTGGGGTCATCCCCCTGCCCCAAGAAACTCATCCTGTGTATGACAATTTTAACAGGGATTCTATCTTCAATGAGAGCCAGGGGTCCCAGAAAAATGCTGCTAAAATAATGGTTGTGCTGACAGACGGGGAAATATTCCTGGATCCAATGAATTTAACAACGGTGATAAATTCACCTAAAATGGCAAGAATTGACCGTTATGCCATTGGGGTAAGTTTGGAATATCCAAAGGCTCTTGTTCTAATCTGTTCCCCTGAACGTAGCTGATATCCCTCATTAGAGAGCAACAAAGGGGAGAGAAAGGAAAAAACTGACCACATGGCAACTTGGTAAGTGATGGAAATGAGGAGCATGTATAAAAATGAATCGGTGGAAAGTAAAACTACCTCACCAAGTTAATAATATGATCAACAGGTAAATAAAATCCAACTCAACTCCGTGGAGTGCTGCAGTTTCAAGTCTCTTGTAGACTTCCTCTCCCAGCACTCACATCACCCTTTCCTCAGATGCCTTCACTCGTTCCTCTCTCTTTCCATGTCACAGCTAAGTTTCTCTACCTCACCGTTAAGGCCTACGCAACTTCCATCCTCACTTGTATCCCCACCCTTGTTGACTCCCTACACCTCTGCTGTGTTCTGATGTCTGCTATGCCCAGTCATCTTTGATGCTCCCATTTCCTGCCCACCTTCTCTCACATATGACCATTTTGGTTTGCTTGCCCTGTGTCAGGCATCTTCCATCTCAACATTTAAATCTCTCCTCCAGGGGCCCACTGCATTGTGTTCATACTGCAAAGTTTACTGTAAATTGTAAAGCCAGTGGGATCCGTTCAGTATATATTTTAAAAAACACACTAAGGTAAGACAAGTCCAGACGCTGCCTTCAGTCAAGGCATTGAAAGAGGGGAATGGTACATCATGATTCCACAGGATGTTGGAAGGCCATAAGTTACAGTGAACAGATAAAAGTTTATAAAACCTTTCCTGAAAATCTATGGTTTTCACAGCTGAGTGGGGGGAATTTAGCCACACAACTCCCATGGAAAGAAACAAATGGAAATACTAATTCTTTCTTAGTTCATCACAATCAGCTTTATCAGTCAATGCTGCTGTTTGGTCCTTAGAGAGGTAGGGACAGCCTTGAGGCATTTTGCATCTTCGCTGTCTACAAAAATATATCTTATTCAAGCTAAAAGTGCCTCTAAACTTGGCAGAATATTTCCCCTTCAGTACCAAGCTTAATAAAAAGGGGCTTTAATGGAAATGAACTATTTTTTTAATTTTAAATTGACTCTATTTTCATCTTCAAAGAAACAAAATGTAGCAATAGGAGCTCAACTTTGTTCAATATTCTTATTATCCATAGCAGCTCCCCAGGGACTGGTAACTGGGCCACTGGCATCAGTTATCTGAAACAAAAACACCTTTGTTCTAGCTGGTAATTACCTCTGGAGAAAGACTGGTTCAAAAGGCATTATATATAGGTGAAGGAAGTTTTATTCTGTACATGGGTTTCAGGAGCAGAACATTTGGAGTTTGCATTACAGAAAGGAGATAAAAAGTTTATTACGGAATTTTTACAAGACCGAGACACCAGAAATCAGGACACATTAATTCTGTTAGCAGGACTAAACTAATGGATAGTCTGATTTCTAAACAAATTCAGACTAGTAAGTCTTTAGCAGAGAGTTATATGGAGAAGTTTTAGCTTTTAAATTTGCCCCTTCTCTGAAGCTAGAATCTACTTTTCAGCAGATATGACATTAGCCTGTTATGTGGAACTGTTTCCTAAAGGCCTGATCCTAGGAGGCACAGAGAACATCCAACTTATTGACGTCAGTCGAAATTGCAGCTGCCGCGAGCTCTTAGGAAACTCACTGGACTGAGCCCCAGTGCAGATTCCTGGGGTTTTATAACCCCCAAACAGATGCAGTTAGGTAAAGTCACCATTTTTCCATCAAAGTGCTGCTCTTCTTCATTGATCTTGGTCTCTGTCATAGGTGGGAAAAGCATTTAACAAGCCCAATGCCATAAGTGAGTTGCGGCTGATTGCCTCTGATCCCGATGAAAGTCATTTATTCCGGGTGACCAACTATTCAGCTTTAGATGGGCTCCTTTCAACCCTGCAGCAGAAAATCATTGCAATAGAAGGTGAGGGCAAACTTCTGTACCTTGTCATCCTGTCTGAGTAATAATGGGAAAATGGCTCACTACGTCCTCTTCTGATTCTCAGGCACGGCAGGCGATGTTACAGAATATGAGCTGGCGCAAACTGGTTTCAGTGCACAGATCTTGGACAAGGCAAGTGCCTGCTGCAATCTCACTCTGGTAGATGAGCGCATGGTGCTGTTTATTTTGCTTTTGAGAGGCTTGAAAGAATTGATTCTCTGTATTTCCTACGTAATGACACACACTACAGTTTGAGAACCAAAAGAGTCAAATCTCCATTGCACCCCAGAGCCTGTTTCACTGGTACCTCTTGATTACATAAAGATTTCGCTTGTGTATGCTCGCTAGCTGGTATATCTGATTTCAGTGTCTAACACGTGTATCAACTAGTACTTGATAGTAACTGCTGTATCTTTACCAAAATTAACTCTATTTCATGCAGACACCTTGGAGTCAGGGGATTTAGATTCTGTTTCCCACACTGCTGGTTTTTATTTGGCCCTAGGGTAGATTGCCTCACCTCTGTGCCTCAGATTTCCCCTCTCTGGAATGGGACTAGAAGTGCCAGTCTAGATCCGGGGGGAGCTGTAGGGCTGAAAACACTGATATTTGCTAAAGTGCTTTGAGGTCCTTGGGCACAAGGTGCAAGAGAAGGGCAAATGATTATCATTCATTCCTCTCTTCTATCTTTCCGTATGTGAACTCTACAGCAGCACATACTGGTTGGAGCTGTGGGGGCCTATGACTGGTCTGGTGGAGTTTTGCTGTACGACTGGGTAACCAAGATAGCCACTTTCCTGAATGAAACTAAAGAAGCAAAAGAAGCAAAATACGGCTACCTAGGTAAATAGCACCCCCGCCACCCCAGGGACAATCTGATTAGGTGGTGGCTCCAATCCTCCTCCCAGAATAGTTAATGGGAGAAGGATCAGGCCAAATATACCAATGTGTGGATGGTGTTTAGTGGACAATGTGCTAGCGTTGAAAGCATTAACCCAAAGAACAGCAAATCTCACAGGAACTGGCTGGATCTTTATTTCCTGCAGCTGGGAAAGGGACTCTGCCGGAAGCACTTTCCTTCTTACCCAGCAGCATAGTGGTCATTTTTACTGATATATTATGATACACCATGGCATCGTTTGCATCTTGTTAATATGCATGTGTTTACTGTATAACGACTCTCAGAATGATTGGAATTTTTTTGGAGCCTATGGGTAAATATTTCATGTGCAGCAGATACTGGAGAGCAAACAGAGCCTCAACCATTACAAATCTTGGCCTGGAATGGTGTAAAATGTTTGCTTATTAACACAAGTTCTTTATAGCATCATGAGTCCTGTACCTCCTGATATTTGACTTAGCTTCAAAAATCTCTCAATTTAGTTTTATGTGCTCTGGACTGTGTGTCTTATATACCCACACAATAATGCTTGTGCTATCTTCTCCCTGTCACATAAACCCAGTGAACTTTATTTTTCTGCATCCCACAGGGAGTATTGCTTCCTTCACCTTCATGATGGCTTTTTAACCTGTCAGCCTCGAGAGGCAATTAAAGCCAGGACCAACATGTGTATATTTCACATAACCATTCAGGATCTGTGATTAAATGCTAGGGATGTGTTCAAAATTTTGTTGAGTGTTGCTACTGCAGAGCCATTTACACGCTGGTGCTACAGTTGTTGTTGCCCATTGGGGCACTGCGGCTTCAAATTCAATCAAGAGACTAGGCATCACAAGCTGTTAAGAGGGAAGACTTACGAGCTTTGTTGGCTTTTTCTCTCAGACAAGTAACCATCACCTGTTATTTCCTAATCAGTCTTTTAAGTGAGATGGTATCAGACCAAAACCATGGACCACAACAGCCTCAAACTTTGTGGATTTTTGGTTCCTGCTCCAGATCTAGATTTGAATTCCATTACCTGTGGCGGGCATGGGCCAAGCTAAAATCCCAGATCCAAAGTTTGTGTCATTGGCTCTTTGGCTCAGCGATAAAGCACCGTATTGATCATGTGTCATTTCTGCTCATTGTCTAAATGCACAGGGTACAGTGTGGCTGTGGTGAATGCACAGGATGGTGCCTGGTATGTGGCTGGAGCTCCACAGCACAGCATGACAGGGAAAGTGCTGGTGTTTAAGAAAGATGGCTCAAAGCAAATCCTGCAAGGAGATCAGGTACCCATGCTTTGCTCAATCTTTGCCAATCAAGTGGGTTGACAAAGCACTAAGTCCAGTGGAAATAGATGGACTCCACGTGTCTTTATTGAAATGCAGCCATTACAGACCATTTTTCAGCATGTGCTTTCTCTAATCAGAACTTCCTCTGCTTTCTTCTAGAGGCAGATCATCAGCTGGTGTAAAGTATCAGAGGACACTTGATTTCAATGGGCCTGTGGAAACTTACACTAGCTGAGGATTTGTCCCCTTCCTTGACTTCTTGTAGACTTTAGAGATGGCAAGAGCAGAGAATAGGAAGCAGACTGTATACCTTTGTTCATCCATAAAGTTTTGGGGATGTTAGAAAAATTCAGACAACTAGTGTTGTAGATAGCTGAGGGAAACGACTGGGGAAAGAATGTAAGCCCAGTTTGGATAAGAGGGAGGTTTGAAAGAAGTTCAGATAAATGGGGTTTGACTATCAGTACATTCTGATACCTGACCCCTCAAAAAAAAATCCATTTACTCCAACTGGAAAAGGTATCCTCCACCGCCCGTTGTGAAATTGTTGGATAGTGATACTGGTGCTGTTACTCTGGTTACTGGGGCTTTCCTCAAAGATGGCTCATTGTGATAATAGGAGTCATGAAATGATCCATATATAGACAGAGGGACAGATGACTATGCAGAAATTTGTAGTTCTGTAAAGCACCTTGACAGGTGCAAAGGGCACCAGAGAAGGCTATTATTATGAAATTATTGTTTGTTGAGAATTCCAGTGTAAAACCTGACTCTTTCTGGGGTGCAGGTTGGGTCTTATTTTGGCTCTGAACTCTGCTCTGTGGACGTGAACCAGGATGGGAAGACAGACTACCTTCTTGTGGGAGCCCCGCTTTATCACATCCATGGGGAAGAAGGACAAGTTTATGTGTATCAGCTTAAGGTAAAGACACTGGCTTCAGCAGTTCTGACTTGGTGGGAGCTTTCCCAACAGTTCCTTGAAATACTTCTGTTACCACATGCTAATGGTGACAAATAAAACCCTTATCCTTGGTGCTTTTCCTGTATAGTCTCTCAATTACATCCATTTGGTGCCCATGCATAACTTGTGGACTGTCTTGTTGTATCAGAAGACCACAGAATGATCAGTCCTGTCTCAGTTACTGCTGAGACTGTGAAAGAGAAACTCTGTAACAGAAATGGCGATATCTTTGTGGCCTCTTGTAGATTTATTACACAGCATGATGAGAAATAAAAGTTTGTGAAATTGTTTCCATCTCCCATCCCACCTGTTATTACGGACCCTGTCCCATAGAATGGAGCACTTTCTGTTCTGATTATTTTGTAGCCGTTTTTTTCCATCCCCCATAACCACTCTGTGAAACAGCATTCCTTATAATGATTGTTTTATATTAATGTACATGTCAACTGCTGTTGGAACAGCTTCCAGGGGAGTTCCCCAAAAGTAGATCAGTGAGCATGCCCATCTGCTGAGTTCATGTACAGGATACACAGCATACAGTTCAGGAAGATGGTTCATGCTACATCTCTGCTTTGAAATCCGGTGTTATAAAACATGCTGTACCTACTGAGTTATTAAAGAGAAACTAAACTGAAACCAAAGTGAGAGTGAATGCAAAACTCTTGTTTAAAAAGAAAAATGGTTGAAGCTGGCAAATCAGTAATAGAACACAGGGGACTGATTAGCCTAGACTAATACATATGCTTTTTAAAACAAAATATTTGACAATCACTTCCTCCTTTGTTTCCTCACTGAACCCTTTTGTTCTGTGTATACCTTGCAAGTGCTGATGACATTGCTGACACCACGTAAGTCTTGTCTACACTAGGAAGGTGACCTATTGCTGCTGATACCTTTAGCTGAACCAGAACTGAACGACAGTTTAACTGGAAATGTAGACCCAGACAAACCATGTTCAGCATCGCTTCAGAAGCAGCTAATGAGACTTGCGTAGGGCACTTCTAGAGTGGCTGAAAGCAGCTGGTGGCCTCACAGCACGTTCAAGACATCTGTCAATAGCCAAGTAATGCACCTCCCCATTGAGGCTTATTTCTACGAAGCAGTCTGGGAAATGTGATGTTTTCAGCTACTGTAGAGCAGACTGCAGACCTGAGGAATTGGCTGTTGCTTTTACTTGGAAGGCACTCAGATACTATGGAGATGGCAATATAAAATCTTACGGTGGATCTGTAGTGTTTGGATGTTGGTGAGTAGTGCAGGAGCAGCTGATTTCCAATGTTTTGGTTATTTTTATTTGTAAGGGTGCAGATGTACCCTGGCTCCTGCTCTCATTGACTCCAGTAGCAGACCTTCAGAGGAGTCCTTTAATTTATTGTTTAAAGTTTTGTTGTTCACCTTCGATCCTTACTATTAAAAAAACCCTGCTTTCAGGAGCAGTAGGAATAACCTCTTGGTGTTTTTCAGAATGGTTTCTTCTCCTGTGTGGGACATTTAAGTGTCCAGGCACCATCTGCTTTTGCAAGGTTTGGGTTTACTGTGGCCAGCATTGGGGACATCAATAAGGATGAATATGTGGACGTTGCAGTTGGAGCCCCGCTTGAGGATTGGCTTTTGGATTCTTCTACCTTTGGCAGCATTTACATCTATAATGGTGATAAGAATGGGATCAGGAGCACCTTTTCTCAGGTAGGGAGGAGTCCAGTGTGAATCATACGTGCACTGAGGGTTTAATGGGGGGTGGGGGGAAGAGCATGCTCTTCTGGTAGAGGGTTCAGAGTCAAGACTCTTGCATTCTATTTTAATTACTGACACTCTGTGCAGCTAGTAGCAAGTCACCTGGCTGCCCCGTGCCTCGATTTACCCATCTCTAAAATGGGGATGTTAATAATTCCTGCCTCACAGGGGTGTTTTGGCAATCTAATCCAGGCTTTTATCCAGCCTGGCTTTCCACTTCTTGCACGAGCAGTTCCTTTTACTCTGGAAAATCACCTTATTACTAATTAAACAGTGAATCAGCCTTGAAAAAAGAAGTGGCGTGCTTGATAAAGCACTGGGGATTTTTCTTTTAATCTGAAACCAGCTTGAATTTGCTAATTTTCATGAGAGCCACCAGACTCAGCTCATTCTCAGGTTTGCAGTTTCCTGCTTACCAAAAATGCTGCAGACACCAGAGTATATCACTGGTACTCAAAAATCTCATTGTATGTGGATCAAAAGATACTCCATCTGTGGTGAATGCAGATTGGAGGTATGGGTGAGAAACGTGAAGATTTGTGCCAGGTGACTTGTGTGAAAGAGACTCTGCAGGTTTGACTCAGCAGAGCTGCTTTTTAAGCTCAGCTGGCTGGCAAAGTCCTGCATCTTGGCAAGGGGTTAGACTAGATTTCCTTTGTGGTCCCTTCTAACCCTATAGATCTATGATTCTAAAATGCCCACTTGAGAATGTGGGTTCCACACCTACTGACTAAACACCCTCCATTAGCAAGTCTGCCTGTCCGTTGCAGGAAGTGTATCTGAAGAAGTGGTTTTTTTTACCCATGAAAGCTTATGCCCAAATAAATCTATTAGTTTTTAAGGGGTCACCAGACTCCTCGTTGTTGCAGAAAGTGGGAATGAGCGACAGGGGATGGATCACTTGATGATCACCTGTTCTGTTCATTCCCTCTGGGGCGCCTGGCACTGGCCACTGTTGGAAGACAGGATACTGGACTAGATGGACCCTTGGTCTGACCCAGTAGGGCCATTCTTAAGTTGTTAGGGTTCCCTATCCTGGATAGGTCAAAAATGTCACAGGGTGTCACTCAGAGCAGTCCCATGTTAACTGGAGAAATATCCCATCTTAGATGTGTTGATCTTTTCCTCCCACAGAGGATAAGAGCAGCTGAAGTTGCTCCAGGTCTCCAATATTTTGGACAGTCCATTGATGGTGGTTTTGACTTCACTGATGATGGTCTCATAGATATCACCGTGGGATCGTTTGGAAATGTAACTGTGCTCCGGTAGGTAGCGATTACACCTGTACTCTAGATGTTGTTTAGTGATTCCATTATTGTTCAAAGTATCGCTGGGACATATATTAGTTATTCTGTTGATAAAGAAGCTTCCTAAATCTTTCTCTGTTATGTAAAGGCTTTAGGTTAAGTTAGAAACCTTCTGCCTTTGAACTTCTAATGCAGAAAGAACAAGTATTAGTTACTAAACTTGAATCAATTGTAATGTAGGGCTTCATTGGCCCCTATCTTTGTGCTCACAATCCTGCATGTGCAGTTTAGGTCCATTAGACATGTAAATAGCTTACAAACTTCAGTTAATACCTGGACATCTAAATGATCTTATGTAGGGTGGGTACATTTCACAAGGCATGAGGTTTAATTTGCACCTGCATTTTTGCTCCTGGAAAATGAACTGCACGTGAAAATTAGAGAATTTGCACCAATATCTATGTGAGTTGCCCTGAAAACCTGGAAGAGGTACAAGTACCCAGATTTACACCTGCAATTCAATTACAGGTACAAAAATGGAAACCCAGTTTTGAAACTCTTAGGCCTGGTCCACACTACGCTGTTAATCGATTTAACGCTGCACCCGTCCACACTACACTGCTCTTTTTTATATCGCTTTAAAGGGCTCTTTAAATCGATTTCTGTACTCCTACAAAACGAGAGGAGTAACGCTAAAATCGATATTACTATATCGATTTAGGGTTAGTGTGGACGCAAATCGACGTTATTGGCCTCATTCTTTTACAGTAGCTACCCACAATGCACCGCTCCAGAAATTGACGCTAGCCTCGGACCACAGACGCACACCACCGAGTTAATGTGCCTAGTGTGGACACGCACAATCGACTTTATAATATCTGTTTTATAAAATCGGTTTTAGCTAATTCGAATTTATCCTGTAGTGTAGACGTACCCTTAGTCCACAGTGTTGGTGGGTTTAGATAATCTGTTCCTTTGGATTTTGAGATTTCACTGCGTTCTTGACATTCCCAGCCAAAGGTGGAAATTTTAGAAATAGACCAGTCTGGCCCAGCGCTGTTTGTCTGCTGAGATTTCAAGAAGGCAGAGAATATCAAGTGAAATAGTATAGAGCCAGTTTACAATTCTTGCTCCTTGCTGATAGGTGCTCCTGGAATGTTTCCCCTGTAAAGCATCAGTCTGGAAATTATACTTATGTCCATCTTGTCTACCTGCTTATCGGTTCCTGTTCTTCCCCTCCAGCTCCAGACCAGTTGTCAGATTTGATGTCACTATGAGATTCACCCCGGAGAGAATATTCGTTTTCCATAACAATAGCATCATTACTGCAGAGTTGTGCTTTAATATGAGCTCACCTTTAGAAGCATCCCAGCAAGGTAATGAAATATGAATAATAATGAGACCATAAGCTGCAGGCCAGGGCTGTCATGAGGATTTGGGACTCTGACTCTAGAGGCTGTTCTGCACAGTAGAAGTATAATGTTTCAGGGCCACATTCCAATATACAATTAATGCAGAGAAATAATTTCTCTTGTTAAAAATCAAGGAGCCAAATTCGCTGCTGGCATAAGCAGATGCAGCTCTATTGTGGCTGGTGAAGTTGCACCTGGTTAATCCAGTAGAGAATGTGGTGCTAAGTTGCTGTACTACTTGTTTTCCCACCAATCCTTCATGATTGCTTATCCCTCACATCCCGGAGGTGCAGCTGTGGTAGGTACACTTGGCAGCAGCTTGACGCCACACACAAAGCAAGAAGTTCTTTGGGTAGCGCCCCTGCGGATGCTCCATTTGGGCACAGGGGCACTGGTGCACCTAGAGTGGAGCACCCGTAGGGGGACAAATCTAGAAGTTACTGCACGGGGTGAGTAACTGTTTCATCCCATTACTCAATTTAGCACATTTGGTAATTTGTTTCATGCATCTTTAATCCTTTAATTCCTACTTCAACTTGTGTCTTAGAGTCTAACCCTTTAGGATTCCTTTAGCAACGTGCCTAAACCTAATAATGCATCTGTTTCCCATGGTTTGTGGGCATCACTTTTTCCCCATCCAATTTAGAGCTCTGATTGCACTTTGTTCACAGACTTCAGTTTCATTGATCCCATGAAGGGTGTCTCTGAATTCACAAAAAATCCCAATCTGTGCTTCCAGAGATTTGGCACTTATCCATTCGCTACACTGTGGACTTGGATGTAAGGATGAAGAAAAAGAGAGCCCATTTTGAGGATCAGAAATCCACTCTGAGCCAAGCAAAGAAGGTCAATGGACCTGTGTGTGCTGAGCTGCTGCTCAACATACTGGTAGGTGATTTAGGTGCTTAGCTCCGAAGCTGGGATGGAGTCACTTCTACCACAGTGAATGATGCCACCCCTGCATTGCACATCTCTGTTGAGGAGACAATTGTGGTAGCTCTCCTGGGAGCGCCTCCACATAATGCTTCAGAAAAAAAACAGAACAGAAAGGGCTAGGTATGGAATCTGCCTCAGAATGAACCTATCTTGAAGCAGCAGATGGATTGTGAAGGGATGGAGGTTAATTTCAGGTAGACTTGCTTTCAGGTCCTAAGTAAAACAGCCAAGGGGAAACAGCTCCTTCTCAGAGCTGTGTGTTGCACCTGTAACGCTAAGAGATGTAGAAGGTTGTGTGGTGTAGACAAAGGATGGTACATGTGACTATTCCCAGCTCTGCCACTGACTTCAGTGTGATCTGGTTTGAATCAGATCAACATTTCATGGCTCAGTTTCTCTATTTGTAAAAGAGAACTAACGACAGTTACCTGCCTTTCTAAATTACTTGGAGATTTATGTATGAAAAGTGCTGTACAAGTGCTAAGTGTTACATTCCCCCCCCCGCCCTCCTCCAGTAAGTAACTGGAAGCAGACAGGACTCCAGTATAATTTTGTGTAGGTTTCACAGCTTGCGTGCAGCACTTGATGAATAAAGGAATCTCTGAATAACTGAACGGGAAAATGTAATTCCAAGGCTATGCCTAGAATTCTGGGATATTGGCATTAGCTGCCTAGGAGTCCCTATACAGTTGACAGCAACGGTGCCCAGCCATTTGAATGTGCCTAAGACTGCCTCTGCAATGAGATTCTGTTCAAGTGAAACGTCATGTCTGTTAGAAAAAGGGATTTTAAGAACTGAAGCAAACAGACATCTCTGGCTTCTTACCCCTCTGTGCTTTATTGTCTGATGGCATTTGGAAAGTTACACGTTAGGATATAGGCCAGTTATACAAAGAATCACTGATGTACAAACACTGATTTACATTCTAACAGCCCCATATACCTGTCATGCCTACACATTTTTCTTAATTTTGTTTTATTACAGCCGTGTGATTATGACTGTTTCTCTAGCATTACTCTCAAAGTCAGCTACCAGCTCTCTAATAGCAATGAGAACATGGATCATCCAGCTCCCATGCTTGATATATACCGGGAACCTGAGGCATATTTTCAGGTAATAAAATACATTCCTAGAAGCAACTGGCCCTCTTGCGCCCCAACATTCAAAGCCTTTATCATAAGAAATCTTGGCATTGTGCATTTCTTAGCAAATGCATGTCTTTTCCCTACGCCTGGCTAAAGGCAATATGACCTAAGAAGACTTGAAAAAGGTACTTGCCGGGGCCCAATTTTCCTCCAAGGAGTTACCTGTATCTGGTATGGAGAAAATCTGGTCCCTAGGTTCTTTTCCCAACTCGGCCACTGACTCACTGTGTAACTTTGGACAAGTGATGTTCTTCTTTGAGTGATTGCTCATATCGATTCCAATTAGGTGTGCACGCGCTGCATGCATGGATGTCGGAAACTTTTTCACCTAGCAGCACCTGCTCCCTGGTGCGCCCCCTGAGCAGCCAGTCATTGAGGTAGGGGTATACCTGCACCTGTCTCTTGCGAGGGAAGGCTGCTACGACTGACATGCACTTGTGCTAAACTAACTAAGGAAAACAAACACTAAATAAATAGAGCTCGGGAAACGTGGAGAGCTTTCTGAGCAAGACGCCAAAGTTCCAACGACCATCACAGGCGGCAAGAAGGAACTGAGGAGGCGCCAGGTCGGCAGGGTTATATATAGAGCGCTATAGAGGTGTCACTCCAGGGGGCTCCACAGCTGACCCAACGGGCGCTACTAAGGGAAAACTTTCTGACAACTGTGTATGCACCCACCTAATTGGAATGGATATGAGCAACACATCTCGAAGAACAACAGTTACGAGAAGGTAACTGTTATTTCTTTCTCTGTGCCTCAGTTTACCCATTTACCAAACGGGGACAGAACCCACCTCAATTGGAAAGGTGGTGAGGAGTCATTAGTTAATGTTTGTGAAGTGCTTTTGCAGATGTAAAGCTCTATGTTATGTAGTATTATTAAGAGCTATTATTTGAATGAAGATTTCTTTATTAACAAAGTGGTATAATTTTCTATTTTAAAAGAGGTATTTTACAATATCTTCTAAATTATATTTTGAAAAAAATCTAAATCAGAATTTGGGGCATTTCAGCTTCTAATTAACTGGTTTTAACCTGTGGTTTTTGTCTCATGGTCTCTCATTTATATTTTATGAGCAGGGGAAATTCTTATTAGCTAATTTAGCTCTGTTTTTGAAACTAGCCAGTCTGGAATTTAAATCAGTTTCTGACAAATGCAGCAAAGCTCTATGATGAGGCAGCATTTTCCTGTTTATTAATATGATAACTCCGGTCACAAATCAATATCTAATAAATATGCCATCTAGATGAATCATGGCAATACTTTGCAATGAGTGCTCATGCACCATTACGTAGTATTATATTTCTATTCAGTTTGATCATCTAAGTTGTAGTGGTGATAGACTGATTTGCTAGCAACCAAAGCACCCATCACCTAATGGTTAATTATCACTGGACTGCTATGACAGTATCAGCTATAGATGCCAGATTTATATTGGAGGATCAAATTGCTGATAAAAAATACTGGCCATTTCCCCTGATTTGGTTCTTCCAGAAAAATCAAATCAGACTCATCTGTAAAACATGCAGTGTGTTTGGAACTGACCTGAACATAAGAAACTTTCGTTTTTAAGTCTGTATAGCATTTCTAGAAATGAACTTTTCTACTTATTTTTTTTCCATTTCTTTACCTTGTAAGAAAGTGATATTGGCATTTAAATAAATTAAGATAAGGAGAAAGTAAGTCAAAAATAATATGGTCAGACTGATTCAAAAACTAGAATAATATTTCAGCAATGAAAGGGGAATAATAAAAAAGTAACTTACACGATTTGGCCACAGAATGGTTCAGATGACTCCTAGTGGACGAATGGAAGGATTAACAACTAGCATCTCTTTCTAATGTGCTGAGAATGCTGGATTGTGAAGGGACCCAGAGGAAATTACCAGAATTCTGACCTTGTCCCCACTGAAGGTATTTCATGTTGCTGTGAAGCCTCCTATTAGTCCCTTTTCTGGCAATCCCATCATAATTCAACAGTTACCTGTTAGTGAGTCCTGCAAGAGGTTTGCCCCTTAGATAGGGTTATGCGAATCCCTGGTTTTGGGGAAAGGGTTCTTGTACATGTGAGTGTACGTGGTTTTTAATATGCTGCCTCCCAGGAAAAAAAAAAGAGAGGAAAAAAAGTCCCATTAAAACCAGGGAGTTCTGACCAACTAGTCTGATTCCATTGCAGTGGTTCCCACTCCTCTGTCTAATTTCAGGTGCCTTACAAGAAGGACTGTAATAACAAAGCTATCTGTGCTGCGAACCTAACCTTGAGAAGTCAGACTCAGTGAGTTGAAATGGTTTTACTATAGATTTCATTTTGGGTATTGCTATAAAATGACATATGGACTTTGTTAAAATAATTTGTGTTTTTGTCTCCCTTTGTTACATTAACATTGATAAAGTATAACACATCTGTTTTATTTCTCATGCTTGCTTATAGGAAGAAATTAGTGGTAGGGGACACCAAGGAGCTGACCATGGACATTTCCCTAGTTAACAGTGGAGATGACTCCTACATGACAACCATGGTCTTGAAATACCCTAGAAATCTACAGTTTAAAAAGATGATCCCAAAGGTGAGATCATGGAGTGGCTGTCTGGTTCAAAACCAGGATGGTAAGGGACTGCCAGGGTCAGAATCCATTGTTATTCACTCACTGCCCAGGAAAATTCTCTTGAAATAAATGCTTATTTACTAAGGATGTCTTTTTGGCCAGTGGCAAGGTAGCAGCCTGTAAAGCTCATCTACAGGTGCTTTATTAAGGTACATCATGCACAGAAAAATAGGTAACGCTCTCTTGTATACTTTATCAGGAGTTATGCATGAGTAAACTGTATTCTTTCAGAAGCCCTGTGGCCTAATGGACTAAACACAGGACTGGGAGTCAGGAACTTCTGAGTTATAATCCTGACTGCCTCTGACTTGCTGGGACTTTGACCAACTCATGTAACAGCTGTCTCACTTTTCCTAGCGAGGCTATTTAACTACTGATAAATGTTGAGAGAATTTTTTTTCCTTTTATGGGCTGTAGAGAACCTTTCAGTGATTTGAGATCCAGATAGTTCTTTGAGTGTTGGTCCTTACATGTATTCCATACATGGGTATGCATGCACACCATGTGCTTGAGATAACATTTCTAGCAAGTCGGGTCCATTGGTTCGTGCCTCCCATTGTTTTCCTTGTGCTCTGAACAGAGCGTTTACGGAGTGGTGCAGACCAATGCTGCTCCAGTTCCTTCTTAACTGCTGCATGGACTGAGTTGGAATCCTGTGTCCGAAGCTACTTTGGTGTTTATTCTTCAAAACCTGTGTATATACTGTAAATAGTTTTTTATTATTCTTAGTGGTGTTCATTTGTCTAGTTAGTGTAAATTAGTCCTACTCGAGTCCCTGACTCAGGGAGCTTCTCCCAATGAACGACTATGGCCAGAGACCAGCGATTTAAGGGGGATCTTCTGCCCTGGTTCCTTCTCTGTGAGCAATAAACACCAGTATTGCCTACACTGCCTTGGGGAGGCTCACATCTCCACTAAGTGCAACATTTGTCGCTCCTTCCCTCTCAAGAGCTCTGACTAAAAGAAGCATTTCATGGAGAAAGCCTTGAGACCCAGACCTGGGCCAAGTGACCAACTTTTACAATGACCTCAGTGAGTGGGCAGTGCCCCTCTGAGCCTGAGCAGAGGAGTTGAGGCCAGAGCTGCTAAGAATGGATAGGCTTCTCATTAGGAGCAAGGAGCACTCTCAAACGCAAGGAAAAATCTGCTCCTAAACCAAAAGATCCCTCCCCCATTCTGTCCAAGTCTGGTGAATTCTCATGCACAAGTCCTAAGGACTTAGGTCTGCTCAGACCTGTTAGGCATGAAGGTCTAGCACAAAATAGTAGAGATACGTTGGTACTAATTTGGGTTCCGATACACTAACCCAAAGAATCAGCACTGTCTGGGAGCTACAGACTTAGACTCTGCTCTGGTGCTGGCTTGGCCTTGCAAGGAACCACTGTCCACCATAACTAGGGGTGCACCGGATCTGTCAGTCCCAGCCATTGGAACATCCTGCACTCCAGGACAGACTTCTTGGAGGAGATGGAAATACTCCCTATTTCCATGCAGCTGGAGCATTCATCCACCAGTATTGATGACTTGCCGATTGAACTGGAACCTACCTTCTCATCTGCTGAGTTGGAGGCTCCAGAAGGTCTTAGATCTGTCCTCCACCCAGATATGATTATCCAGGGGACCAGTGGTACCCAACGCCATGGGATCCCCCTCAACCAGTTGACTCTTCATACTGGCATCATTGGGGTCCATGGGATCCCTATGCTAGACACTCTAGATCTCTGCATGAATCCCACCTACCCTCTCCTTGCTGACACCAACCAGCTCCTTCAGGGTACAAAAAAGAAAAAAAATTGAGCCAAATCTGCTGAGACTGATGGTACGGACAGGTGAATCCTCCCGATGCTAGATGAGGTGGTTATTCAGTCTTTGCCATCCTTGCCTGACATCTATAGGCAGTATCAAGAGCTCTTGCAGTGGGTGGCAACTGAGCTCCAGATCCAATCCAAGGAGGTACAGGATACTCAGCATAGATTCCTAGACTTTCTGCATTTTTCTGGTCCTAGTCAAGTGGCCCTTCCTGTTAACAGATTAAATTAAGGTTTAGGGTATATAGGAAGGTTATTTCTGAGATCAGGAACACCGAAAGCAAATACTAACTTTCTAGCTTCAGAATTACCGAGAACAGAGCTTGGGCTATTATAAGCATTGGATTTATTCAGTATATTAAGGCCTGTGACAAAGTTCCTCCTCTGCATTGGTGGGTCCTGCGCTTACTGGCAGATTTGCTTGCCTCACAGATTTACCCTGTGGGTCAGGAAACAGCCCAGAGACCTTCCCTTCTGGTAGAACCCACAGTCCGGTCAACTCCCTCTGTGTTTGATCAGGAGTTGGGAGGTTTCGGGGGAACCCTCTACTCCGGGCTCCAGCCCAGGGCCCTGTGACTGCAGCTGTCTAGAGAGCCTCCTGGTACAGTTGCGCGACAGCTTCAACTCCCTGGGCTAATTCCCCATGGTCTCCTCCCAACACCTTCTTTGTCCTCACCACCGGACCTTCCTCCTGATGTCTGATAACGCTTGCACTCCTTAGTCCTCCAGCAGTGTGCCTGCTCACTCTCCACTTCTTGCATGCCTCTTGCTCCCAGTTCCTCACACGCACTTCCTCTCCTCTGGCTCCCTCCGGCCTGACTGGAGTGAGCCCTTTTATAGCATCAGAGGGGCCTTAATTGGAGTCAGGTGCTTAACAGCCTCACCTGACTCTTAGCAGGTTAATTTGAGTCATGTGTTCTCATTAGCCTGGAGCAGTCCCTGCCCTGGTCACTCAGGGAACAGAAAACTGCTTATCCAGTGGCCAGTATATCTCCTTTTGACTACTCTGCTGTTCCCAACTGGCCTGGGTCTATCACAGGCCATAATTACAGCATGATGAAAAAAATTAAACAAAATTCAAACACTGCTTCATGTTGCATGAGTAAGCCAGCCACATTAGGGTGTATTCAGCAATGGCATACATAAAATGGAACAGCTGAAAAGTGAGTAGTGTTTTAATGCATTAAACTACAGCAGCACAGAGGGCTTGCTATTGCTAAAATATAGCCAGAATTAAAGAGTCTGGGTCAGTTAATTTCCCCATTTTTCAAGTTAAAACTGATGAGACATTTAAATTACTTTATCAATTTTTATAAGAGATAGTTAGTGGAGCTTTTGAAGGACTGGACTGTCTTCAGGGCAAGGCTATAATTTGTATGTTGGATTTGTTGCAGTGTTCTTCTTGTGCAATATATGGAGACTATAGAGTAACTTGAACTTTTTTTTAAAACCAGTCAAATGTGGGTATTCGTTATTGATCTCAACCACACCAATCCAATGTTTTAATGTAAATAAGGTGTTCTGGCAGTTTGATGAATCAACTTTGCCTGCCTATAAAAGGCGTTTTTTTACAACACTCATAGCCTCTATTGAAAATACCTGCTCTAAATGCCTAAAACGAGGCCTGAAAAGAAACCGTAAACGGAACACCTCAATGATGTTATCAGTGCCTAAATGGAGAACTCTTGTGATCTCCAAGACACCTAATGCCTGATGTTACTTGTGAGCTATTCACACCTAGGTTAGAAATTCATTTTGTGGGAGTGCACAGAAGAATGAGTTGAATCTTCCAGTCTGTTTTGCTTCTATATTAAAAAGCATTCCTACTATTTTGACAGCCATCCTCTACTGTGATTCATTGCGATCAGCCGAAACTATTCGCACATTTACTCTCCACCATGGGTTGCAAGATTGGACATCCAATATTCAGAAAAACAGCGGTAAGTCAAATGTCAGTTTCCAGCTCTGTTCTCAGTGTTCATTCTATTTTCAACAGCTGCTCCTGCACCATTATCTTTGCAAGTAGGTCATAACTTCAACTAACTCTCGTGTATGGAGGTCATCACTCTAGCTGACTGTGATATGTTGAGGATCACCCAAGGCCAGTAATGCGTTCTAGCCCCAACTAACTCTCGTGTATGGAGGTCATCACACTAGCTGACTGTGATATTTTGAGGATCACCCAAGGCCAGTAACGTGTTCTGTCGCTGCCTGCCCTGGAACCCTGGAGTGCCTTAATGCTGTGCTGCTGTGGCTCAGATCCCTGACACCAGTAGCCTGCCCACATACACCAGGTCTCACTCTGGCTTTCAGCAGCTTAGTTACTCCTTGCAGAGTGACACCAACAGCCCTTCTTGTCCTGAGTCTCCCTAAATTTCTGAGTTCTTAACTACCAAACACTCAGACTTTCCCCTCCTGGTTTGTCACCTCTGAAGGTGTGAAATCAGTCCCACAGATACTATCTTACTTTGGTCCCCACACAGTTTGCACAACAGAGACCTGCTTGGAGTAAAAATAAATGTCTACTTCATAGAAAACCCACAGATTCAAAGATGAAATAGTGAGATAGCAAACATGCAAGTGACCCAGTAAAAATAAAGATGCAACCTCAGGCTTTAAATATCCATATTAGATAAAAAACCCTTTTTCTAATACAATTTACCTATCGCATACCCCTCTAACTACTGTGGCAGGAGCCTGGATGGGGAGAGAATCCAGCATTCACAGAAAGCTTCCCACCTACAGTTCTTCCTGTTTCTGGATAGATTTCACTTCAAACCCCTTTTATTTTAAAAGGGTTTACAGTTTTATTCTTCAGTTCCTTATAGATATTGAAAAGTGGGAAATTCCAAGTTGTCTCAGTGTTTTACCACAAACTCTAATGGCCCATGATTTATCTGTTCCTGGGTTGTACCATGAATCGTTACTTGAGTCCGGTTTTGTGTAAACATCTGGCTTGGGAGGTGCCTCTCCCTATCTGACTGCTCACCTCCCTGCTGTGAGGTGGAGCCAAAGCACAGTTCTCTCTATACACAAATACATATGGACACTATGGTTATGAATGTATATATCTCATGATGACCATCAGTTTCAGAACAGTAAAAGCTTCTGTAAAATACCACACTCAAAATACTTTTACAGCAAAATAACATAGTATGCAATCATTTGGTTTAACTGCTTCTTTTTGGGGGTTTAAACCCTCTATTCTCCCCGTGGAGTGTCTGGAGCCTGACTGTCACACTAGCTATTTGCATATATCTGTTTCTCAGCTGTTTTTCCATTATACATAGTAATATGTATCACATACTGGAGAGAAAGTTGGACAATAAAATTACCCAACTAAATCTATTTTGTAAATAGCACAGTGAGAATAAAAAAAAAATTGCATATATTCATTTTGCTTTTTTTGTTTAATAATCTTTTTCTTCATAATAGGCACATTTTTCAGTGATTTGGCAATTAGATGAAGCTTTATTTCCAGATCAGACTGCGAACATCACTATTAACGTCACAAAGTAAGAAATGCGCTTTTCCACCCGTCATATTATAGACAGAAATCATATGTCACCTTCTATTTCCTTAATACTTCTCTATTAATCAGCCTGTAGGAGCCAGCTCCATGGAAACCCTACTCATCTGTTCCTCCCTTCTTTTAGAAATGTCCATGTATGTACAAACTATTCCCCTACCTGCTGAGGATAATAATTTATTTTCTCTTTGGAAATTAGAGAATGGGAAAGCCACCAAATTTACTTATTACTTAAGCAGAGTCCCGATTTCCCTCTTTTTCCTGCAGGACACCTAGTATCCCTTCTTCATCAGTAGGGAAAAGTGTATAGTGTATACTTTTTTCAAAAACACAGGCCCAGCTATGTGCCGAGTGGATTTTTTGTTGAGGCCCAATTGATTTTGGGGAGGCATGGTGTGGTGGGTACTAATTCCCTCAACTCACTTAACTAGGGCCTGGGAAAGCGCGTTTTCAGAGTCCTTTGCTGTCCTTTCCTATTCTTTCATAGGGGGGCGGGGGGAGAGAAGGGAAATCTGTGACTGCTTTCTAGGGGGTTGGGGGGGAAGGCAAGTAAGCCTTTAAAAATAAAGCCAAGGCCATATTTATACCCAAGTAATGGGCACCAAGTTGTACTTGACCCATTTGTCAACATTTTCAATCAAGATAGGAATCTAAACCTACAGTTTAGCACCTAAACAGCTGGACTGAAGTGTGGAAAATAAGACCACAGGAATGAGCAGGCGCTCAGCATTTCTGAAAATCAGGAAACTGATTTTAGGAAACTAAAGATTTTATTTGACTAGCTTTAGGCAGCTAAATCTGGATTTTTTGCCTTTCAACTCTACCGCAAGCATAGTTGAAGGGGAAGGTTTTTGTATGAGTTTCTACCATGCCAGCAAGCTTCTTGCACATGTGGGAACACCCTTAACTATGCTAGATGTGAGCATTGCTGTATGCTCACATACTACACTCGTATTTGAAATATGGGGAAACAGAAAGTGCTAAAGGAAAGGTCAGAATTCCTACTATATTACATTTATGGAGTTCAGACTGCTAGTAGCTCTGTGAAAGCTGCTCTTGACTATACAGTGGCAATAATTCTCTTCATTCTCCTTGTATAAAGTCACTGTCAGCAAATGTCAAACTTTAGAAGCTTTAGTGACAGGGAAAAGAATTAAGTATAGTACAGGAGGTAACTAAATGTGTTGTCTTTTACCTTTTATTTTTAGTGTAAATGAAAATAGCACTGCTTTAATTGAAGAACACATACTTGATGTCAGATATGCTTTCACCGCAGTTCTCACCAGGTAAGTCTTACGGAGTAGCCAAGTGCTATTGCTATTATTATGACATTTACAATCCTGTTTTGGAGGTAAAGTGAATTAGGGGAACCTCGTTAAGACTATAGTATAATTTATTTATGAATTGCTGTTCCTCTATAAAAATGTTAATTAACCTTATTGTTACTAGAATCACAAGATTACTGTAATTGATAGAGCCTAAGATTTCTTACTTTGTGTGTTTAACAAGACTATAGATAGTTGGTGGTTCTCATTTTGTATGAGTCTCACGTATCAACAGAGAAGGGAGAAACTGAAAAATGTGATAGTAAGACCACCTAATTGGCAGGGAAATTCAGGGGCATCTTTACTACCTGAAACTATTTAAATAGATTCAAGATGCTGTCACTTTAAAATAAGTGTAGATAAACATGACTTTCACTAAAACTGGATGTGCGATAACGTCCCTTCCCTTCTATTTGAGGGATCTGTCTCTATCAGTTATAATGTGAATTAATTTGCAGCAATAACAATGCAAGATCCATTTAGTTTGATTTATCTTTTTGTCTGCAGGCCAACTCCAGTAGTATATGTGAATGTTAGTCAAGGACACTCTGAGAACAAAGAGTTCCAGTTTAATGTAGGTACAAAGTTAATAACATTGATGTAGTTGGATTTTTTAGGGCCAACAGTTCACACTTTCTCATCCTGTGCATTTGCCTTTGTAGATCAATGGGGAAAACCGCTTTAGAGCTCAAATCGAATTAGAGATTTTGGTTCCTATCCGCATACAAGGTCATTCTATTACAAGAATGAAAAATGTAACAGGAACACAGGTATTTATTTTTTTTTTAACTTTTTCAATGTGCGATTCCTCTTCCACAGACTTTCAGGAGAGCAGGTTTAGACCCTTACTGATAAATAAAGCTAAGATTATGTCACGGAGGTTGCGGAATCTGTGACTTCCAGGGGCCCCCCATAGCAGACCAGCTGCTGTGGGCATCAGGGGATCCAGCAGCAGCCCAGCCTCCATGGGTCGCAGTGGACACCACTGGTCACTGGCGGTGACCCGAGCTGCCCAGCAGCTCTGCTGCCACGAGCAGTTGGAGTGCCCCCTGCAATGGCAGAAGTACCCAAGCTGCTCAGTGGCTGCAGGCGGGGATGCCTCACCACAGCTCCCCTGCCATTATGGATGGCAAGGGGGCAACTCTCCCACAGGGGCCACTGGGCAATGGGGTCCCTCCACTTCCCAGCCACTGCAGGGGATGATGACAGGGTGCTGGACCCTCCCCCCCCATTTTGTCAGGGATGTTTTTAGTAAAAGTCAGGGACAGGTCACAGCTTCCATGATTTTTTGTTTCTTGCCCATGACCAGTCTATCACTTTTACTAAAAATATCCATGACCAAATCAGAGCCTTACTGATAAAACATATTCAAGCGTGGCTTTCCTACAGAATCCAGGAGTATTTTCTCTAATTTTCTATTTCAGGGTTCACATATTGTAACCTGTCAAATTCATTCTGCTTATTCAGAGTGTTTGCCAACCTAAGAGCATGTGTTTAAAGCTGAGTCTATACAAGTGCTAATTTAAAGAAAAGTTTTTACAATAAGGGTATGCCTCAAATGTATCAGGTCTTCATTTTCCATAGTGAGAAATGAAAAATAGGCTATATTTTACTGCAGCTTATTTAAGTCATCAGTTTTAATGATCTAAGATTAAAGCTGGCAAAGGAGCTTAAAGTTAAAAATAAGGACTTAACATATAGAAGAACCATTTTAATATTTGAACTGTGAAATGTTTCACATTTTTTGTTTGCAACAATGGATCTTCACATATTTTAGCTGAACACTTAAAAAATATTTAACTCATGGACATAAGAGACCATTTACTATCTGCACCATGCCAAATGTGCCAATGTTAAAATATTCCAAAAATACAGCAAAGGGAGTGACAGTACAAGGACACCATTTTGTGATCTCTCATTCAAAGGTCCATTTTGATCAGTGGAAAAGGCTGCTATTGAGCAGAACATCACTTGCAGAGCTAAAGTTCAGGACTTCGCTGTGGAACTTTCGGAGCTGTTTCTGTATGCCTTTCAAGGCAGAGGAGGATGATAGCTTTCTCTTGTAGTTTACCTCTTTCAGAAGTTTATCTGCTAAATAGTGCAGCCACAGGACATTGCTATGGGGGTGATAGTCAGCCCAGTTGTTGGAATTCTCTTTTTTCATCTGCCTATAGATATCAAACTGGTAGTCACCTCTTCCTTGGAACAGCTCTTTGTCAGTAGAAATATCACAGAAGACCGTTAGCCCATCTTTCTCCATCCTAGAGAGAGTGTAATCTATGATGTTCACATGAATTCCTTTCGTGGGGATTGTATAAACTGCCCCATTCAAAGTATAACTGAGCTCTTTCAAGTTGGTTTTCTTCACCAGAATATTCCCCCAATGCAAGTCTCTGTGCTCAAAGTGCAGTCCCTCCTCTGCCACAGCCAAGGAAGCAGTAACTTGATGGAGCAGGCTTTTTGCTGTTGCCACTGAATTTAGCTGCTTCCTCATATTCTCCAAGTTACTGCCTCCAAATTCAAATTCCAGGACCATGAACAGCTGCTGTTCTCCAAACAGGTTTGGCCGATCATTTTCAGATCCGTTCAGTTCGTGATATTTGTCCCAGGCTTTCAGAAGATGCTTGGGATATGACCCCTGGACACAGTGCACAGAGTACAAGTCAATGAACCCTACAGTCCTATTCTCTACCTCCTGGGATAAAAGGCTGAGCTCCTTTGAGATTATCATCTCTGGCAAGATCTCACTGAAGCTCTTCTGAGCTTCTCCATTGATCCTCTCAGTCCCCTCAACAGGAATGATTTTTAAAGCCACAGCTCCTCTCTCACTGTTTGTTTGGAACACCTCCCCAAATACTCCTTCTCCAATCTTCAAACAGTTCTTCATCTTATCTGGGGGAATACATTCGTCAAAGGAGATAGGACCCACCTGCTGGCATTCCCCATACACCTTTTCTGCGTCTGTGAGCATCACCTCCAGAACAGAATGAGACTTCATGGGAGTCAGCAGGAGCACGGAGGAAGTGGACCAATTACAGCAGCCCACACTTTGAATGAATGGGGACTTACGGTACCCTGCAAGCTGAGATTTGGAGGAAGGCGTACAAGGGATGCTGCCGCAGGCACTTTCCTCAATGGAAACTTTCTTTTTCTTGTGAAGAGTGAGAGATGCTCGAGCCCTGGCCCACCACTGGGAGTCATTGAGGAAAGAAGAGTCACACAGAAAAGATGACATCTCTGGGGCATTTTTCTCTGTTCCTCTTTGCCTCATTTGTTCTTGAAAGAAGGAGCCCTCAGCCTGCTGCCATGGAGTTTTTGAATTCTTGCGTCTGAAAGGGCGGCGCCTTGCCTGTTTCCCCCATCGACTGGAGCTGAACCCACTGATACAGGCCTTTCTACTGGTGCCTCCATCACCATCTCTGGGAATGACCTTGCTACTTCTGGACTTCTTTACTGAGATTACAGACAGAGCAGAGGGGGAAACTGGCTGCTGACAATCATTTTCCCTCCAGGAGGGCCAAGCATTCAACTTATTATTATTGATCTTCCTGTTAGCTAACCAAGTTGGTACCACCTGAGAGCTCAAGAGCACCAAGGGCTGAAGTTGGTGTCTGCTTTTGTCTGTGCTAAGGTTCCTGCTCTTTTCCTCAGAGTATCCTCTCAAATCATCATGTGGCTCATAAGAACTGGTATTATCGTGTACCAGGACATGGGGCTTCCCCGTAATGGGCAGTGCAGGCCCAGGATGCTTAACACTTTTCTGCAGGCCCAGACTAGTTTCTATCTGGCAAGGTCCCTGGGTAGTCCTCTGAGCCTTTTGTGAGGTCAGTCTTTGGACATGATCTGTACTCACAGTTTTATGATGGGGTGACACAGGCTGGCCCAGAACAGGGACAGACTGGCTGTGGATACCTGGAAGTGTTGAGGGAACAAGCTGGATCGAGTCTCCCTGGGCTGCTGCAGGCTGACTCCAAGCAGCGCAGGGTAGGAGGACGTACTGGCTCCCAGATATCCTACAGGTAACATGGCTCTGGGCACCTTGGGGAGAGGCGGTGCACGCCGGCTGGCTCCGGCCACGCCCGTCTTCCCCCAGGGGGCTGCCTGACCTGGCGGTGCGATGCGGGTGGCCACGGGAGACCCGGCCGCTGCCCCCGGAGAGCGGCGGGGAGAAGAGCTCCATGCTGCCCTCCAGCCCTGCCGCGGGCTCCGTGACGCTGCTCCCCGGCGCCATCGAGCTCAGCTCGGCCAGGATGTTCCGGGGGGGCCCGTGCCGTGGGGCCCGGCCCGAGGCCGCCCTCCCGAGATCGGGGGTCCCGTTCTCCTGGCAGCCCCCCAGGATGCTCTCCTCCTCGGGGAGGGGCCCGCTCTCCGCCCCGGGCGGCGCCTGCTGCGGGGTGCTGCAGAGCAGGGGGGGCCGCGCCCGCAGCCCCGCCCTGCGCCCCCGGGACCGGAGCGCCCCCCGGCGGCGCCGGCGGGTGACGTGTCTCCGCAGCGGCGAGGCGGGCAGGGCGCAGCCGCCGCTCTGCGGGCCCGGCCCGGCGGGGGCCCGGTTCTGCTTGGGCTCCTCGCTGCCGCCTCTCCGCCGCCTCAGGCGGGCGGGACTGCCGGGCGGGGGCGGCGCGCCGCGGCGATAGGGCTGGAAGTCGGGGTCCTCGGAGCCGGGGGACGAGGCGGTGGAAGTCGAGCCCACGGAGGCGGAGCTGGAGCTGAAGAGCCGCTTGCAGTCCAGCGGCGGCGACAGCCAGGGCGCCGGGCGCGGCAGCCGGTACCGGGAGGCGCCCCGGCGCGCGTAGGTGCGGAGCAGCCGCGGCTGGGGCCTCGCAGGCCGCTCCATGGCGCGGCCGCGCCTCAGGGAGAACCGCCGCGCCGGCCCGCCGCCATTTCAAACCAAGTCTCGCGAGACCGGCCAGGCTGCGTGCCGCCCACCAGGCCCCTCCTTCCACAGCCGCTGGCGGGAGCGAGCGCGGGGCGGGTCTGGGCCCGGGCTGTCATCACCCCCCACCCCCAAAAGGAGTGCGGCGCCGGGCGTGCCCGGTCCGTTCTCCCCGTCACCTTCCCCCGTGCCCCGCGCCGGTCACGCGCACCGTGCCCGTCGCCCCTGGGTGCTCCGCGCCGGTCACGCGCACCGTGCCCGTCGCCCCTGGGTGCTCCGCGCCGGTCACGCGCACCGTGCCCGTCGCCCCTGGGTGCCCCGCGTGACTTTGTCTCCTCAGATGATGAGGCGCCTTCGCTCCCAGTGCTCCCCGCAGGGCACTTGGGGCGCTGGGAGGAGACGGACTGGTCCTTCGCTGGTCCCGCCCCATTGAGGCCCTGCTGACAACGGAGCAGCTAAGGCCTCCAGGCTCTCACCGCCTGGGGCAGAGAGCTGTGTCTGCAGGACTGGCTGTACTGCACTGTATAAACGACAGAGCGCCCACCCCGAGCGTACTGAGTGCCCAAGTGTTGATTGAGCTTTGGCTTTACCATGTAATCCAAGAAATAGTCTGTGCTGTAGTGAGTTCTGCGGACTCCGCAGTGAAGATGAGTCCTTTGTGCTCTAGGTAAAGCCTTGGGGATTAGACCTCCAATACACTTGCCCCACATACTGCATGTAGGTTGTGGCCACACATCTCTAGGTGAAGACAACCAGACCAGGGACGCTTTGGAGTTCATCTCTCCTAAGCTGACCAGTTGGTGCTGTAGTGAGCAATCTGATCTTGAGCCTCCCTTCCTCTGCTGTGTCGGAAGAAGGTGGCAGACAATGGGACTGGGCTTCTGGAATTCTTTGTACATTTTATTAGGCATGCTCTGTGAAAATGGTGTGTGGGAAACTACCAGGACTGTCCACTACTCTCTTTCCAGAATACAACAGTCTGCACGATCAGGGAGAATTTGAAATTTTGTCATTTCGGCACTGGAGAGACCAAAGTACAGGTGAGTGGTTTCTTGGTATCTGCTGTTACACAGATGTACTAGGGAAACACAAACTAGTTACTGTTGGTCTTTCCAGAAATGGGAACTGCAGCACCCAGCAGATACTCTGTTAGTCGATTTACATAGAACGTAATTACATAGACTTTCTATGGTGAAAGCAGTGTGCTCAGTCCAAGATTCAGTTTAGTTTGGCTTTAACGCACAGGCGCATAACGGTTCTGGATGATTTAAAAAAAATGGAAAGTCCTGACCTGATGGTCTATATTTTCCTAGATCCACATAGTGAGCTTGTAACTTCAGTGTTGGGGCACTTGTTTGTGTGTATCTGATTACTTGATTTAAGCCTGTCATGGTGCTTGGTATGTAGCCTTTTAGTTTTCTTGGCTTATGATATTAGGGTTGCTGGCAGTACTGACAACCACTGCAGGGCTGTGCAGCATCTGCTGTGCCATGCATATCTAAGCACTAGAATAAGTTGCTTAGGGTGGTTGTGGAATCTCCATCATTGGAGATGTTTAAGAGCAGGTTAGACAATCACCTGAGAGGGGTGATTTAGATAATACTTAGTCCTGTCATGCATGCAGGGGACTGGATTAGAAGACCTCTCAAGGTCCCTTCCAGTCCTATGATTCTGTGCTGGGACATTGGCTTTGTAGTGGCCAATGCAGTGAGTCACTTGGCATTATTGAAAAGTGGAGTAACAGGTGTTGCATGCTGTAACCAAGAATGGTTTGCTTTTAATAGACACACAACATGCATTGTGTGAAATGGCTTGTACATTCTAGAAGTCTCAAACTATTTCCATGCAAATTGCAATTGTGAACCCCTGCTTAGAGTGAAATAGTTTGATTCCATGCCATAAATTTTGCTTTGAGAAATATTTTCAGTGTTGATATCCCTTTCTCTTTCAGGCTAGCAATGAAGTGCAGTGCCAGTGTGTGCACTGCGTTATCACGTCCGACAGAGAGAATATTACTGTGATAGCTGAGTTGCCTTTAATTGATTCTCAGCAGGTATACACAGAAGCTGTGCTTCTCTCTCTTCTTGCTAAAAATCTGTTAATCCACATTTGTGGGATAGAATCTCTGCAGGGACACCTATGAAATCCTTACCCTGAATGACATTTAGATGCTAAGTTATCTCCTGACTCTGCAGAGAAAAGGTGGAGTTTTAATCATAGTGCTTTCAGTTCTCAGGAGAGGCTCTGCTCCTACGAGACATGTTGCCATCTCCTCTAGTTATCCACAAAGGCTTTTCCTCCAGAGGATGGTACTTCCAGTGCTGTAAACATTGATTTTCTAGGTACCGTCTTACTATTGATACTGCCATAAGTCCAAACAGAGCAGGGGGATGCTGGGTAACACAACCTCAGCACATTAGAGTCTCAGCTGTGTGAGTGGACTGCAATTACCCCATTTCTAACCCTCTGGCTAGAACAACATCCAGCAGGTCTTAACAGATTTGGAGGTGAGAGGTCTGAGATGTAGGGGGAAGAGATGCTCCTTTTGTGAATTTCTTAAATTGATGAGCAGTCCCCATAACTAGAACTGCAAAATCTGGGCATCTTGGGTGCAATCCTATCTGGAATTTGGGCAGTCCGAGCTCCAGCACGGGTTCAAACACACTCAGTTGATTGGGATGCAGTGGGAACTGGCTGACACAGCTGAGTTCTGAGTTTGGAAAACCATCATGTTTGTGGAGAAGGCAGAGGACCTCTTTTCTAGACTATCATTGTGCCAGATTTTCTCTGAAGAACTGAAAGGTCTAAAATAATAATTTGTTTTGTCTTTTCCTTCCCTGTTTTGTAGATCTTAAAAGATAGAACTGATCTTCTGGTCACTGGAGAAATCACCTTCAACAAACATCTATATGAGGGCCTGAAGGAAGAGAATCACAGAGCTGAGGTATCAATCCGAGCACCATGTAGGCAGCTAGGGCCCTTTCTCATGATGGAAATGAAAGAAGCAGCTGAGGGGAGAAATGCAAATGTTTTTGCTGAACTCTTAAAATAGAGTGATTTAGGAGGGCCTGGACTCATTGGTTGAGTTCAACTGAACCAGGATTCAGACCACAAAGAGAACAAAAGGGAATGTAGAGAATGTACAGGCAAGTCTTATCTTAGGCGAGGGTTCTGTTCCACGGTTATCGCGTAAAGCGAAAACCACGTATAGTCAAAATTATATCCCCAAGCCCTTAAAACCCCGCGCGCAGCTCCGGCGGCTGGGCCGGGGCGACATTTAAAGGGCTTCTCCGGCCTCCGCGCCGCGGTGAGGAGCCCTTTAAATGCCCCCCCACCCCGGCCCCACCACCGGAGCTGTGGGCGGGGTTTAAAGGGCTCCACCGGGCTTCCCACTGCGGTGGGGAGCCCGGAGGAGCCCTTTAAATCTTGCCCGCAGCTTTGGCAGCTGGGCTGGGGCTGGCATTTAAAGGGCCCGGAGCTCCACGGTGGCTGGAGCCTCGGACCTTTAGTTCGCCCCAGGGGCTACCAGCCATCTCTGCAGCTGGGAGCCCCCTGGGTGATTTAAAGGCCCTGGGACTCCCAGCTAGAGCTGGTGCCCCATGACCTTTAAATCTTGAGGCCATGCCCCACCCCTGCTTGAGGCCACGCCCCCCGACTCCGGACCTACGCGTAAAGTTGAAATCATGCATGTTAAATGCGCGTAAGTTGCGACAGACCTGTATTGGTGCACACAGAGAAGTTATCTGCCTGCTTGGGAATATGCCCACTATATTTCCAGTCACACAGAGAGATCCTAAGTCCAGAAGGTAATTTCTGTTTGGAAACACAAATATATAAGTCAGCTTCAAAGAAGGTTCAATTATAGTAGATAGATTTAAGCACCTCCTGGAAGCCTGATGGGGGTGGGGGAGTGGGAAATACAGCCAGTTAGGGTGAGCAGCTGTTTCATCTTAGATGAGCTGCATTCATGTTCCCTCTTAATCATCTGTTTGAATCGAAATCCCAACGTTTTTATACGTCAGGTGGGAAATTGGCCACTTGCTACAGTTATATTTAATAGGCCCATTTGTCCGCTGACATACGTCAGTGTAATTCAGGAGAAACACCAGGGAAATCAGTGGGATTGCATCAGTGTATGTAAGAAAATTCATGTTTCAGCAGAGGCTGTTAAAGTAGTGAGAGAAACTCAGTTAAGCAGTGTATAACTGTCATGCATTGAGAGATGCACTATGTAGCATCACAGAGTGATTATCGGAAATAGAGCTCTGTTCGTGCTCTGATGCCTAGTGTGAAGAAAGACAAGGGGCATATATGGTGGTACTGGAGCATCATTTCAATAGACATAGTAACCTTTGTCACTCAACTGTATTGTCTCTATTTTTCAATGTTTCTTTTTAGTTAGCAAATACTTGAGCCTTTTCCTCCCATTAGTGGAAACCTTTACCAGTGAGCTCAGCTCAGTATAATCTCCTTTCTTGCCAGCATTGCAGCAAGAGGAGTTTGAGGTATTTACTCCTTCCACAAAATATGGCCACGTTTGTATTTGGGGAAAAAAAGGTGTATTTTTAACACGTTAACTAGGCTCCTTGCTAGGCTTCAGCTAATGTAGTAAAGGTCCAATTGCCTTATCTTCACTAGGATTTCAATATGCGTTAGTTAACATGTTTTAAAGTTATACCTTTTTCCCCCAGTGAAGAGAAAAACTTTATTGTAGTGGTTGTCATTAGGGGACACTGATACAGTCACTTCACCCAGAGACATGTTAAGGAGTCTGAGTGAGTTTAACTAGAAGTAAAATGATACAAAATTAGCATTGTGCTCATTAAATGGATTAAAACTGGCTAATTGAAAGGACTCAGATTGGAAATGGGAATCGTCATCGAACAGGTGTTATTCTAGTAGAGGCCTGTGAGAACTGGTTCTTGGCCTACACTACTTAATGTTTTTTATCAATGACCTTGAAGAAACCATAAAATGATAAACATAAAAACTGAGAAGGTTTGCAGATGAGACAGAGATTGAGGGAGCAGTAAATAAAGAAGAGGACAGGTTACTGATACAGAGTGATCTATATTGCTTAGTAAGTAGGGCACAAGCAGATATTATGAGCTTAAGATGGCCAAATGTATAGTGTCCCTTCTGGCATTATAATCTGTGAACTCTCTCCTCTAGTTAAGACACAGCAATTATACTGGAGCATTTGCTAAACCGCCCTTGATTCTGTTCTAGATCACTGTCGTCTTGTTGAAAACACAAGTAATCAATACCTTGCCTGTTGTCATAGGAAGCTCTGTTGGTGGATTTTTGCTGTTGGCTTTCATTATTTTCATCCTTTTTAAGGTAAATATATTTGTTGACATGGTTACAAGCACATGTCATTCTTGTTGGTTAAGATCCCAGTAATCCAGCAACTATACTGCCCTCAGTGAGAGTTCACATTCAGCTGTGGATATTCTGATATGTTTTACTGAGGGAGGGAATGCAGGACCATTGGAGTTCTCCCTTACAGTTTTTTCAGCAGGTGTATTAATATATTTTTAAAGTTTCCCTGAGTTATGAAATAACTTGTTTTAAAAAACAAACAAATCCTGAGGGATCCCAAGGTCTTTCACAAGGCCTTACTGGCCTGGCCAGATTACAACTCAGGCAAATGAATACAGCCTCTTAAAATTTCCTCCACAGTTTCAGCTGGAGACAGTATTCATTTTCATTTTCTCTTAAACTGTTAAACAGCTCCCAGATTCCACTCCAGAAGTGGCTTCATTTTAGTAGAGTGTGGGGGGTATGTGGAGGCGGGGGGAGAAAATTGTGGCAGGGGGTGATTCCATATCTACATACCTATACCTTTTGATGAATTTAAGGATGTAAGATGCTATAGAACTATAAGAAATTAGAATTGGGCCAAATTCTGAGTTCCTTACTCAGCTTTTGCTCAGTCCTTAAACTTCCACTGACTTACTGCGACTTTAACTGAATAAGGGGAACTCAGAATTTAGCTCATTGTTATAATGTACATACACAAACACAGAGGGACCCAATTAATGTTTTTAATGCTCTTCTTGATGTCTTTCAGTGTGGCTTTTTCAAAAGAAACTATAAAAATATGATGGAGGAACAACATGATTCCTGAGGATCAGGCTGACTAGAGCAGGATTCTGTACAGGAATTGCACACTCTTCCTGAGAGCTCCAATATCAAAGACCAGCCAGAAGCAAAGCAATTCAGTCTGTGAGCTGGGATGGATCTTGAGGGTCCTGAATTTTGAGATTGCCATGGTTTGCTCCTGGTTTAATTTAGGGATTTTGCACTCTTGTATGACCCAACCACCTGCTTGTGCAGCTAGCTTGGATTTGCTGACTACTTGTCAAAATTGGACTTTCCTAGATTAATAAACCACAGAATCCTCATTTCAAATTTTGCCTAAATGTAAATATGCTGGAGAAAATTAGTTTGGATTGTCTATAATTTATGTATTGTTATCGCATTCTTTGTTGTTTTGATGCCGAGTTGGTTTTAACAGTCTCAAACTAGTTTGAAAATAGAAGTGGTTGAATGGAGGCTTCACTCTGGTTATTGCGAGTGAAGTTGGCAAAGCACCTCAGATGCATGCACGCTTGTACTTGTTTGATTTAACACAGTAGGGCAGGCTTGTTGCTCTCACCTATTAGTCAGTTAATGGGATGTGTGGATTCTTGCCGATTGGAATCATAAGTGTGTACAGAGGTGACCATGTAAACAAGCAGAATGGTTATAGGAGAGAGACTCTCCTCCCCACACCCAGAACAAAGAAGGTTCTTGTATGGCCTAGTAACCCAAAATGCTTTTGTGTTTTCCATTGGGATCTTCAGAGTCCCATGAGAACAAAAGGTTAAAAATCAGATTAATGCCTTTCAGTTCTGGGTTAATTGTTTTCAAATTCTGATTAGGGCACAAGTAAAAAAATAGTTTGCTAGGTCTCATACTAGGTCCTGATGGACTATTTCCGCATCAGAAATCACTGCACTGTGGTGGCATGACTGGCGATGCCTGCTCAGAAGAGTACAAGAACTAGAATGGTAGCAGTGTTCAAGGTCTTGAGTCACTGGCAAATCTGGAGTTGAACAGAGCAGGTTTGTTGGAGGTCGGGATTGTGATTTATTGCATAGCAATGTGGAGTCCCAAGACTGGAATAGCAAGTCAGAGGTAATTGCATTTACAGAGCAGTGTGCGTGGGAAGTTTGCTTAACAACTGCCTGTCCTGTGGTTGGCTCTAGCCAGCACCTCAGTCCTTGTCTTTTCTGAGCACTAAAATGACCACTGACTTCAAACATTTTTTTTGAAAGCAAAAATATCTTTAAATATTTCCACATTTGGCTTAGCTGTCCCTAACTGTGTAGTTTGTGGTTTTATTTCTATTTGCTTGAAACTGACAGAATTAACCTAGATGCGGGGGAGGGATAGCTCAGCGTTTTGAGCATTGGCCTGCTAACCCCAGGGTTGTGAGTTCATCCTTGAGGGGGCCATTTAGGGAACTGGGGTAAAAATCTGTCTGGGGATTGGTCCTGTTTTGAGCAGGGGGTTGGACTAGATACCTCCTGAGGTCCCTTCCAACCCTGAGATTCTATGATATGTTTATTCTAAGAAGAGGAAAGCAGATTAGCCTACCACCTGCTCTTGTCTTAGCCATTACACACCATTTCATGGTTAGCTAACAGCTTCTATGTAGCCTGTGGAAGCAGAGAAAGGGATAAAGGGAATTTGAATGCAGCTATCTTAAGTTTTAGGAATAAAGTAAGAATCAGGCTAACACTAGCTCTAATAATGCGAGATTTCAGGCAGGGCCTGGGCAAGTGAAAAGCGAGTGGAACAAAAAAACTGTAAGAGATACTGTTTTTTGAACTTGTGTTAGATAAGAATGGAATACAGACTGTAACAGGAACTGCTGAGAAAAGTAAGATATCTGAAGGAATATGTATAAACAAGATGCGGTTGTGGATCATTATTGTCTGTAACAAAGGTAGCAAAAAAAAATGCTTGCCCTAATTGTTTACCTAACAGAGAGCTGCCTGGGACGGGGGGAACCCCTGTCTAGGTGTACTCTCCCCTTGCAAGTGTCAGGAAAATAAATTGTCTCTGACATGTTGTAACCAACCTGAGAGTGAAGAGTCTGTTTTCTTCCACACTGTGCTGTTTTTATTTTTAATGTCTTGGTGTAGCAGTCAATATGTACTGTTTTGTGGGATACTAGCAGTTACCATGTGGCCTGCACTGGAGTGTCTTTAATATCCTGGTTTAGCAATTGGTCAGATAGCAGAAGTGAGCAAGTCTTTTAAAAGTTATAACAGAGGCCAGGCTGTGATTTGGTGGCAGTGCAGCATGACAGGAACCTGAGTTTAAGTGCAGCGTTGGGTCTCCTCAATCTACCCAGGTCTGAGAAGGTAACAAGATACTCTGCAAAAGCATGTCCTAATGGGCAACTCACAAAACCACAGTGGTAATGGTTGTTGAGTAGACAGCACATCTCTTCCCTCCAAGGTAGAGCTTAAGGAGGAGTTTTGAAGCTGTGGTCCCAGGATATAGAGGAGCTTCAGAAACCTGCTAGGCCTTTGGTTAGTGCCAGAGTTGGCAATCCAAGAAACTCATTTGTGGATGGTTGGTAGGGAGGGACAGACCACCTCTTAAAATTCCCATAGAACATCAGATCAGAAAAAAGACAGACTGTTTCTTTTTTTTTTGGGCTCTAGCTGTGTGTCACAGTTCAGGACGAGCTGTACCTCTCATTCCCTCTCCCTTTCTGTCCAAGTGCCCCCCACTTGAGGTCTCAGGAACATGTCTTTACCTCCCTGGGATGGAATCCTGTGAGTCTCCCACACTTAGATCCGGGTACTAGGTTACAACTCCCCTGCGTACCATCCACGCTTACTCAGCATGGCCAGCTGGACAGTGTACCTGCAGTTCTTCCCTTCAGGGGTTATGGCCAGTAGTGAATACGAAGACCCAAACAGCCTTCTAAAGCCCTATTATTTAATCTTAACTGTAAGAACACAGCATAACAGGAGAAAAAAATTAAAACAACAAAAGGCCTATGCACACATCTATTTTAGCAAGAGTCATTCCATCTTCTACATAGGGAACCTGGTAGGTCTGTCTTCCTAGACATCTCCAACCTCTCCTGGACTCCCTTTTCGTCACCTGAATTCTTGAGAATCTTGGTGTCTTTAAACCCTAGTGAGTCTTTTGTTCTCCCCCTGTTCCTCATAGGACTGGGACATTGCTGGAGAAACCTGCTAAGCAAGCCTACAGGGGGATCTAGCCAGTGCATTGCAGCACTGTTCTTCAAATGTTTGTCCCTCTTTTCTGGGAACGTTTCTTGACAAACCCGATAGTGAATTATCACAATGTATGAATACAGTACACAACTTGACAGTACTAAGACAACTAATAGCACATATAGTATTTATTGCACACAAATCCCAAACCATCATACTGTACAAGGCATCTGTCTGATCCTGCTGAGTCACCTTTAATAAAGCTCCTGAGAGACACTGTCAATTGACGGATGTGAACACTGCCTACGGAACAGAAAAGAATAATTCTCAGCCATCTGATTTCTGGTTGACATCAAAGGGAGTTGAGGGTACTCATCACTTCACAGGATTAGGCCGTTAGATTGTATGACCTTTGGGGCAGACATCTGTTCGGCACTGACCCACAGCTTTATAGTGCAGTGTGCTCTATAGCACTATATAAATTATGAATAATAAAAGCAACATTGTTTACTGCATCAGAATTTCCAATGAAAATTGACCAGTAGATGATTATTCATTCTGGTTCACAGGCAGGAATCACATGCATAAAACAATAGCATCTCTTAGAGAGCATAATTATACGTGACTCAGCTGGCCACATGCACGTTTCTAGAGATCATTCAAACAGATGGTAACTAGAGAGGGAAATGGCTTCCTCCAGCAGAGAGAGCTCACAGAACGATTAACCTTGTCATTTTGTGCGGGGGATAATGGCTTAACATTGTCACTAATTACAATCAAAATAGATGTATGCGCTATTGAAAAATATGTACCGGGAATACTGCAAATAGCTCTCCAGGGAAGATATTGTGGTGGATGGGAAAGAGTTCTATCTTTTGCTGACTCCTTGTGGGTTTGGAGCTAATCTGTTCCTCCCCCCCTCAGTTTCCTAGATGGTCTGTAAGTCAGCCCACAGGAGGCACTTTGGTACGGTGTCTGTTACCTTCAAAGACTTGAATAGACCAGAGGCACAAGGGTGGTCCCATGTTGCACGGCCACCAAACTATGTTAACTTCTTCCATACAAACTATTTCTGTGGATGAAAGCAGAAGGTGCTCAGCATGTTGTAGGTTTGCTCACTAGTGTCAAAAGTGAAACCAACCAGAACAAGAGAAGATCAAACACGGTCTGAATGTGATCTCATTTACACTGGGGTAAATCTAGGGTAACTATGGTAGTTATACCAGTGTGAGGCTAGCATCAGGCCTGTGGAGCAGTGGGTATTGTAGTGAATGTTGATTCTGGTTGACTTATTTGTGAGGCTTGCAGGTATCATGCCCCTGAGCAGGGACTTGATCACTGAGAAGAGAGCAGATGTTCTGATAACCTACAGTGTAGATGAGCCTATTTGTACATGTCTTAAGATTTATTAACATAGCCATTCTGCTTACCTGCATTCCTGTGACATCACCACAAGCTGTTCATATAGGCCCCAGCAGAGAGGGAGATAATGGCTAATCTAGCTTGTTCCCCACACTGGAGCAGGTGCAAAGGGTTGAGTTAATGAGGCTTCCTAAGTGAGGACTCAGCCAAGAGAAAACAGTTTAAGTGAGGGAATCATCTAACTTAGGTTCTTTAGCAAAAGTGGCTCTGTATCTGAGCTTGGAAAGCCTGTGTTTTTGTTTAGCCTGAATGGCCTTATTTTCCTCTTGGTATAAAATCTCCTGTTGTTTATTTTTTAAATCTGTTTAACTGTGGCTTCCTCACAATAAAAACCTACAAGAGAGCTCTGTTTGTGCATGACTTTACTGCTGGCTCACGTTGGCCCAACCTTGGGGATATGCTGGCCTTGTGCAGAGCAGATGAGCTGTGCTGTGACAACCTGTGATGCTTCAGGGTAACTGGAACGTAGACTGTAGGAGAGGCACTAGCCGCACTAGTACTTGGCATGGAGGAAAAATAAGGGGCTGCCTTGTTTTGAGGTTTCTTTTAAAAAAAAAATGTTTAGCCGATAATCAGATGGACTCATTTTGGGAGAGGGGAGTCTGTTCTCTGCTTTCTCTCCAGCAATCGGCAAACCTCACAGTGTTTGGAAGTTCGTTCGGACAGGCATCTATGAATATTTGACTGTGAAGGGACTGAAAGAAGCCACCAGTTCTTCCAGCAGGCTCTCCTTGTTTCCTGCTTTCCCTAAATCACTCAGCACCTTGTTACATTCAGATACTCTCCATTTCACACAGAAGAGACTGCTGCTGTGCAGTGCCAAAGCCGCTGAGGGGGATATCTACAGTAAGATCATATTGGATAAGTCCGGAGTAAAAAAAAACCCACCCTGATATATGTCTCTTGGCTGCTCATCAAGTGAAAGAAGTTTATTTGTAGAAGGACATGCCAGGAATAGGAAATGAGTTAGTGGTGCAAGTTGGGTCATTTGGTCAAGGGGTTTCTCAGATACAATCCCCTCTTTTCCCAATAAGCAGATGATGACGATGATAATCTAAGGGCTCTAGAACTTATATGTGTAGGGAGAGTGTCTTGAAAACTGGTATGCTGCAAGAGGGGCTGGGGTAGAGTTTGATCCCGAGTGCTGAGTTCAGCTACACTTAAACCTCTAAAAACCAGGAAATACATAAGTGAAACCAACCAGGTTTGCAACTCAACCTTAACTCTGCCTCCTTTGAGCAACACACCAACAGCACACATGCTAGCCCTCTACCCTTACAGATGTGACAGCATTCTTCAGGAACAGAGCACAGGAACACTAGGACAAAGTAACACCTCTTTGCTAAGGCAAATCTTGGGGTTAAGTCTGCAATCGATAACTAATTGCACCTGGCCTACACTCAGACACTGAACTTACTCCATCCGAACCATCCCAGACTTACAAAATGTTCCCATCTCTTCACCTTGCCCTGAGGATTCCTCTGAAACATTGCCTTCACTCCCCTCTCGCTAAGCCCTGGAGACCACTGTCATGTATCCCAGCCTGACTGTCTTCTTGCCATGGGGATTATCAGCACTCTTGTGCATCTCTGCTGACACAACCTATGGAATATGGTGTTGAATTGAGGCATACTTACACCGCTCCACATATCACCATGACAGCTCTTCCAACTGATCTCAATGCAGCTATGTGGCATGGAATGCAGATAAATGCTGGAATTCAAATTTGTGGAGTTAGGGGAGAGGGATGGCTCAGTGGTTTGAGCATTGGCCTGCTAAACCCAGGGTTGCAAGTTCAATCCTGGAGGAGGCCATTTGGGGATTGGTCCTGCTTTGAGCAGAGGGTTGGACTAGATGATCTCTTGAGGTCTCTTCCAACCCTAATAATCTATGAATGAACAAAGAATGACATGTTCTTATAGTCCTTCCTCATATCTGCTTATTAATGGCATCACCCTTTCTGAGCCATTTCCAGTGGCAATTGCTAGCTGAAAGGGTCAGTGTTAAGGTGCCATTGCAAAGGTGGTATTTATCTTAACGTTGTATTTCCCTGGTTTTAAGAGTAGCCACTTTCCAAGTTCTGGAAGGGCACAAGGCAGCTATTGCAAACCTGAGTCTGTGTTTGCAACATTTTTGGGCAGTTAATAGCATCTTACCTATGGTGGGGCCAATTGTCAACTTTAGAGATGATCCAAAGCCCATTGAAGTCAGTGGAAAACCTCTCATCTTGGCCCTCTGGCTAGAGGGGTGAAAACATTATCTAAGGTGTTCTGTCCCCAACAATGGCCATTGCTAACTGCTTCATAGAAGGAGCAAAGCTCCATTTTGTGCTGAAATATGCTAATGGTTTCTCCCGTAGGGTTTTTTGATGTGTAAGCACCCAGATGAGATGCTCATTAAGGAACCTTGTGTGGGTTAAAATACTCACCTTTGTGTGGCACTTAAAGCTCTGAGGCTCCTTTTGAATTCCAAGGCTGCACGAAAGGCAAGTTGACAACCAGGTTCCTCTTGGAAGGCCACAGAGGAGGAGTTTTGAGTTGAAGGGGTTTCGCAGGGAAAATCCTCAGGAGTTGGGGGAGAGAAAACTGTATTTAATAGTTTTGTGTGAGACCTGAGAGAAATGTAAAGGCTCAAGGCAGTTGCTTCTTGGGACAAGGCAGCAGTTCCTTTCCCTAGGGTTTCTGAAAAAGCAGAGTTGCCCATTTGTTACCAAGGAAATAAAAGAGTGTAAATCTTGTGAATAAACAAACAATCTACAAACAAAATATTTGATTCCATTTCACCAATTTCTGCTCCAAATTGGAAACTGACCTGTGACATCCTGCAGTCTGCTCCTGCTCCTGCTCAGCAAAGAGGCAACAGCTCTACAACACAAGTAACAGTGCAATACTATCCTGTGGAGAAAATGCAGGAGTGGGAGAAGTGGTTCCTAACTCCAGTTGATGATCAGCAGATTATGCCTTGAAACGTGAGGATTTTTGGTGTTAGTGTATAACTACAGAAGCAGTTCTTTTTAGGCATCTAATATTTTTTTAAATATTTCTTTGCCATTTGCCTCAATGACATCCTGCAACAGTGAGTTCCACAGTTTAATTCTGTGTAGTTTTTTTAAAAAATAGTTCCTCTTATTGGCTTTGAACTTGCTGCCTTTTAATTCCAGCATGTGTCCCAATATTCTTGTGTTATGGGACAGGGTAAAGGGGAGCCAGCCTTCTCCATACAATTCATTATTTTATTATATTGCCTCCTACCCTTGTCCTTTCCAGTGTCCCCTTGTATGTAACTTCTCTGATGCCTCCAGTCACTTTTGCTGTCTTCTGAAGTTGTCTGTGAGCTGGGAGTATGGCTCTAGCTGTGGTCCAACCAGTTTTCCTTTCAAGCAGCTTTTCTTTATTAAAAGCATTATAAGGGTCCTTGACTTGTAAACCAGATGTGCCCTACTGATGATTTAATTCCCCCGCAGTTGCTGCTGCTGTAGTGAATGCCAAATCCATTCACAGTGATTGGATAGCGCTAAAGAGATTAGCCAGGACTGCCATCATCTTGTAACGGCCCAAACCGCAGTCATGTATCTCATAGGATCCTGTGTATTCTCCATGGAAGCTTTGCTGCATTTTTTTTTTTACTTCAATTACAATTAAAAAAACTCACCAGCACTGAGGTTTGTTCCCAAGAGTGTGGCTAAGACCAATTCCAAAGCCTTACAATCCCCCCGCCCCGCGTCCTGCAGGAAAGGGAGTGTTAGGGTGTTATTACATTTTCATTTTGCATGAGCTCACTCTTATTCCGTGGAATTCCTTCCCCCCCGCCACCCCCACCAGACGTGTGGATCACATAGGGAGTCGTTCAAACAGGAAAGCCACCTGGGCTAAGGTTAAAGGCCACTGACCCTTGCTCTTTATTGCCTTGTCAGTACTTACGCGCACACACAAGGCAGCCATACTATTATAATATAGTGGATTTGTGACATAGCCATATTCCCATTTGGGATTAGACTAAATTCACAGTATGTCCTGGTGTTACCTTGCCCTGGACTCTCTTGGAGCAAATTTAGCCAGTTAGTGGAATCCTCATCCCATGGCTGGACTTGCTTTGCAACCTGCTGCCACCTTAGCCAAGCCTCAGTTTAGGGCTCCCATCATCCATAGGTGGGTGGCAGTGACATCTTTCCCTGGCAGATGCAATGCTAGGCTTGGTCTGAGAGCCATTGTGCACCATCACTTTAGGTCTTCAGTGGTGTCAAACTGGTTCACACTCAACACCTTATTCTCCTATCAATCTTATTCAGCCATCTTTCCCTATTGATTTGCTCAGTCCTGTCAATATAGCGAGGATCCATTCTAAATGGAGCAAAGGGAAAGAGGCTGCTCTCTCTGCTGAAGTTGCCATTCAAGAATAGAGACTTGCAAATGACATTCAGCTTCTTTCATTGCCGGACCCAAGCTGGACTCACTCCCAGCTGCCTGTATTAGGTCTATTCTCCCTGGCCCTCTCCCCTTCCCCCACCCCAAGTATTGGTAAAGCAAAAAGATTTGCTACTGTGGAGTTCCTGGACCTCTCTAAGCATTCAGGTGGGTTCGCAACGGTGCAATAGGGAGTTACCTAGACCACCTACACAGGGTGATGCAGGGCTTAAGCTTTCCATGCAAAAAGGGTTCTTCTTCGAGTGATTGCTCACATCCATTCCAGTTAGATGTGCGCGCCGCGCGTGCACGTTCATCGGAAACTTTTTACCCTAGCAACTCCAGTGGGCCGGCAGGTCGCCCCCTGGAGTGGCGCCGCCATGGCGCTCAATATATATCCCTGCCGGCCCACCCGCTCCTCAGTTCCTTCTTACCGCCGTGTCGGTCGTTGGAACTGTGGAGCGCGGCATAGCTGTCCTCCACGTCCCTAGCTCTCCTTGTTAACTCTCCTTATTGTTATAGTTGTTAGTTAGATCGTTAAGTATAGTTAGTAAGTAATTAGGTGTAAATAGTGTTGTAGATAGTTATTCGCCGGGGGCTGTAGCCCTTCCCGGCACCCGGCACCGGGCTCATGCCTGGTTCGCCGGGCTTTAAGCAGTGTGCGGCCTGTAAGAAGCCTATGCCTACCAGCGACCCCCACAACGCGTGCCTGAAGTGCCTGGGGGAATCGCACAGATTGGACAAGTGCCGCATCTGCAAGGCTTTTAAGCCCAGGACAAAAAAGGAGAGAGACCAAAGACTACGGACTCTCCTCATGGAGGCGGCACTTGACCCGGCGGCTTCGCAGGCCGTGATCTCGGCGCTGGCACCGGATCGCACCGGCACCGGGACGACTCCCCGGCACCGACCTTCTCCGGCACCTGGTGCAGAGCCGAGACCGTCAGCGTCTGCTACTCCAGCCAGGCAGACCCGACTGGAGCGCCCGGCCTCGACATCGGCCGCGGCGCCGCCGGCACCGTCGACTCCGGGCCCGGCGGGTCCGTCGAGTCCGGTGCCGCCAAGCTCCCCCATAAGATCTGGGGTTGAGCTATTGGTCCCATCCACGCCGGAGACCTTCGCCTCGGCACGGGACCTTATTGCCTTAACGGAGCCTACTCAGCTGCCACCCCCGGTACCTCCGGTGCGGGTCGCATCTAGAGGCAAGCCCATGATGTCGGCACCGTCCCGGGACTCGCGCTCGCGGTCCAGGTCCCGACGTCACGGCAGATCAAGATCCCACCGCCGCTCGCAGTCCCGGCACCGCTCCCCTCGGCGGTACCGGTCGCACTCGCGGCACCGATCGACCTCCAGACGGTCGCGGTCTGACTCCAGCCGCCGATACCGGCACCGTGACTCCAGGAGCCAGTCCCGCCGTCACTTGCCGCACCGGTCGACCTCCCGGCACCGAGCTGGTGGCAGGTCCCGGTCCCGGTCGACCTCCCGGCACCGCGTCGGTGGCAGGTCCCGGTCCCGATCCCGGCACCGAAGCGGCGGCCGGTACCGGTCCAGATCCCGGCACCGAGACAGAACCCGGTCCCGGTCCCGATCCCGGCACCGCTATGACTCCCGGTACCGATCCCCGGCACCGAGAAGATCTTCGCTGCCGACCCGCGCAGACCCTTACCAGCCAGGGTCGGCCCCCGCCGTGGCCTTCTAGGCAGCCGTCGGTGTCTTCACAGACAGACAGCGGGTATGCGCTGGGCACCGACCGCAGGCGGCGTCTTCCAAGAACCCGCCACAACAGGACCAAGGCCCGCAGCAGTGGGGGTTTTGGACCCCATGGGCATACCATCAAGCCCAGGGCCCCCAACAGCTTCCTGCTAGGCCTGCGACGGCGGAGCACAGGGTGCCGGAAGCCTCGTTGTCTCGCCCCCCTCCCTCCCCGGATGGAGAGGAAGGGTCCAAGCAGCAAGACTCCGCTCTGGCTCCTGAGACAGAGGCGAGGGCCGAGGGGGACCCCCCATTGGACACTTTCTTGCCGGGGGTCTCCTCATCCTCCTCCCCTGATGAAGCGGTGGCTGGCACCTCCTCCAGTAGCCCCCCCCCGCTGGATCTCAGGGCGCACCAAGACCTCCTTAGGCGAGTAGCTCAGAATCTGAGCCTACAAGCCGAGGAGGTCTCAGAGATCGAGGATCCGATTGTCACCATCCTCTCGTCGGATGCTCCCACCAGGGTCGCCCTACCCTTCATTAGGACGATCCAGGCCAATGCCAATACTATCTGGCAGTCACCGGCCTCCATCCCCCCTACGGCGAGGGGCGTCGAGAGGAAGTACATGGCCCCCTCTAAAGGCTATGAGTACCTCCATGTCCACCCGACACCGGTGTTCCCTGGTGGTGCAGTCGGTGAATGACAGGGGAGCGTCATGGACAGGAAGCTCCAGCCCCCAAATCCAGGGAGGCCAGGCGTATGGACCTCCTTGGACGCAAAGTCTACTCGGCTGGGGCCCTGCAGCTCAGGGTTTCGAACCAACAAGCCCTGCTCAGTAGGTACGCGTTCAACTCGTGGGTGGCAGCGGACAAATTTAAAGAGCTGCTGCCGCAAGACGCCCGCCAAGAATTTGCGGCCATCCTAGACGAGGGCAAGAAGGTTGCACGAACATCGTTGCAAGCTTCTTTGGACGCTGCAGACTCGGCTGCCCGCACCCTCGCCTCGGGGGTAACGATGCGCCATATCTCCTGGCTGCAGGTCTCTGGCCTTCCACCGGAAGATGGAGATGCCAGAAGATATTTCCAGGTGCTCTTTTTCCAAGAGCCTCTAGGAATGAGATAAAATAATTCACTCTGCCAGCCAAGGTGGAATTGGTCCCGTTGGTTCAACACTGCAAGAACAAAAAAAAAAAAAAAAATATTCAAAAGGTAAAAGTACTCCAAACACCTTTCCAGTGTTTCTCTGGGATTCTGTCTCCTTTTCCTTTCCAGACCCCATGATTCAAAGACATGACCAATTTGAGTCGACACTAGTTAGAAGGACAAAGGTTGCAGTTGATTTTATCAAATTTCAAATGCTAGTTTCATACCTCTGATTTAAAAAAAAAATCCTTTAACTTTTTTATAACCATAGCAACTTGCAGCCTGATTCTGATTTTCATTATGTTACACAGCACTAACTGCAAAGCCCCAGACAGAATTGGAGGAGAAGTTTAATGGATTGTATTTAGAAAATTCTGCCTTGGCAGATTACACTTGTATTTTTTTCTTTGTGCTCTATTCCAACCAAACATCCTTTCCAGAGAGAACCAGCACTGTGCACTTGATGCTGCTATTTTTCACCCTGTTTTCTAGTTCATTGTGCATATTCTGTAGTCTTACAGCAGCCATCTCTCTCCATCCTAAAAATATCACCCTGTGTGAAGAAGGAAAAATCACTAAGGAGGGAGCCTTAGCCATGGGTGTTGGTCCCTTGCCAAGATCTGCTGCTCTGGACCAATGTTGGGTACAGCAGTGTCCTAGATAGAGAAAATATGTGGCACATGGGTCATGTTCTCTGCCTCCCACCATCTCAATAACCAATCTGCTCCCCGTCTGTAACTCCCTCCTTCAAAAAAGTGTGCCGGTTTTGGTCAGTTACTTATTGCAGGAGCCTTTCTTGCAACCTAAGACCTACAGAAACATTTCTATTATTGTTTAAAAATTATTCTATCAGAAACAACCATTTAAAAAACAAATAGCAATTCCCCTGCTTGTCTGCAAACCTGGTATTGCAACATTCTTCTAGACAGTTAGAAAATGATATTGACTAGACACTAACTAGTTTATTTTCACCAACTAGTGCAAATAATTGACCTACCAAATGTACAATAAAATCTATCAGTTGGTTAAAATACTTTGGTTTGGTAACTGATGCTGACTGTAATACAAGTAAAATAATTTACTTTTCTAAAAATATGTTTTGTAATCTGGCCATATTTATTTTTATGTTTTTCAACTCCAATTGTTTAGCCACCTGCTACAGACAGTCATAAAATCTGTTAGTTTTTAAGGAACCACCAGACTCCTTGTTGTATTTACTGAATCTGTAGGTTAATCTTCAACTTGCTCTTTGTGCTGGGGGAGGGTGTTTCTGCCATTGTGAGATTTTGGATTATTCCAGATGGGCCAAATTCTCCTTGCCTCAGCACACTCCCAAGGACGTCAGTGAGAGTTTTGCCAGAATAAAGACTGAATAAAAGTGAGCAAGGACTTTAGGATTTGGCTCCTCAGGTTGAGAGAGAATACAGCTCTCTGGTTTTAAATGCTCAGCCCTAAGTATGTTTTAATAATCATTGTTTCTGGATTGTGGGGAAAGGAACGAGAGAATCCAGCACTTTCTGGGGCTGACAGAATTGATCAGGGACTTGTGCCTGGGCAGGTGAATTCTTTGCATAGGAGGTCAGTGAGAATCCCTTTCTTGTTACTGCAGTACTGGCTGTAAGGAAAGTGCTTCTGCTTGCTTGACAGCAGCTGAGAAGGAGGGTGGAGATTAGGCAGTTTTTGCAGGGATTGGTGTGGTCAGGTTTCAATGCAAAGCACGTGTGAATAATCCAGTGCTGCTTTTTTGATCTGTCACTGCAGAGTGAGCAGGGAGAATGGGGCAGGTCGGTTGGAAGAGTCTGTGTCTGTCGCTTTTTGATTATAAAACCGAAAAATATGTCATTGCAAAGAACAAGAAGGTGGGAATTCTCTATCGAGTGGTGCAGCTGTCCATCCTGGCTTACCTGGTGGGGTAAGTGCGGTCAGGGACACTCTGTGCTAATGATATTATCTGTTACATCCTAATGGAGCTTAGTGCCCTGGCTGTTTTGAGAGACTGTATGCACAGGCTCTATAATGCTTTACCTGCCTGAATACGAATGCTTGAATTTCCTAATCAAAATAGGGATTTTGCGTAATATAAAAGGCTAATATCTAGATTCCCCCAGTAGAAATACTTAGCTTTCCCTTCCCCCATTACCCTTTAAGATTATCATTAGGTTTAAAAATAGAGCAAATGTTACTATTGCCTTACGATGTATTATTTATATCCTTATTTCAGTATTCTGTAACTATGGTCCCAAGCCACTGTAGCTAACCTCTATTAGAAGCTGAAGCGTTTGTGGCTGTTATTGCTGACACTCGGGATGTGCCAGGTGAGGTTTGACCCCGTGTGACTCTATTAAATGCAGAATTCTGGGTGTGATAGTGGCTATCTGATTGAACTGAGAGCAAAACGGGCCAGTACTGAGTGGCAAATTCCTTTGCTGAGCAAGCCGGAATAGGGGGCAGTGATGGGAATGCGGAGAGAGGTGGCATGCGTGTCGATTCAGAGCAGGACTGGTTGGCATGGTGACGGCTCCAGCACTGCTCAGAGAGGATCCAGTCCTGCAACATCCTGAGCGTCCTCCTCTCTCACTGAACTCAATCCTCACAGGCCCTGAATTATCAAGCTCCATGTCCCAACAGGCTGATGAATTATGTGTAATGCATGTGCTGTTCCTCCTTGCGTGTCAGGGGCTTCCCAGAATGATCCAGGATGCTATTTGTAAGAGTCTCCAAACAAAAACACCAGCTTAGCTGTTTGTCCTTTGAGTGCCCCAGCTCCTACCCCCACCATAAGTGAATAAATATAGCAGAGTCACTCTGCCGGTTGGGTTTATTTATAGAAAGGTGCACAGTTGCTGTCTGTGTGTACATTAGTTAGCAGAGCAGGGATGGCATCTCAGAAGGCTGGCATGTGTGAGCTGTTAAAGGAGGAATCCTGTACCCCCTCCTTTGAGAAAAGAGGATACTAAAATGACTTCTGCCTGAGAGACATTGAAAACACAGGGTGAATGGGCTGTTCCCATTGGTGAGTATAGCCCCATGCATCTCTGTGGTACCATATAACTGAATGTGCTTGTTGTTGTGTTAACCTCTTTGCTGCTAGGCTGGGCTTGCATCTCAGGCACAGGGATCAATGGCATTACTATGATGATTTTATTATTCATCAGTGTGCATTCAGATGAGCCGTCCTGGAGCTCGGGCACATCTGCCCACACTGGATGGATGCCCTGTTACATTCGAATGGGGAACTAGAGACCTGCCTCAAAGTGGATCACTGTCAAGTCCACACTGCGAAAAGCTTTTTTTCTTGGGAAGACAAAGTTTGAGAATTTGCAGGAGGGGGCGGGGTGGATGTGGGGAGACATCTTGGTTTATTCTTAATCTGCCTCTAAAAGCAGGCAGGAATTAGGCATGTGATGTTGCTATCCCCAGCCCTCGTGGCAGCTGCTTGCACTTGCTGCGTTCAGTGGCATGCTAAGTCCTCGGTGCATTCCAAGGGTTCCTACAAACATTGCCTGCTCCCTGCCCAGTGAAACCTGCAGTATAACCTGGTCATTTAGCTTGCCTGAGATTCTCCCACTGCCCACCCCCCATACATTGTCTTGGTGACTGACAGCTAGCAGGCACCTCATTCACTTCTGCAAGGGCTTTACTTCTCCATTCCCCCCCGAACAGTTGGATCGTAGCGGGAATCAGGAAGGGAGGCTAGTTAGAGTTCTTGTGTGCAATGAGAGATTGCAAAGCCGAGGATTAGTTAGCTCGGGAAGGAGAAATCAGAGGGGACGTGACAGCAGTTTAAGACTGTGATGGGCCTAGTACAGGGGTTCTCAAGCTGGGTCACGACCCTGTTTTAATGGGTTCACCCAGGCTAGTGTTAGACTTGCTGGGGCCCAGGACCCAAGTCCTACCACTTGGGGCCGAAGCTGCGCCAAGGGCTGCAGGGCTCAGGTTACAGGCCCCCTGTCTGGGGCAGAAGCCCTGGGCTTCAGCTTTGTCCCCCAGCCCCAGCTTGGGGTGGTGAGGCTTGAGCTTTGGCTTTGACCCCCTATCCAGGGTGGCCATGCTAAGGAGGGATGCAGGGGTGATCCCTTCTCAGCTGTGCAGATTCAGCTTCCAGTCCCTTGGGTCTCAGGACTCCTGTTCGCTACATAGTGTCTTGGTGGGTGGGACTCATGTTCCCAGTCTCTTGAGAAAGGTCTGTGCCACACACAGAGTTGTTCCTCATGCTGGCAGCGTCTGAGCCATCCGAGGTACACGCGTTGCTCAGAAGATGGCACTGGTGCTGAGGTGACGGCTCCAGAATAATGGGAATATTCCCTGTGGATTTCTGTAAGCAAATCCCTGCCCACCTTCCTGGGCTGCATTTCCCTAGCAGTGACCTGCTACAGGGCTGGAATTTTGTGGCAGGTTATAAAATGCGTATTATTTATCTGTGCGATCAGGCAGAGTTCTGGGGGCTGCTTGGGTCTCTCCAGTAAATACATCTGCCAGATGCCAAAAATGACTCTCTCAAAACAAATGTCATCTGTTTTAAGAGTCAGTAAATCCAAGGTATGTAGCAGAGCAGGATGATACTAACAGATAGAGCGAGGGCCTTCACTCTTCCCTACAGACATCAATGGGAGCTTTGCTTGGGTAAGAATTACCTGGGCTTGGACTATATATGCTACCAGATACGCAATACCACCCCCTCGATCTGGCTGCGGATGGGAAGCTGAGCTGGGGAGCTGGAGTCCAGAGGCCTGGATTGTATTGCCAGCTCTGCCACTGAGTTAGTGTGATGCTGGGCAAGTTGCTTCTCTTCACTTTTCCCCATGCATAGAATGAAAATAATGATACTCCAACCCCTTGGCAAGTGCTGTGAGATTGACGGATGGAAAGTGCTGCATATTCTGTTAGCCACAGTGTTTTGGGTGCATTGGATACATTTAGGAGTTGAGGTCATTAGGGGATTTGCTGGACAGGTGACTTGCATCAAAGGTTTAACCTAAGTTTGGAGCTGTGGCTGAGAGAGGTTTGGTATCACTTGTATATTCTGATTTACCCTTGAATTGTGCTTTATCTCGGCACAACCCTTCTCTATCTAACTTGCCACATTGGCTCATTTGGCTGGCCATCCTGGCTAATGCTGCTGCCTGCTATGTTGTTCACAGGTGGGTATTTGTCGTCAAGAAAGGCTACCAGGACTCGGACACCTCCATCCAGAGCTCCGTCATCACCAAACTGAAGGGTGTGGCTTTCACCAACACCTCGGAGCTGGGAGAGAGGCTGTGGGACGTCGCCGACTATGTCATTCCCCCACAGGTTTGCACAGCGGCTCTGTTGCTGAGTCCCCTTTGCTTTCTTCCTCACTTTCTTTATCTAGAAAGACTGGGGGCAAATTCCTGCTCGGTCGCTATTGGCGACTGGAATGAAGTTGCCAGTCCCTGTAGTGCTGTGAATGCCAAGGAGAGGGGCTACCAGAGAATCTCAGCTCTGTGCCTCCTTTTAGCTCTTTCCAGCAAATGCTCAGCCAGCCTCCTCTCGGCCTCGGATGGATGTCAGGCCAGGGTGCTGAGCCAGCAAAGCATTTAAGCATATGCTTAAATTTATGCAGGTGAGTGGTCCATTGACTTAATTGAGACTGCTCACCTGCTTAAAGTTAAGCACATGCTTAAGCAACATGCTGGATTAGGCTCTACCTGAACAGAGCAGGCGTAAGTAAATGCAGTGCCTATCTGAGGGGGAAGCCCAGAGGAGGAGGCGGAGGAATCAGATGATGGTGATGCTGAGTATGTGAGTTGCTCTAGTTTAACCTTCCTGGCTTCTTGCTCCATTAATTCCAAGTGTCACACGTGCCCATTTCCTTGACCAGCTGTACCTGCAGATGTGGGCTGGCCCCTGTTTGAGTGCACCCTTGTGAGTGCACATACTGGATAAGTGAGGACTGGATTGGGAGCTGTCCGACTTGCACTCACCAGTGGCCGTTTGCACATCCACTTTTGCTTGCACAGACAGTTTCGCTCTGACACTGAGCTGCTTCACACAGTTCAGTGGAGGGAGGGAGTGGTTTGCTCGGCAAAAAAGTCATAAAGCAAAATATGCCGTGGTTGATTCCTTTATCACGAATACTGCAGTAATGCGGCAAGCTGCTGCAGCAGCACCAGTTACGGGATTGTTACTGGAGAATACTGAGAAACTCCCACTGTCATAGCAGCAATGTTTGTGGTGGTGAACCTCGACATGACCACACAGCTTTTTCTATCCCACCGTGTTCAGTCGTCAGACGGCAGCTGCTCATAGACTGTACTTTGAAAGCAGAGTGAATGGAGCTGGTAAATGCTGCTTCCCTAGGTCTCCAGAGCTTTTGGTTTATCCTCTTGATTATGCTTCAAGGTTAATGCATTTCCACTCCCAGATGCCCCAGGTGCTGCTGGTGGCTGGCCTCAGTAATAATCGATGCAGCAAAACAGGATGTGATGTTAGAGCCAAATGTATTTTTAAAAGCCAAGTAATGTTCCGCTAAATAAAGTGTATTTCATCGGCTAACCACAGACACACAGGTTTCAGAGTAGCAGCCGTGTTAGTCTGTATCCGCAAAAAGAACAGGAGTCTCTAAGGTGCCACAAGTACTCCTGTTCTTTTCATGGACACACAGTGCATCAGAATCCCTCCCGGGTGTGGATATAGAACATCTCCTCCAGCATATTTTGCTAATGCTATTAATAATACAGAACCAGTATGCTTGTGTCTGTATGTCAGTGCAGCAATTCAAATCTATTCTATCCTATATAGGTTCGTATCCCGCATTTGTCACTATAGTATCTGAGCACGTTCCAGTAGTGCACTAAGCAGTGTGACACATGGTTTAGCCTTTCTGCCATCCTCTCTCTGCAGGGAGAATTGTATGTGCAGTGGAGCATTTTGTTTTGGTAGCAATTGTTTGTTTTTATGTGCCTGTTGCTCTGAGTTTATATTGAAGGCTGCAGGTTGGAGAAGTGCAGATGGCATTTGGAGCAGGAGGTGGTGAGAATCTGGGATGGTCCTTGGTTCTGGGGGTGTTCATTCCACAGTCTGGGACCAGCCTCTAAAGAAGCACTGTCTCCTGCACAGGTGAGCCTTACCTGTGTGGCGGACAGTTCCATCGGGCCTGAGGTGTGGAGTTGTTGACCACAATCCTTATCCTGGAGCTTTAGGCTACTTTATACGTACTTATTGAGACAGGCCATTGAGCACCTTGAGGGTAAGGACCAAGACCTGGACCCTGACTTGCTGTTCTATAGGATGCTAGTGTAGATAGAGTGGAGGAGAGTTGGCATTTCTTAAGCACAGAAGGCTTCATGCCCAGGTCTATCTCATTGCTGTAGTTCAGATGAGATGTGACCAGGGTGTGTATAAGAGGCCAGGTCATTGCCTGCCAGGATGGCTCGGAGTCTCCTCATCACCTGGAGATGGTAGAAGGCATTACTTGCAGATGCTGCTATGTGAGAGCTTAGGGCTAGTCTGCACTGGCAATGCTAAAGTGCTGCTGCGGCAGCCTTTAACGTGGCTTGTGTAGTCGTGGCAGAGTGCTGGGAGAGAGCTCTGAAACTTGCTACGCTCAGGGGTGTGTTTTTTTCACGCCCCTGAGCGAGAAAGCTGCAGTGCTGTAAATTGCCAGTGTAGACTAGCCCTTTGTGCCAGTGAGGACTCCAGGACCAGGTGCCTCCTAAACTATGGACTGAATCAGATTAGTGGGAAAGACTGATCAGCTGAAGACACTACCACCTGAGAAGTGCTAGATAAGAACTAGGTTTTATTATTATAAAACAACACATATGCTGTGATGGTTTCTTATTAGCACTAATGTTTTAAAGCAGATCGTAGGAGTTAAAAAGGGCTTATAAATTTTCTTTTCTTCTTCTTTTTTTTTTTTAGGGTGAAAACGTTTTCTTCGTTATGACAAATCTGATTGTGACCCCAAACCAAAGGCAGGACACATGCCCTGAGGTAGGAAGAACTGCCCCCACTTCCTTCACTTCCCCTCCAAAAAATATGGATACGAATGGACAAAGAGGAAAGTTGAGAAACTTGAATACCTGAGAGGCTATGAACATAGCTGGGAGGCAGGGGTTCTCTCAGGCGTGTACAAGAGTAACTCGACAAGGGAAGAAGTGGATTAGCCCTTGGGGAGGGCAGAATCAGCTGGCTTAATTTTCAGAGGTGCTGAGCACTTTGCATCCTCCATTGAGAATTGCAGGACCTCAGCACCACTGGAAATCAGGCCATAACAGCATACTGTCATTAGAGAAAGGTAACCTTTTAGCTAAGGGAGAGTGGTCATACGAGGCGATCAAGTGGAGTCCAAATGAAACAATTCTGGGTTTTGTGTAGGGAAGACTCTTGCAGTAATGCCAGAAGAAAGAGCCTGTAGCCAGGGGTGATCTCAGAGCACTCCCTCGTGGCGTGAGGTAACCCTGCAGGCACCCAGCCTTATGTCCCTCTTCGTTCTTTACAATCATTTACAGTCAGGCCAGAATACTGAAAATAGGATTCCCCTTTGTGAGGTCTTATCTATCTAGTCTTCTCCCACATACAAACTCCTTGAGCCCATTGGACCAACAACCCTTCTCCTTCATTCTGGACTCCCCAGCCCTCCTCCTGGGACTTGTGTGCGGATTCAGGCAAGCTTCCTCTCCTTTGTTCAGGACACCCACAGCCTTAAACCAGGTTCCCCCAGCTTTGTAGTTCAGTCCTTGTCTCGCTGGGCAGGCAGAGGGCAGCAGTCGTTCCACTATGTGTCCATCGCACAATGTCTGCTGCCCTCTTTCCCAGACTTGCCTTGGTTGGCTAGGAGAGAGGGGAGCCTGTCCTCATCCTACACTACAAGAGACAGTACCCTGGGTTTTCTGCAAACTCTAATTATTCCCCGAGATCACTTCCTCTTTCCCAACACTTACCTGCTAGCCTTAAAGGGGACAATTCCCCTGTTACAGGCCCCAGCCTGAGAGGTGCTGAACACCCACAGGTCCCACTAACTCCTGTTCAGCACCTTTCAGGATTGGGTCCTAAATTAGGCAAGGAACAGGAGTTATTTCCAATCCTATCATAAAAGACTCAGAGGAGTCCCAGTTCAGTAGTGCCCAGAGACTGAGCTGGCTGGGCTACTGTTGGTCATAAACATGCAGAAATGTTTTGCTCCATTATTTATCATCTCACCAGCATCCTTACTAACTTTGCCCTATCCTGGGCCAATTTTTGTAGCAAACACCAGCAGTGGTCAACCCATCAGGCAGTTGGGAAAGCCATTGTGTGTTGGTAACAAGCTCTCAGGGCTGAGGCCTAGTTAATGACAGTCATTTCCTCTGGCTGGGCTCCATATCTGTCTGAAGAGGTCATCTGAAATTAAGCACTCTGGAGGCCTGCCAGACAATGGAGTTTAGCTGGGTAAGACAACACTGCCCTCAAGTGGTCAGGCTAGCACAGCATGCAGAGATGGAAGAGGTATAAGAATGTGTCCAATCAAACAGGATGTCTCTGCTGTATTTCAGAGTGAGACAGTTTTTAGATTAAAGCAAAGGTGGCATTATCCCATCATCTTAATAATAGTTTGTTTCCTCCTGCATGTTTTTAGAGACCTGTGGCAGCCGGGGACTGCAATCTGGTTTTCTCTCATTTTTCTCTCTCTCACAGTTGTTCAGATGCTAGTGATTGGCATGGCATAACAAATAACGTGATAGAGAGACCCAGGCCCTGGGTACATTACAGTTTTGTTACTGCAGGGCTGCTCTTGAGTGCTAGCATGCACACCCATTTGTTAAACTATACATTTCCTCCAGGACAATGATATTTTATATGCTATTCCCATTGCATAAGGGATGCACTCGGTGGCTCTTTGTAAAGGTGACCTAATTTCCCTACTGAAATCATTCTTGTAATCCTCATGGAAGTATGCCAGAGAGAAAGGATGGGATTTCCTAAAGCACCTACATGACCTAGGAGAACAAGGGACTCAAATTTCTAAATGACTTAGTATCCAAGGGGTAGCCGTGTTAGTCTGGATCTGTAAAAAGCGACAGAGTTCTGTGGCACCTTATAGACTAACAGACATCTGTTAGTCTATAAGGTGCCACAGGACTCTTTGTCGCTTTTTAAACGACTTAGATATTTTTCGAAAGTCTCACCCAATTACTGTGATGAGGAGGAAGAAAAACATAATATTTTACTCCCCTATCAAAAGACTTGTTCGTCCAGCCTGAGTGGATGAGTGAATTTTGAGAGGCTGACATGAGTTCAGATGTATCCCTTTCACTTAGTTCTTCACCCCCACAATGTAAATCTAAGTGTTTTTGGGGTGGCGGGTACATGAAGTTTTATGTGGAGGAGCGTTCCAGTGAAAGCACATTATGCTTTCTATCACATGCCTTACTTGCTGCAATCATCTGCTTTGCAGAGTACTGGCATTCGAGATGCACTGTGCAGCAAGAACAGGGACTGCCCTGCGGGGGAAGCTGTGATAGCTGGCAATGGTAAGAGATGAGATCACCCCCCTGCACTTCTTGTGCAATGAGCTTGCCTTCAGAAGACAAATGGAGGAGGAGGGAGAGATTTATGAGAGTCCATGTCAGAATAACTGGGGTGTTGCAAGTCAGGACTGAGGTGTCTTGGCAGAGCTTTTGGGAGTCTCTCAGTGAGTAATGGGATGAAGGTCAGGATTCAAGTGCCTTGGGAGAGCTTGAGAAAGTGGCCATAGAAGTGAACCCAGGACTAGAAGCTGGGGGTCCTGCAGGATGGAGATGCATCAGCAGAGCTGTGGGGAAATCAGGTGCCACACCTGCCCACAGTGCACATGGTCCTAACCAGTGTTCTTAGTCTTCTCTTTTCATGAGCACAAAGCTGACATAAATTACAGTAATAATGTATTTTACCATTGGTTGACTTGTATCCTATCCTGGGACAGACATTGGTAGCAGCAGCTGGTCAGAGTCAGCTGGCTATAGCACCTAGACTGGGCCTAACAGGATTCTTGATGCTTGGCATTAAATATATTGCGGAATCCCCAAGGATCTCCCCAGGGCAGAGATTTCACAGCATGTCTCTGGTTCTGAGTGCAGCAGGCTGGGAGTCTGCCTCAAGAGGAGCTGCCCAAGGCATGTGGCATGAGTAACTGGGTAAAGAGCTGTGGAGGACAGGTGTGCTGGAGTAGTGGCAAGGCCTGGGCACCAACCTGGCCAGTCAGCAAAAGTCTTTGGAGGCCTGGTTGCAGAAAGCAAAGTGGGAAATGATAAAGCATGAGTAATTCTGTCCTTGTGCTTTCCTGCACTTGGTCTGTGCACAGCAGGGAGGGACAAAGGAGGAACACAAGATGAAAATGTATTTGCAACACATGATATCAGGAACACTCCCTTTTTAACAGAAGATGGCAAGATACAGGATGTGTCCATTGCTCTCCCTGGGTACTTCAGAGCAGTTGGGACTGTGACCTTGGGTCTGGGCCGTAACCCCAGGAGGGGTTGTGGGTTTGTTTATTTATTTATTTATTGGGGCGGGGAGTCACTGCATATCCTTGCACATCCTGTTGGCCCTGAGCCATAGATGTTATTGGGACAGTTCCTCCTCCCTTCCTCCCTGTGTGCTGTAAAGGGTGGTTGATGATTCACAGCAGCCCAGCTCTTGCATTCCAAAGTGACCTGGCTTTTCCAAACTGAATCAACTGTCCCAGGAGGCCCAGCCTGAGCTGGGCACTATAGCATGGTCTGCAGTGCCCCACAACAGCACTGAGACTGAGGTCGGCAATTAACAAAGGCTCAAGAGCTCCTTGGAAGAAAGAGAACTCCTGGATGTGCCATGTTGGACTGCTATTCTCTTGGGAGATGAAAGCAAATATGCTGAGCTGCTGGGACTGTCATGGTCCCAGATGTCTCCAGTCAGTAACTAAGAGGGAGCAGCAGTGACTTCACTCTCAACCATCTTTATTTGAGATCATTGACTTGTTTACAGCCCATTTAAACAGAGCTCTGCTAAACCAAATGGATTACAGTCATCCTGCCAAGATACCCTGAGGCTGCTCAGAAAAGCAACAACAGAGCAGTTGTTCAAGCAGGGAGAGAACATTTCACAGCTGGGAGGATTTAGGGTTTCAATGAAGACAAAGTAAGGTTTAATCTGCCCTAGTGGGCCAGGGAAAAGGGAGGTGCCAGCCTCGAGTGACCTTTTCCATGACCTTGTCTGCACCATAGGGGTCAAGACTGGCCGCTGTTTGAAAGTCGGGAGCAACACCAACGGGACGTGTGAAATATTAGCGTGGTGTCCAGTGGAGAAAAAGTCCAAGACCAAGTATGTTCCCCTTCTTGCACTGTTACTCAGCATGAGTTGCCTGGCTTTTGTCTTATTTTGAAGTTTGACTTCTGTTTCCTAACAAGCAACTGAAGATAAGTCCCTGGGTTGCATTTGCAGAGATTCCCATTGGCTTGAACGCACAAGATTAGAAAACATCTGCTATGTTTAAAATATTCAGGGCAGCAGGAAATTCTGCCTGAGGATGCCTTGGGGCCAGCACCTTGCTCTTTCTAAAGATGGTGCCCGTGCTTCTTGCAGGGCATCTTCCAACCCTTCCTATTCCTTGACTCCCTCTAACATTGCCCTTTTCTCAAACTACTCACTGACAAAACACAACAACTGAGGGAGGCTGGCCAGGGGGAAGTGTGTGGAACAGAACTGGTTCTCAATAGGAGCCAAGGGGCTGGGTGCAGCAACCGGCCTTACTCTGTCTTCAGGGGGCATTCTGCAGGATTGGACTCCAATTCTGCTTATTATATGAACATGTCTGTAAAATGTCTAAACAATGGGCAGAAGGACAATGACTATAAAGCCAAGAGAACTCTGCCCCTTCTCTTTCAGGAAACCGCTTTTAGCGAATGCAGAAAACTTCACTGTTTACATCAAAAACTCCATCCGCTTCCCTAAGTTTAAATTCTCCAAGTAAGTGTCTGCCTGTCTGTTTCTGCCTCTCTCAGCAACCTTTCTTTTGTCAATAATCCAAATGGCTCCTGTGTTTTTCTCTTCAATGCATGTGGGCATGTGATCTGAGCACTCCTATCTAGGATGGTGACTGTTTCCTGTTGGTAACCGGAGGACAGTATTTGGTTTCTGGCTATGTAGGAGCAGGGAAGGTAATGAAGGATTTGAGCTTAGGGGAAGATTTTCAGTCTGGTGAGAGCTTCCCAGCCAAACAGTGGCTGGATTTAGACTGTCAGTCATGGAACGTAATCTTTGACAGCTGTCTGGCTATGTGTATCCAAGCTGTCACTGCACTGACCAGTGGGATGAATATGACCCATAATTTCCATCACAGGATTGTTATTCATCCAACTGAACAACAAGCCCATGTATATGAATATTGGGGTATTCCCCTCCCATACCTAGAGTATAACTGGGCTGGCAGGCTACCTAATAGCCTACATGATCTAAACCCAGCATGTCCATCAACCAGCAGTATTCGCGGGAAAGGGAAGTGGACTACATGGGCCTTCATTTAGAAAGAAACCAACTCGCCAAACTGGGGGAAGTTGATGGGGAATTGCGTTTTCACCGGTTAAGTAAAAAATAAGAACATTTTGCAGTTTCACCCCAAATTATTATGCTGTAAAAATGAAATAACTTGGGCAAGTTATGTGGAAAATGCTGATTTTCAATTTTCCACTTGTAAGGATGGGCGTGAAGGTAGGAACAGGAGATATTGGCTGTGGCTCTACTTACAGAAATCTCTGTCAAAATGTGCATTTTCACATCACCGCTCTGGGTAGCTTCAGTTATGCATTTGCAGCATATTGTTATGAGAGAGAATGCAAGATAGAATTGCAATGGGCGGCTCTGCTTAAAAACTGAAGGAACAATCCAGGTATGGTTCCGAAAGTCACTGCCTAAATGGATCTTTCTTTAGAGCCTGATCTTGTCATCAGTTCTGCATGGGTATAAGTCTGCCTGCGTGGATCTATTTGCAGGCTCAGGGTTTGTTTGCATCCAAGCACAGCAGGATGCATTCATTGGGGGTGGCTGCAGAGATGCTCACAGGATAACAGGGTTAGTGGCAAGAATGCCCTTTCTGTTCTATTGGATTATTATGATGGGTGTTGAAGAGGAGACTCATCTCTGTGGCGTTGGAAGAGAATCTTCCTATGGCTGTTCTGTAGGGCAGGCAAAGAGAAAGGTCAGACTGGTTCTCTTGTTTCCCATATGCAGGACTAATGTGCTAAACACTGATAACGATTCCTACCTGAAAAACTGCCACTACAGTGAACAGCACCTTTACTGCCCCATATTCCACCTGGGCAAACTCGTGACCTGGGCTGGGAACAACTTTCAGGACATGGCATCTGAGGTATGAACATTTCTTATTCTCCCATACACCACACCAGCTAAACAAACATTCCCCTCTGGAGAAGCTGATAATCCTTCTAGTGACCAAAACTCTTCCCCTTCCTCCCTCCCTCCCCCCGAGGACTTCTCATTTCCAGAACTATGGCAGGTCATTGAGCTTTAAAATCAGCTTGTCTCTTGCCTATAATAACCCCATGGAACTGAAGTATTTCCACCTGCCCAACTGTGCGTTACATGTCTGGCTGAGCACCCTGGTTTGTTACTGTAGAGCTGCGCGTGAGTTGCTCACAGGATGTTGTTTTTAAAACATTGTTGAAATGTCACTTTTGCATCTATGTAAAGAACTCCTGGACCTTGCATGTTAAATGTCACCATCCCTGCCACAGCCAGCTTCAACAGTGTCCCTTGAAGGAGAAGGTGGGTGAGGTGATATCTTTTATTGGACCAACTCCTGTTGGTGAAAGGGACATGCTTTTGAGTTACACAGAGCTGTTGTTCAGGTCCCTTGAAGGACTACATTTAACTATACTCCCTAAAGGGAACGTAGCTTTCATGAATACACCATTGACTGGTGCATCCATCTGTGGAATCCTTTCAAGTCCAAAGAAATACAGAATATTTTGCTGTTGGTGCTTAGGGTGAAATTCACCCCTGTACAGAGGAGCCAGCACAAGACCTAAGCCCCTCTCAAGTCCCTGCACAATTAGGGTTAAGTGCTGCACAGACCTCATGCTGGCCCTCTGCACAGGGCAGAATTTTACCCTTAGTGGACAAATGTCCTTTCTGGTAAAGTGAACACGTCAGCTAATAGGAACTTAATGAACACCCGGGGCACGAAAATCCTCATTACAACAGAGAGTACAGATGGGTCCTAGGTGGGGTTGGAGTTGGTGTCAGGGCACTGTGAGGAAGCTCTCAGTGAAGCTGTCTCCAGATGCCCAGCAAGGGAAGAGCCAAGATGCCTGTAGAAAAATATGATTAACTTCAATTTCCTAAGTTTGACTCATCCTGATCTGAGTATGAGTGGAGGAGCAGAGGAGCCTACTTCTCCTCTTTTATCTCCCTCAAGGGACACTTGGCAGAGGAGCAGATGTGATTTAAAAATGAACAAACCAGGACAAGCTACTGAAAACATGTCTCTCTTTCGTTAAGGGTGGTGTGATAGGAATTCAGATTGAATGGGACTGTGATCTTGATAAACCTCCTTCTGAATGCAACCCTCACTATTCTTTTAGCCGTCTGGATAACAAGTTTGCAGAAAAATCCATCTCCTCTGGATACAACTTCAGGTAATCAAAGGCAGTGATGGGACTGGGTACCACTGTGTAACTCTTAAGTACACTGTAACAGTATCAGCTCTTAGGTTAAATCAGATTCTGTTCCTAACTATTCCTGGCTAACTATTTCAGCTGCACCTATGCCGGTTCTCTGGTATACGGCCTTTTAAAATGTTCATCACAGTTTACTTACACACACACACACACTCTGCAAAGCTAGTACCCTCCACACAGCGCAGGCACCGAAGTCTTGATGTATTTGCAGTGATTCCTAATCTAGAATTACAGAGATCATCTATGAGTTTTGCTGAATCTTTCGTATTCTGCATTAAGCACTGCTCCTGCATCATCACCCCCACTCGGGTGAGCCAGCCACTGAGAGTGTTCCATGGGTTCCAGTCATGACATCGAACAGGTGTAGGGTTTTTACCTTCCAGTTTCCCACTGTAATGATAAGGAAATATATGCTGAGGCCATTACAGTGATTTCAGTGGGCTTGGAGCTACTCAGCAAGACAGGCTTTCCCATTACTCTGGCTAAGGCTAGAAATGAAACATGATGTCAAGAACTGGCTGATACAGAACCCATCCACATGCTCCTGTGAGACCTCAAGTTTAGGACAAGGTCATGCTTGTTAATCAAATATACCCCGGATTTTTAAAGGGAAATATACCTGGGTTTGAACAGAGAGGGTGACTTCAAACTTGTTCTTACGTGAGGGAGACAGAGGACTGGGTTAAAAATCAATGTTCTTGCATTCTCTGCTTTCTAGATTTGCCAAATATTACCGGGATGCTGAAGGAGTTGAGTACAGGACACTGATAAAAGCCTATGGAATACGCTTTGATGTGATGGTGAATGGCAAGGTGAGGAGCCTATGCCAGGATATTTCTGGTTCTGGAAGAAATAAGGATGGACTTTTGTTGTTGGGTAGGTACCACCAGAGTGGGGAAGGGCGAAACCATCCCTTTGTTTGTGATGGGGAAGGATTCTTGGCAGGCAATGTTTCATTGGCACTAGTGGGTTGACTTGATACACAAAGGGAAGAAAAGAGCCTGGAGTGAAGCTGAAGGGATTCCCTGGGCTGCTCAAAGTAAGATCAATAGATTAGTCAATATCAGCCTGCAGGATCCTCTCTACACCTCTCATGCTCATTGAGGAAACTGGTCCATGTGATGTTCAGCAGTGTGAGGACTATGGAAGCTATTATTTGGTTTCCTGTCAATACCCACTGAAGTATGAGAAGTAAAGCTGGAGAAATAGGATCAGCATTCAGGAGAGACGTAGTCTGGTGTGAGGCCACAGGCTCAGGAAGGCGAGCAGGGTCAGGCTGCTACCAGACTCTTAGAAGGTAGCACTAGTCTCAAAGCATGCTCAGTAACTCTGCCTGGTGGCTTCTATCACGTACTGCTAACGAAACACGTGCATAGAGCCAAATTTACCCTAAGTGTAACTCTGTGGCCATCAGTTCAGCTTGTGGTAACTGCTCGGCTAGCACTGAGTGTTTTATATTTCTTTCAGGCAGGTAAATTTAACGTCATTCCAATGATAATCAACGTGGGCTCAGGACTCGCGCTTATGGGTGCAGTAAGTAAACGTATCATCCTCTTTATGGATGAAAGAAAAGCATCAGAACCTGAACCATGTCCAAATCCTGTGGTTGAGATGTTTCCAGGATAAACAGTTTGCCTGAAAAAAGAGTCAAGTTCTTTAGAAAGGCTGATTGGTTGGGTCTGTGCCTTTAAAAGGGAGCCACCAGTTAATACACTTTGTGCTGTGGGCACCCCAGCGTGGCAGAACACATTCGGGAGACTAGACACTGCAGTAGTGAGCAGAGTAGAAATGCTCAGTTTATAAACTGTGCCATAGACTTTCACTTTTCCTCCTTTAACCTGTGCCCACGGCAAATTAGACCTCCTATTGCACTTGAGAGATGCAACATATAGCACAAGGAAGCTGTGATATGCAGACATCTCTTAGCGCAGATACCATGGTGATGACTATGGTGTGAAAGCCTACACAGGGCAAGATTAATCCCATTATCACTGGATTCTTATTACTGAGTAAACTTTACAAAAAGCCTCCTAAGAATTGTGACTTGGTGTCTTTTTCTTCTCTTGTTTGTTCCATTGTCTGAAACCAATTTGGGCAAGATACTCTGTCTGAGGGAAATTGGCATATTGCTGTGTGAATGAATAAAAGCTAAATAGAATCTCACAACATTCTTGGTCCATATGTAGAAAATG